>NC_139228.1:37876771-38121771 GCF_055691185.1 Crinia signifera | reverse complement strand
AGATATAGCTGTTTGTTAAAAGGGGGCGGCGGAGTTTTTCTCTCCCCCTCACACCAGAAAATGCAGGGATTAGGCTGGTGTAAAAGGGGCCAGTCCGAGAATGTCCTTGCATGATCCTGGGATCATATTCCCGGGTAAATCCCTGCATTTTCTGATGTGAAAGGGGTATTATTTCAAATAGCCGGGACATGCAGTGCTCTGAATACAGCCGGGCAGCCCCCAGCTCTCTGCCCGGCTGTCAATCAGTGCCAGATTAAGCCTTCGGGGGGCCCGGGGCACTTTAGACAGGGGGACCCCCTTGCACTTGTCATTACTGGCCACAGATTGCATGAGAGAATATTATACTGTCAAAACACAGAGTAAAGACAGTATAAACTTGGTCAATAGGTAACTGCTTACGCTGTAGGACTGTAGGAGACCTCACAGTGTCAGTGCCTCTGATTAAAAACCCTCCCATGACTAGGCTGCTGCTGCTGTCCTCCATAGGCCTGAGAAGCATGTAATGAGCTCCACCAATCAGAGCTCAGCATAAACCTCTCAGCCTCTGCCTTCTTGTGCAAAGTGTCATGGGACTTAGTCAACTCCCAGTAATGCACTGCACACTTGTGCAGTCAGTGTGCCTTGGCTCCCGATGCTCAGCACCATTAATCAATGTCACATTGGCAGATAGGTGAAGCTGCAGCACTACCCCACTCCCATGCACAAAACCTTTAGCTAAAAAAAATAATAATAATGTTTTTTGTTAAAAATACATGCCAACCACAGGGGCCCCTAGCTAGAGGGGTCCCATGGGTACTGACCCCTTTTGCCCCTGCTTTAATCTGGCCCTGCTGTCATTTCTGGTGGCTGTCCCCCAGTTACCGCAAGCATGTATTCCCCCTTGGCAATGAGCATGTAATCCCACATGGCAATGAGCATGGAACCCCTGGCAATGAGCATCGAACCCCTGGCAATGAACATGTAGGTAAGCAACACTTATGTAGCATCATTTTTAATAGGCATTATGGTGTTTGGCATAATACCTAATGGACATTATGGTGTGTGGCTTAACATGTAATGGGCATTATAGTGTCAATTTTTAATGCGCGCCAAATGCCCCTGTTTATGGAGTTTATTGTGCATTTTTGCTCAATCTGTTTGGTATAGTGCAGGCATGTCCAAACTATGGCCCTCCAGCTGTTGTGAAACTACAAGTCCCACCATGCATTTCCACAGTTTTGCTATTAGGGAATGCTAAAACTATGTCAAGGCATGCTGGGACGTGTAGTTTCACTACAGCAGGAGGGCCACTGTTTGGACATGCCTGGTATAGTGTGCATTTTGGCTCAATCCATGTGGCAAAATGTGAATTTTGCCTTAATCTGTGTGGCATAACGTGAATTTTGACTCAATCTGTTTGCCATAGTGTGAATTTTGGCTCAATCGGTGTGAATTTTGGCTCATTCCATATGTCATAATATGTAAGAGGCAAGTACAGTATAAGGGGGTTACTATTGTGTTACATGATTTGTATAAGGGGTATACGGTGTGGTAACTTTAGGTGACCACATAAAAGGTGCTGAAATGTTGTCTACCAAGTTTCGGCTTTCAGTATTTTTTTTATGACTGGAGTGCCGCCTCACCCCGCAAGTATCTGAGGACATCGGCATCCTGCGGGTGTACCTTTGGAGGGCACCTGCCAATATATCTCCAGGCATTTTTCTTATGCCAGCCCCCTGCCTTTTCCAGGCATATATAATTAGTTGAAAGCATTTACACAAATAAAGACACACCCATGAGCAGACCACCCAACCAGAACACTGGTCACGCCCCCCACATTATTGCGCATAATAGGCCCTTGATCATTTTCAGCTCCAGGCCCATTTAGACCTTAATCTGGCTCTGCCCCTGGTACAAATTTCCGAATTTCACAGGTCCATGGGGAGGGGGTGGGGCTAAAATGGGGATAGTCATTTTAGCCCATTCCCATCCACAGACCCGCGAATTAATGTGGCTGCTGGTCATGGGGGCGGGGCTTGGTGACACCAGCCTCCTCCCGCCCCCAAAACAAAGCCTCGTCCAGCACCCCTTTCAGTCTTCTCTGGGCTTCTCCCGGAGAGGAGTTTTAAAAAGTCGGCATGTATGCTTAAGATAGACACACATTCTGGCACAACTCTGACACAGTTCTAGAGTTTGTTGCATAGGAGGGGACTCCATTGCTTTGCGCACACAAACTCCTGTCTAAAGTGGAAGACAGCAGGGTGAAATTCATTTATTTTTATCGAGCTGATCGTGCCCTGCGGTCTCCCACTTTAGACTGGAGTTTGTGTGCGCAAAACAATGGGTGCCAGGTCACATTACTCAGCTTAACTAATCTCACTGCACTACAAGCTGGGTTGAATAAGAGTTTATTGCTGCTCGCTACCGGAATTAAAATGCTGACATCATATTTCATAAGGGTGCTTTCATACTGCACTATGGGTCTGATTCTGGTTCACTTGCAAAAGCAAATTCTCTCTCTAATGGACAAAACCATGTGTACTGCAGGTGTGGCAGATGTAACATGTACAGAGAGAGTTAAGGTGGCCATTCACTGCTGCCATGTCTCGCAGCAGTGTATGGCCGGCCGATACCCTGCGAGCCGCCTGGCGTATTGGCCTTTAGATTTACTTTAGATCACTGCTTTATTATTACACTGCAATATTGATATCAGCTTGAAGCACAAACCCTACCCAAATCTGACTCTGCACATGTTACATCTGCCCCACCTGCAGTTCACATGGTTTTGTCCATTAGAGAGAGAGAATTTGCTTTTGCAAGTGAACCAGAGTCAGGCCCTATATCCCGGGATGCTGCCTGTTCACATGCAATAATCGGGGCTATTAATGGCAGTGTACTATGCCATTTGGTTTTAAAATGCACTGATTTTTGTATGGTTGCAGCATCCTATTTGGGGAAATGCTTAAAATAGAAACTTGCGGTCAGAGGAATAAGACTATTATTCTTATGAGATTGAGGCTAATTTGTTTTCAGTAAGATTATTGTATATTGCATATTACTACTATGAGTTACTTGCTCAATAATCTTATTTCAATTCATTTTTGGTTTGTTTCTATATATTGGGTTAATTGCTTTAAAACTGGCTTTCAATGAATGGTTTTAACTGCTATGGGTGCTACAAACAATTCACACCAAGCAGTTGATGCCTGTGATCTTTTGCACTTATCCTGCATTTACAGCAGCTGTAGATGGCAGATTTCTGTTTGTCCCCTTGTGGCAGTGAGCATAAATGTTATTCTGGGGTGAAATTAATACAATTTAGAGTGCAGTTGTATGCCTCACAGCATGACCCATTCCAGAAGAGACAACATGCTTGCCATGACCTGGTTGTTCCTGGATTGACCCCGGGCCCTTAATCCATGATTGCTGTAATCGGAGTTGAACTAGTTATTGATAAGAGAAGTGTTTGAATAAAAGTGATGGCAACCGATAAAGAGGGAAGACCAGTGGCAGTCATACATAGAGGAAGTCCAGGGACAGAGCATTCTGCTCCTCTTGGAATGGCTCATGTAGGAGGGAATGCACTACTCTTGGATCACTGCAACCGGATAGTTGTCTGCATTTATACTTCATGCCTTGGAAGCAAATATGATATTTAGATCATATTTACTTACCTAAATTGTAGGTAGCACTATCAAGCTGTCTGCCATTATCATTTATTACAATGGTGCCCAAACTCAGTCCAGGTTTTATGGATATCCTTGTTTAAGCACAGGCGACATCATTAGTACCTTAGTCAGTATGATTATACAATCTGTTCACAAGCATGAATATTCTTAAAACCTGAACTGTCCGGGTATCTTGAGAACACAGTAATGCTCTGCATGAGTTGTACCCTAGCAGGTCACATCTGGACGCCACAGCGCTGGGAGCCAGGCTTAATATGGTAAGAGGAGCTGACACCCTTCTGTTTACATCCCCGCCTGCCACATCCTGTCCCTGGCACTGCCTGCGCTGGGGGCAGCCCGTTGTCTCCGACCCTCTCTCCTCACACCGGCATTTTTACCGACAAGGACCCAGCAGCGTTACCATCACCGGCACTTACCATGTTTCCGTTGCTACGGTCGCTCTCCTGGTTGCTAGGAGACGGCTGAGCCTACAGCGCAAGCGCATTGAGCTGTAAGGGCCACCGCCCGGAAGTAACCATAGAGTAGGAAGCCAGATACCGGAAGGAGTCTGGCAAAGCACGTCTAGCTAGCTAGCTGGTGGGGGTGTTCTTGGTAAACGTCCAAGTTAATATACTTAAAATAGCTTGCGGGTCAGGCTGAAACAAAACGTTAGAAATTATTGTTTTATTTATACCATTTATGTATTTATATTATTAAAAAAAAGTCTACTGCTTCAATAAAAACAGTTTACGAAAAAAATAGGGTCTTGAGTGAAACATGCAATGCTAATCCTAAGTGGGACTGTGACTGCAGATATTACATCACTGGCATATCTATATTGCGTAGATGGGGAACCTTTGGCCCTCCAGCTGTTGTCAAACTACACATCCCAACATGCCCTGCTTCAGTTTTGCTATTTGGCCATGTTAAAATGTGCAGGGCATGCTGGGATGTGTAGTTCAACAACAGCCAGAGGGTTATTCGATGGTAGTGTTTTTACCAGTGGATGGCAGCATTCCAATGTTTGCCACCATCAAATGGTAAACTTTTCGCTGGTCCTGCCCCCCAGCCAGCCACGATGCAGTGCTTCTACACATGCATGGCTGGGCTGAAGATGATTACGCGTGTACAAAAAAGGTATTTTTTTTTTACGTATGCGACAATCATGATTTAAAACAATCTAATTATTTTGATGAGATGGTCAGTGACCATCACATCGAAAGATGCGATGGCAGAAGCCCAGCCATCATTTGATAGTGGGCTTCCGAAATCCATCCCTACCTTGGCAGGCATGAGAGCCTGCACACAGGTTCCCTCCTCTCTTAAGCAAGACAGTTTGTCAGAGCGCAAATCCGCAATACATATACTATAGTAAATTTGAGTCTGCTGCTGTCACTATCAAGGGAATACTCCTCCCCTTGTAGAAAGGACAAAGTGAAAAAAGAGATTAGTGATAGCGCTGACTCAGATTTTACAAATATATCAAAATTTATTTAAAAATAATTTATATCATTTGAAATATAACAGGTAATCACCGGCCGGTGGTGTACAATGTACAATTTAAAAAACAACAATTACTAAAAAGAAATTAGAAAATAATTTCTTTATGGGTGCTAAAAAAATTTTTTTGATTAGCCCAACTTGTAAAGATGCTGGCAGTTTTGATGTTAGCTTGTAAATGGCAAAAATGGTCCAATTTAAACAATAGGTGACTCTCTCACAGCTCCCATTTGTTTAAGGGATAGTTTGCATGCAGTAACCAGTTTAGTAAGGTTAGTAGGTAAAGTGTTAGCATATCCTCTCTTAAGCGCCTCTGGATGGTAGGAATGAAAACCTGGTAATGAATAGGAGCAAATGACAGTTTATATCGAATGCCCAGCATAAATGGGGAAAAATAAAGTTATTTCAAGTCCAACATTCTTTTTATTTTGTTCCACTGGCTTTACTAAACTCACGTCCAGATCACATCCATAAGAAAAAGTGACGTTCCGGTTTTGGAAACCAGGAAGTCATCGGCGGCACAATTACATCAGCTGCTATGAATTTGTAATTGGAGGGGGTATAAGAAGGCCCCGTCCAATGGTGTCCATTATGCTTCTGAGGAAGGGCTTTACCTGCCCGAAAGCGTGCACAAGCTGAATGAACACCAACGAACGGACCCTATCCTGAGGCCATTGGAGAGAGCTACATCCCCACTGAGAACCGCTGGACGGCTGCTTAGAGGGATTTGTTTGCTGACCCACGGCACAGTTTAAGGATCCTGTCACCCTGAGGGGTATTTTGCCTGTTTTTATCGATCACATGTGAGTGTAATAAATAAATGTCATTTTAATTTTTAAAAGACGTTGTTGCACCATATATCTTTCATCGAGTCAATAGGGAACAGTTATGTGGAAAATCATCTTGGATTGAAAAGAAAAAAGACCCATTGACATGCGCCTTTATTCCAATGGAATGTGAGTGAATTGAATAAACAACACAATAATCTCACGTTTAAACATTGCTGCACTATGGTCTCTCTTTTTGTTTGAGTTATCTTTAGATCCAAAGAGACTCCTTTATAGAGTGTATTAATCCTAGTGTAAGTGATTTATACATTTCTTTGTGTGGAACTCGCCAATGGATTTACAAAGATCCTTGTTGTATTCTATGTCCTTTTGAGCTTTGGTGAAGGCTTATTTTGTTTTTCCTGGGTAGTGTCATTATCTTGCGCTGTGGGTTGTTCAGTAAAACCTTCTTCTATTCGAATACTATAGATGCCCAGAGTCCACAAGTCCCCACACCTATCAGTTACCTACCGACACAGTCTGTACATGTCTGCTGCTTTAATCGCATCAGATTTGAAATTGCTCTGTCCATACAAAGCATGGCAGAGTATTACACGTACTACCTGCGCTCTAGCACCACTTTTAATGTGTATGATAATGGAACAGAAACCTTCTCCGTTTGGTTCCGACCTGGTAGGTCAGGATGCTCTCTGCATGCACAGCTCTTCGCTAATCCAGTACATTTGTGTATGATCAGTAGACTAGATAAGGAGGAAAGGCATTGGGCTACAACCTGTGGGCCTTACAGGTACCAAATACTCTTATAAAGGACACTGGGTAAATTTAATTTGGTCTAAAACCAACAAGTGCCGGAGTCGCTCACAGTCACCCAACATATGCTATCATTTTATAGTTTAGAGAAATGACAGAAATGTGGCTACGCTCATAGCAATCAGATTTTCTTTTAGAACCTTTAGGTAATCTACTCAAGGTCTTTTCCACCTAACTGCGTCTGTGTTCTCCCTACTCCTGTTACATTGCAAGACTCGTCACTAGGCAGTGCCATGAACCCGATGTATTCTGCCAGTGTTTCTCAGTCTGTCCTCCACTAACTGTCCAGGATTTAAGTACTGTATATCCATGCTGTGACTTAATTAGCACCTCAGCCAATATGATTTATCCATCTGTGCTGAGCCATGGATATACTCACAACCTGGACTTATCCTATCCACTGTATTATACTGGACTATCCGCAACACCACGCAGAGTGCCCCTTGAGCTTATACCTAGGATTATATGGTATGCAGGCCCTAGGTCAACAATGTCTAGGTAGACACCTTGAATTGGTTGACATACTATAGGTCAGCATTGACATAAGCTTAAGGTCGACATGGGCATTGTCAACATGAGTTTTTCACTTTTGGTGTAGACCAACTTGCTTCATACTTTATTGTCCAAGTGGGCATCGAGCAGTAATACAGTAGCGCACTAAGCATGGTACACTTATACCAGGGCTCGACAAACCCCGGGAGCCAGGTCACCACGGCAACCAGATTCTGCCTCCTGGTGACCAGATATTTTTTGGGAGGAAGCAGAATCTGGTCGTGGTCATGGCGCTTGCAGGGAGAGTGGTCGTCAACCCCCTCCTCACTTCCCCCTCCCTGCTGCACAAGAGCACAGTACACTAGACGGGAACAGGTTCACGTCAGCGTCTATCAAAACTATAATTCAAGCATACGGCAACGCGAGCCAACAGAGTTTGCTGTAGGAGCCAATCAGGAGTGGCAGTGGTAGCTCGACCCCTGATTGGCTGGCGGACTGGGCTCGCGATCTGTTGCGAGTTTTGCAATAGCTGCGCTACGGCGGAGCCACTCTTGTGAGGGGGTAGGGGCATCAGCTCTCTCCCCTTCTGATAGGTTGGCAGTTTCCCATTGCTGAGACTGTGCTGCAGGTTTGGGGACCGCCGCTATATTTCAGCCAGAGCTGGCATCGTGGTACTGCAGCAGCAGCTCCGTCTGGTTCTCACGGCATGTACCTGGCTGCCGACACTGTCAGAGCCCGGCCTCTCCGCACACAGAAGCAGCTGCAGCTCCTCCTCCGGGTGGATATGCACAATACGTACCCGGCTGCCACTGTCACTTCCTCCGTGCCCCATGCCCAGCTCACATGTGTAGGACTCTGGCTGTCCGCGCCCCCTCCCCACATTCTGGCTCTGGCTGCCAGGCCCCTTACTGAGGCAGAGGCTGTAGGGAAGTGCTGCCAGCCCCGTTTCTGTGGCCCAAGCATCTGACATACAGCCACGGACTGGAGTCTGCCTCGTAAGTGTCCTGCCATGTGCCCAGCTGGTACTGCCCTATACACAGGGGGCATGGGATGTACACTGCATGTGTGATTGTATTACATGTATGTAAGTGTCCTGTCATGTCTCCCAACAGGTGTTGTCCTATACACAGGGGGCATGGGATGTACACTGCATGTGTGATTGTATTACATGTATGTAAGAGTCCTGTCATGTCTCCTAACAGGTGTTGTCCTATACACAGGGGGGCACAGGATGTACACTGCATGTGTGACTGTATTACATGTATGTAAGAGTCCTGTCATGTCCCCAGCAGGTGCTGCCCTATACACAGCTGCTGTCAGACTAACCCCCAGCTGCTGTCAGACTATGACATGGCAACAAGCAGGATAATCCCATAGGCAATGAGCAGGTTAACCCTTGGCAATGAGGAGGTTAACCCCTGTTAGACCATGATAAACCCATAGTAACAAGCATATTAACCCCTGGCACAGTATGTTAACCCCATTGGCAATGAGAAGGTTAACCCCTGGCATCAAACATGAAACCCATAGCAACGAGAGCATGTAGGTATAAGCGGAACTTATGTGGCATAATATGTAATTACGGCATGTGGTATTATATGTAATGAACATTACAATGTATGGTGTAATGGCCATAATGGCCCATGGTATATGTAATGGCTGGTTTTTGGGGGGTGCGCCTTCAGCGCGCACTGCCCCTGTTATCGGTTTATCTGTCTCCTACATTTTCATCCTGGCACCTAGATTTTAAAGAAATTTGTCAAGCCCTGGCCTAGTGACAGCAAGTAGCCAGGTACAGAACACATCAGAATAGGGACAATTTATCCTATTCTAAAGCCACAAATACAATATGAGAAGGAATTATTATTCATTTTGAAGTATTAGTAAATAAAAGTGCTCATAGAACCCATAGTTACTATTACCCCTATCACACCGCTCCTCGGACCCAGGCAATTGCCGGCTTGGAGAACACAGCGCATCAGCTCAGCGCAGACATGCGGTGACTCCCTGCTCAGCCAGCTGTAGTGCGCATGTGCGAGATCCCCAGAACCAGCACCACCACAGCCAGGGACAGCACTACTTCATCCAGGGACAGCACTACACCTGCAGCTGCCAAACTGTCGGCCTTGCTAACCATACATACACTGCCCTGCAAATTACCGTGCATATAGCATAGTACCGTGTATATAGACAGCAGTGCCGATATAGACTTTCATTTGCCACACACACCGCCAGTGTAATACATGGGAGGGGGGAGCTTTACAGAGAATATTTGGCCATTCACATCCGTCCCTGCCCCAGTGGAGCTTACAATCTATACACCCTACAATATCTACACACACATACACTAGGACTGCTAGAAACCAATGTACCTACTGTATGTTTTCAGGCTGTGGAAGGAAACCCACAAAGGGAGAACATCACTACTCTACACAAATGGAGCCTTTGGAGAAATTGTACCCGTGAGGCAGTAATGCTAACCACTGTGCCATCCGTGCTGTCCAACAATTGAGACAAGAGGAGCGAGATGTAGCGAAGGTGGTAGATTTATCGATCCTTCGAAAAGAGGTCAAGTTGACGAGTTGCAAATAGCAACCAAATAGATTTGAGATATTCTGTAGAATTAGAACTGTGAAGCCAGAAGTGATGTACAGAGAGATGGATCAAAACTTGTAACTTTACCGGGGTGAGAAGTATCCCATAGCAACCAACCTGCATCTAGCCATCAATTGTATTCTAGTACATTATATAGAATGGTAGCTGAATGCTGATTGGTTGATATGGGGAAAGGGAGTTTTTGTCTTACCAGTAAACTAATTATCTGTGGCACCATTTAGGGGTCAAGCCGCCCCCTAGACACAACATTTTCAATTGCACCAATAAAGTCATTGCTCTACTCAATGCCCCCCTTCCATCAAGTGTCACTCCCATAGCTCCCAACATGACCCATTCCAGGAGGGACAAAATGCTCTGCTGCTGGACTTGCTGCCAATGGCAGTTGCAGAGGTAGGACTGCACTAATGTACAAAATTCAAATAGGGGAGCTACACCTGCCAGTGAGTCCCAGACTGTGGTGTTTGGGGTGTCAGTTGGTGGCACTCCCCTATCTGAATGTTAGACTGTGCTGCAGCCAAGCATCTGCAACTGCCACTGGCATGAAAGTCCAGAAACAGCATCTTGTCCCTCCTGGAACGGGTCATGTTGGGAGTGCCTAATGGGAAATCCACCACTGGTCTCCTGTTTGTCTGAAAGGCACCAACTCGGAACATGTATGTAAATAAAGATATCACAGGACTGGAGGAGTTGGTGTACACCATGTAATACTAGCCAATTCATTATGCCGCAATGCTAGTCTGCTCATGAGATAGAAGCCACATTTAGCAAACGATTCCTCGTATGACAGGTGGAAAACGGTGGCAAGATTAGAGAACAAATTTAGGTTCTCTAATAGTTATTTTCACTAGTTGCGATATTACGTTTAGAATTTAGAAAGGATAAAAAAAAAATTCCTATAGATCAGTTGCATAATGTAGGTGCCATTCAAGACTATGCTTTGTTCCATTATGACATCACAGTTACTGATGACATCACAGTTACTGATGACATCACAAAGCTACTTACACAGCTGCTGAAGTCACTGAGGCTCAGATTACAGACACTCATAGCCGTATACACATCTTGTGATACTGCTGGTCTGATTTTTTTTCTCTGAGACCCCCTATTCTTGTCTTCGGACATAACATGGGACGTAAAAGGAGAAAGCAAGTGAAGGAGAAACCATGGAGATGTAGAGCATGGAGATATAGAGGAAGGAAGAAGCATTGGAGAAGGAGACAGTGCAGGAAAAGAGAGCAGTCAGCAAGAATGGTTAGAAGAAATCCATTTGTGGCAGGTATAAGAAGAGGTTGGCGGAGAATTGCGAGATTTATGACAAAGAAAAGAGATCAGGTCATAAACTCATGTCGCAGATTTCCAAGATTTTGGCATGTGAGACACAGGAGAAACAGGGTCATTAATGAAGATCCAGGTGAAGGATGCAGCCATTGGGCAGGCCAAATAAACTTGCCAAACAGAGAGAAAACCGAAAAAAAATCAAGCAAAGCAGCCCCACAAACACACTGGGAACGATTTGCTGGTTTTCTTACAAAGAAAAAACAACGATTTCTAACAGCAATTGGCAGAAGACAACCAGACATCCCACCGGCTCAGCAAACTACACAGGAAAGCGCCACTGCCCCCTTAACCGTGGAAACATTTACTTTTCACTTGCTACTTGGAAAGGGAAGTTATGGCAAAGTAATGCTTGCGACAGAGGCCATTCATAAGGAAAGAGTGGCAGTTAAGATCTTACAGAAGAGAGCCCTTATTGAAAAATCAAAGAGGAGAGCATTACTAGAACAAGAGGACATTTTGACAGAGTGTCATGTTCTTCAGTTGGCACATGAGAGTCCATTTCTGACCCATGGATTTGCAGCCTTCCACACACACAGTTATCTGTACTATATCATGGAATTGGCTGGTGGAGGAGACTTGCTCCATTATGTGAAAGCAAAGTATCCGTTGATGCCAACCGTAATAACATTTATTGCGTCAGAACTGGTCTGTGGCCTGCAGTTCTTACATTCCAGGGGCATAATACATAGAGACCTAAAATTGGACAACGTTTTGCTGACTACAGATGGCCATATAAAGATCACAGACTTTGGCGTGGCCATAATGAACGCATATGGAGAAACCAATGCCACAATATGTGTTGGAACACCTGCCTACATGGCTCCAGAAATGATAAAACGCCAGTCATACAGTGCAGGGGTAGACTGGTTCGCATTTGGGGTCATGTTATATATCCTCACCCTAGGGCACTACCCTTTTCCGGGAAAGGACAAAAAAGTGATTCTCAGAAGGGTCCTTGATCAAGAACCATCGTATTCAGGGCTTACTGATCTCGTAACAAAAGACATTCTATCTCTACTCCTGTGCAAAGATCAGACCCTTCGGCTCGGGGTGCACGGAAATGTGCGTGAACACCCCTTCTTCTCTTCTGTTAAATGGAAAAGGATAGAGACTGGAAAAGCAACATCTCCAGTAGTCCAAACGCACAATCCCTTCAATGATCTAGATCAAGTTCCTTTGCCCTGCAGTGAAGCTGACAAAATGCCAATTCGTTACATGGACCACCGCATGTTTGATGACATTCAGTTTGTGTGCCCTAAATGGGCTGAAACGTACCATAATGCACCAATGGAGCCAGATATTATAGCACCACCTGACTTCGACCTGCACAAAAAACAATAAAAAAAAATAAAAAAAGTGAAGCTGACAAAATGCCAATTCGTTACATGGACCACCACATGTTTGATGACATTCAGTTTGTGTGCCCTAAATGGGGTGAAACGTACCATAATGCGCCAATGGAGCCAGATATTATACCACCACCTGACTTCGACCTGCACAAAAAAACAACAATAAAAAAAAAAAAAAAAACAAAAAAAAAAAAAACCTTGTACAGGTGCCCATACACCTTACAATTATTGAATTATTGTATACAATATCGCATCTCATTGCATCTCGGTTTTGCGATGAGATGAGTTGAGATCTAGTACAAAAAGTGTGTGCTGCACATACTTTCTGTACTAGATCTCATCGCATCTCATTGCAAAACCAAGATGCGATAAGATGCAATATTGTATACAATATCCATGATCTTTACTCTGGTATGAACTCCACTGTAAACTGGGGATTAGGGCTACTGGCGACACCCCACAAAAAAAACGACACCAGGCAGCCACCTCACGGGTGTGTTGGAAGAGCCGCTAAGCATTTTTAAGATGTTGACAGTGACATCCACCTCATGAATAACTTAATAAATTGAAGCTTTTAGCCCAGGCAATGGTACAGATGGAGACGCTACCGCCAGGGGTGCGTGCGCACGAGACTCTCACGCGCCCCGTGGCAACGAAGCCTGCCGCCTGTCCCCGCTGCCTCCCCCGCCATCCCCCCCCCCTCCCAAACTGGGCAGCGTATCCCTGAAGCAGAGACGGGCAGGGAGACGCTGCCCAGCCACCGCAATACTGGAACGCGCGTGTGCGTCCTAGTCCCTATCACCGGCGCTCGCAATATCAGCCGATATATCGATGCAATTTTTGACCTGTTCATAACCCCACTATCCACTGCAATACTACTTGCCCTCACAATGGCATCATCAATGGTTATTTAGCATCAGTGCGCGCTTATGCAATCAGGGAATTGTTACTGTCCACAGATATCATCTAAAACAAACAAAACTAATAAAACAATTATCTATGGATGTTCAGTGGGGCGGGGGGGGGGGCAACAAAGACCTGTTCGAATGAACACAACCTAAGTACCAACCTGTCATTTTTCAAACACAGCTTGTAACAGGCCAGTTAGGAGCTGATTGGCTGGTACTTTATCAATGTCCACTTAGGGCGGGATGTATTAAAATACATAGCCGCCCGCCGCGATGCCAGCGCATATGTACTAACATATGAGGCTGGCATCGCGGTGCGGTAATGGACACCCCCTGCGATACCTGTACTGTGGTGTGCGGGGGGGGGGGGGGGGGTCTCCGTCTCCTCTCCCTGCTGTCTCCTCCTCCGTTACTAGGGGGAGGAAGGGCTTACCTTCCGGGGTCCAAGAGGACCTGCAAGCCCAAGGGAGGGGGAGGGGGGGTTGGCGAGGCGGCGGGGTTGCGGCGGACAGCGAAAAGGGTGTGGCTAGGTAATAGTACATATGAAAATGCGGTCAAACGGGGGTTTTACCTCATTTTCATTTTGATACATCTCGCCCTCAAGCTCTCTCCAAGTGTTAGTACATTGGGTCAGATTTATTAAACTCGGTGAAGTGATAAAGTATCTGGTTTTTATTACCGGCCAATCAGCTTCTACCTGTGAAGTAACAGGCTTGGTTTGAAAAATGACAGGTAGGAGCTGATTGGCCGGTGATAAAAACCTCTTTATCACTTCACCGGGCTTAATAAATCTACCCCACAGTTCCCTAAGAAATGTGGAATGAAAACATGAAGGGCCTAGTGCAGGGCTCGACAAACCCCGGGAGCCAGGTCGCCACCGCGACTAGATTCTGCCTCCTGGCGACCAGATATTTTTTGGGAGGAAGCAGAATCTGGTCGTGGTCATGGCGCTTGCAGGGAGAGTGGTCGTCAACCCCCTCCTCACTTCCCCCTCCCTGCTACACTAGACGGGAACAGGTTCACGTCAGCATCTATCAAAACTATAATTCAAGCATACGGCAACGCGAGCCAACAGAGTTTGCTGTAGGAGCCAATCAGGAGCGGCAGTGGTAGCTCGACCCCTGATTGGCTGGCGGACTGGGCTCGCGATCTGTTGCGAGTTTTGCAATAGCTGCGCTACGGCGGAGCCACTCTTGTGAGGGGGTAGGGGCATCAGCTCTCTCCCCTTCTGATAGGTTGGCAGTTTCCCATTGCTGAGACTGTGCTGCAGGTTTGGGGACCGCCGCTATATTTCAGCTAGAGCTGGCATCGTGGTACTGCAGCAGCAGCTCCGTCTGGTTCTCACGGCATGTACCTGGCTGCCGACACTGTCAGAGCCCGGCCTCTCCGCACACAGAAGCAGCTGCAGCTCCTCCTCCGGGTGGATATGCACAATACGTACCCGGCTGCCACTGTCACTTCCTCCGTGCCCCATGCCCAGCTCACATGTGTAGGACTCTGGCTGTCCGCGCCCCCTCCCCACATTCTGGCTCTGGCTGCCAGGCCCCTTACTGAGGCAGAGGCTGTAGGGAAGTGCTGCCAGCCCCGTTTCTGTGGCCCAAGCATCTGACATACAGCCACGGACTGGAGTCTGCCTCGTAAGTGTCCTGCCATGTGCCCAGCTGGTACTGCCCTATACACAGGGGGCATGGGATGTACACTGCATGTGTGATTGTATTACATGTATGTAAGTGTCCTGTCATGTCTCCCATCAGGTGTTGTCCTATACACAGGGGGCATGGGATGTACACTGCATGTGTGATTGTATTACATGTATGTAAGAGTCCTGTCATGTCTCCTAACAGGTGTTGTCCTATACACAGGGGGGCACAGGATGTACACTGCATGTGTGACTGTATTACATGTATGTAAGAGTCCTGTCATGTCCCCAGCAGGTGCTGCCCTATACACAGCTGCTGTCAGACTAACCCCCAGCTGCTGTCAGACTATGACATGGCAACAAGCAGGATAATCCCATAGGCAATGAGCAGGTTAACCCTTGGCAATGAGGAGGTTAACCCCTGTTAGACCATGATAAACCCATAGTAACAAGCATATTAACCCCTGGCACAGTATGTTAACCCCATTGGCAATGAGAAGGTTAACCCCTGGCATCAAACATGAAACCCATAGCAACGAGAGCATGTAGGTATAAGCGGAACTTATGTGGCATAATATGTAATTACGGCATGTGGTATTATATGTAATGAACATTACAATGTATGGTGTAATGGCCATAATGGCCCATGGTATATGTAATGGCTGGTTTTTGGGGGGTGCGCCTTCAGCGCGCACTGCCCCTGTTATCGGTTTATCTGTCTCCTACATTTTCATCCTGGCACCTAGATTTTAAAGAAATTTGTCAAGCCCTGGCCTAGTGACAGCAAGTAGCCAGGTACAGAACACATCAGAATAGGGACAATTTATCCTATTCTAAAGCCACAAATACAATATGAGAAGGAATTATTATTCATTTTGAAGTATTAGTAAATAAAAGTGCTCATAGAACCCATAGTTACTATTACCCCTATCACACCGCTCCTCGGACCCAGGCAATTGCCGGCTTGGAGAACACAGCGCATCAGCTCAGCGCAGACATGCGGTGACTCCCTGCTCAGCCAGCTGTAGTGCGCATGTGCGAGATCCCCAGAACCAGCACCACCACAGCCAGGGACAGCACTACTTCATCCAGGGACAGCACTACACCTGCAGCTGCCAAACTGTCGGCCTTGCTAACCATACATACACTGCCCTGCAAATTACCGTGCATATAGCATAGTACCGTGTATAAAGACAGCAGTGCCGATATAGACTTTCATTTGCCACACACACCGCCAGTGTAATACATGGGAGGGGGGAGCATTACAGAGAATATTTGGCCATTCACATCCGTCCCTGCCCCAGTGGAGCTTACAATCTATACACCCTACAATATCTACACACACATACACTAGGACTGCTAGAAACCAATGTACCTACTAGAATGTTTTCAGGCTGTGGAAGGAAACCCACAAAGGGAGAACATCACTACTCTACACACATGGAGCCTTTGGAGAAATTGTACCCGTGAGGCAGTAATGCTAACCACTGTGCCATCCGTGCTGTCCAACAATTGAGACAAGAGGAGCGAGATGTAGCGAAGGTGGTAGATTTATCGATCCTTCGAAAAGAGGTCAAGTTGACGAGTTGCAAATAGCAACCAAATAGATTTGAGATATTCTGTAGAATTAGAACTGTGAAGCCAGAAGTGATGTACAGAGAGATGGATCAAAACTTGTAACTTTACCGGGGTGAGAAGTATCCCATAGCAACCAACCTGCATCTAGCCATCAATTGTATTCTAGTACATTATATAGAATGGTAGCTGAATGCCGATTGGTTGATATGGGGAAAGGGAGTTTTTGTCTTACCAGTAAACTAATTATCTGTGGCACCATTTAGGGGTCAAGCCGCCCCCTAGACACAACATTTTCAATTGCACCAATAAAGTCATTGCTCTACTCAATGCCCCCCTTCCATCAAGTGTCACTCCCATAGCTCCCAACATGACCCATTCCAGGAGGGACAAAATGCTCTGCTGCTGGACTTGCTGCCAATGGCAGTTGCAGAGGTAGGACTGCACTAATGTACAAAATTCAAATAGGGGAGCTACACCTGCCAGTGAGTCCCAGACTGTGGTGTTTGGGGTGTCAGTTGGTGGCACTCCCCTATCTGAATGTTAGACTGTGCTGCAGCCAAGCATCTGCAACTGCCACTGGCATGGAAGTCCAGAAAAAGCATCTTGTCCCTCCTGGAACGGGTCATGTTGGGAGTGCCTAATGGGAAATCCACCACTGGTCTCCTGTATGTCTGAAACGCCCTAACTCGGAACATGTATGTAAATAAAGATATCACAGGACTGGAGGAGTTGGTGTACACCATGTAATACTAGCCAATTCATTATGCCGCAATGCTAGTCTGCTCATGAGATAGAAGCCACATTTAGCAAACGATTCCTCGCATGACAGGTGGAAAACGGTGGCAAGATTAGAGAACAAATTTAGGTTCTCTAATAGTTATTTTCACTAGTTGCGATATTACGTTTAGAATTTAGAAAGAATAAAAAAAAAATTCCTATAGATCAGTTGCATAATGTAGGTGCCATTCAAGACTATGCTTTGTTCCATTATGACATCACAGTTACTGATGACATCACAGTTACTGATGACATCACAAAGCTACTTACACAGCTGCTGAAGTCACTGAGGCTCAGATTACAGACACTCATAGCCGTATACACATCTTGTGATACTGCTGGTCTGATTTTTTTTCTCTGAGACCCCCTATTCTTGTCTTCGGACATAACATGGGACGTAAAAGGAGAAAGCAAGTGAAGGAGAAACCATGGAGATGTAGAGCATGGAGATATAGAGGAAGGAAGAAGCATTGGAGAAGGAGACAGTGCAGGAAAAGAGAGCAGTCAGCAAGAATGGTTAGAAGAAATCCATTTGTGGCAGGTATAAGAAGAGGTTGGCGGAGAATTGCGAGATTTATGACAAAGAAAAGAGATCAGGTCATAAACTCATGTCGCAGATTTCCAAGATTTTGGCATGTGAGACACAGGAGAAACAGGGTCATTAATGAAGATCCAGGTGAAGGATGCAGCCATTGGGCAGGCCAAATAAACTTGCCAAACAGAGAGAAAACCGAAAAAAAATCAAGCAAAGCAGCCCCACAAACACACTGGGAACGATTTGCTGGTTTTCTTACAAAGAAAAAACAACGATTTCTAACAGCAATTGGCAGAAGACAACCAGACATCCCACCGGCTCAGCAAACTACACAGGAAAGCGCCACTGCCCCCTTAACCGTGGAAACATTTACTTTTCACTTGCTACTTGGAAAGGGAAGTTATGGCAAAGTAATGCTTGCGACAGAGGCCATTCATAAGGAAAGAGTGGCAGTTAAGATCTTACAGAAGAGAGCCCTTATTGAAAAATCAAAGAGGAGAGCATTACTAGAACAAGAGGACATTTTGACAGAGTGTCATGTTCTTCAGTTGGCACATGAGAGTCCATTTCTGACCCATGGATTTGCAGCCTTCCACACACACAGTTATCTGTACTATATCATGGAATTGGCTGGTGGAGGAGACTTGCTCCATTATGTGAAAGCAAAGTATCCGTTGATGCCAACCGTAATAACATTTATTGCGTCAGAACTGGTCTGTGGCCTGCAGTTCTTACATTCCAGGGGCATAATACATAGAGACCTAAAATTGGACAACGTTTTGCTGACTACAGATGGCCATATAAAGATCACAGACTTTGGCGTGGCCATAATGAACGCATATGGAGAAACCAATGCCACAATATGTGTTGGAACACCTGCCTACATGGCTCCAGAAATGATAAAACGCCAGTCATACAGTGCAGGGGTAGACTGGTTCGCATTTGGGGTCATGTTATATATCCTCACCCTAGGGCACTACCCTTTTCCGGGAAAGGACAAAAAAGTGATTCTCAGAAGGGTCCTTGATCAAGAACCATCGTATTCAGGGCTTACTGATCTCGTAACAAAAGACATTCTATCTCTACTCCTGTGCAAAGATCAGACCCTTCGGCTCGGGGTGCACGGAAATGTGCGTGAACACCCCTTCTTCTCTTCTGTTAAATGGAAAAGGATAGAGACTGGAAAAGCAACATCTCCAGTAGTCCAAACGCACAATCCCTTCAATGATCTAGATCAAGTTCCTTTGCCCTGCAGTGAAGCTGACAAAATGCCAATTCGTTACATGGACCACCGCATGTTTGATGACATTCAGTTTGTGTGCCCTAAATGGGCTGAAACGTACCATAATGCACCAATGGAGCCAGATATTATACCACCACCTGACTTCGACCTGCACAAAAAACAATAAAAAAAAATAAAAAAAGTGAAGCTGACAAAATGCCAATTCGTTACATGGACCACCACATGTTTGATGACATTCAGTTTGTGTGCCCTAAATGGGGTGAAACGTACCATAATGCGCCAATGGAGCCAGATATTATACCACCACCTGACTTCGACCTGCACAAAAAAACAACAATAAAAAAAAAAAAAACCTTGTACAGGTGCCCATACACCTTACAATTATTGAATTATTGTATACAATATCGCATCTCATTGCATCTCGGTTTTGCGATGAGATGAGATGAGATCTAGTACAAAAAGTGTGTGCTGCACATACTTTCTGTACTAGATCTCATCGCATCTCATTGCAAAACCAAGATGCGATAAGATGCAATATTGTATACAATATCCATGATCTTTACTCTGGTATGAACTCCACTGTAAACTGGGGATTAGGGCTACTGGCGACACCCCACAAAAAAAACGACACCAGGCAGCCACCTCACGGGTGTGTTGGAAGAGCCGCTAAGCATTTTTAAGATGTTGACAGTGACATCCACCTCATGAATAACTTAATAAATTGAAGCTTTTAGCCCAGGCAATGGTACAGATGGAGACGCTACCGCCAGGGGTGCGTGCGCACGAGACTCTCACGCGCCCCGTGGCAACGGAGCCTGCCGCCTGTCCCCGCTGCCTCCCCCGCCATCCCCCCCCCTCCCAAACTGGGCAGCGTATCCCTGAAGCAGAGACGGGCAGGGAGACGCTGCCCAGCCACCGCAATACTGGAACGCGCGTGTGCGTCCCAGTCCCTATCACCGGCGCTCGCAATATCAGCCGATATATCGATGCAATTTTTGACCTGTTCATAACCCCACTATCCACTGCAATACTACTTGCCCTCACAATGGCATCATCAATGGTTATTTAGCATCAGTGCGCGCTTATGCAATCAGGGAATTGTTACTGTCCACAGATATCATCTAAAACAAACAAAACTAATAAAACAATTATCTATGGATGTTCAGTGGGGCGGGGGGGGCAACAAAGACCCGTTCGAATGAACACAACCTAAGTACCAACCTGTCATTTTTCAAACACAGCTTGTAACAGGCCAGTTAGGAGCTGATTGGCTGGTACTTTATCAATGTCCACTTAGGGCGGGATGTATTAAAATACATAGCCGCCCGCCGCGATGCCAGCGCATATGTACTAACATATGAGGCTGGCATCGCGGTGCGGTAATGGACACCCCCTGCGATACCTGTACTGTGGTGTGCGGGGGGGGGGGGGTCTCCGTCTCCTCTCCCTGCTGCCTCCTCCTCCGTTACTAGGGGGAGGAAGGGCTTACCTTCCGGGGTCCAAGAGGACCTGCAAGCCCAAGGGAGGGGGAGGGGGGGTTGGCGAGGCGGCGGGGTTGCGGCGGACAGCGAAAAGGGTGTGGCTAGGTAATAGTACATATGAAAATGCGGTCAAACGGGGGTTTTACCTCATTTTCATTTTGATACATCTCGCCCTCAAGCTCTCTCCAAGTGTTAGTACATTGGGTCAGATTTATTAAACTCGGTGAAGTGATAAAGTATCTGGTTTTTATTACCGGCCAATCAGCTTCTACCTGTGAAGTTACAGGCTTGGTTTGAAAAATGACAGGTAGGAGCTGATTGGCCGGTGATAAAAACCTCTTTATCACTTCACCGGGCTTAATAAATCTACGCCACAGTTCCCTAAGAAATGTGGAATGAAAACATGAAGGGCCTAGTGCAGGGCTCGACAAACCCCGGGAGCCAGGTCGCCACCGCGACCAGATTCTACCTCCTGGCGACCAGATCTTTTTTGGGAGGAAGCAGAATCTGGTCGTGGTCATGGCGCTTGCAGGGAGAGTAGTCGTCAACCCCCTCCTCACTTCCCCCTCCCTGCTGCACAAGAGCACAGTACACTAGACGGGAACAGGTTCACGTCAGCATCTATCAAAACTATAATTCAAGCATACGGCAACGCGAGCCAACAGAGTTTGCTGTAGGAGCCAATCAGGAGCGGCAGTGGTAGCTCGACCCCTGATTGGCTGGCGGACTGGGCTCGCGATCTGTTGCGAGTTTTGCAATAGCTGCGCTACGGCGGAGCCACTCTTGTGAGGGAGTAGGGGCATCAGCTCTCTCCCCTTCTGATAGGTTGGCAGTTTCCCATTGCTGAGACTGTGCTGCAGGTTTGGGGACCGCCGCTATATTTCAGCTAGAGCTGGCATCGTGGTACTGCAGCAGCAGCTCCGTCTGGTTCTCACGGCATGTACCTGGCTGCCGACACTGTCAGAGCCCGGCCTCTCCGCACACAGAAGCAGCTGCAGCTCCTCCTCCGGGTGGATATGCACAATACGTACCCGGCTGCCACTGTCACTTCCTCCGTGCCCCATGCCCAGCTCACATGTGTAGGACTCTGGCTGTCCGCGCCCCCTCCCCACATTCTGGCTCTGGCTGCCAGGCCCCTTACTGAGGCAGAGGCTGTAGGGAAGTGCTGCCAGCCCCGTTTCTGTGGCCCAAGCATCTGACATACAGCCACGGACTGGAGTCTGCCTCGTAAGTGTCCTGCCATGTGCCCAGCTGGTACTGCCCTATACACAGGGGGCATGGGATGTACACTGCATGTGTGATTGTATTACATGTATGTAAGTGTCCTGTCATGTCTCCCAACAGGTGTTGTCCTATACACAGGGGGCATGGGATGTACACTGCATGTGTGATTGTATTACATGTATGTAAGAGTCCTGTCATGTCTCCTAACAGGTGTTGTCCTATACACAGGGGGGCACAGGATGTACACTGCATGTGTGACTGTATTACATGTATGTAAGAGTCCTGTCATGTCCCCAGCAGGTGCTGCCCTATACACAGCTGCTGTCAGACTAACCCCCAGCTGCTGTCAGACTATGACATGGCAACAAGCAGGATAATCCCATAGGCAATGAGCAGGTTAACCCTTGGCAATGAGGAGGTTAACCCCTGTTAGACCATGATAAACCCATAGTAACAAGCATATTAACCCCTGGCACAGTATGTTAACCCCATTGGCAATGAGAAGGTTAACCCCTGGCATCAAACATGAAACCCATAGCAACGAGAGCATGTAGGTATAAGCGGAACTTATGTGGCATAATATGTAATTACGGCATGTGGTATTATATGTAATGAACATTACAATGTATGGTGTAATGGCCATAATGGCCCATGGTATATGTAATGGCTGGTTTTTGGGGGGTGCGCCTTCAGCGCGCACTGCCCCTGTTATCGGTTTATCTGTCTCCTACATTTTCATCCTGGCACCTAGATTTTAAAGAAATTTGTCAAGCCCTGGCCTAGTGACAGCAAGTAGCCAGGTACAGAACACATCAGAATAGGGACAATTTATCCTATTCTAAAGCCACAAATACAATATGAGAAGGAATTATTATTCATTTTGAAGTATTAGTAAATAAAAGTGCTCATAGAACCCATAGTTACTATTACCCCTATCACACCGCTCCTCGGACCCAGGCAATTGCCGGCTTGGAGAACACAGCGCATCAGCTCAGCGCAGACATGCGGTGACTCCCTGCTCAGCCAGCTGTAGTGCGCATGTGCGAGATCCCCAGAACCAGCACCACCACAGCCAGGGACAGCACTACTTCATCCAGGGACAGCACTACACCTGCAGCTGCCAAACTGTCGGCCTTGGTAACCATACATACACTGCCCTGCAAATTACCGTGCATATAGCATAGTACCGTGTATATAGACAGCAGTGCCGATATAGACTTTCATTTGCCACACACACCGCCAGTGTAATACATGGGAGGGGGGAGCATTACAGAGAATATTTGGCCATTCACATCCGTCCCTGCCCCAGTGGAGCTTACAATCTATACACCCTACAATATCTACACACACATACACTAGGGGTGAGATTTAATGGGATGAGAGATTCAGAAAGTGAGAGATTTTGTGAGAAATCTCCAGTTTTTTTAAAGCGGCAATCATTTACACAGCAAAATCAAACTGGTTTTGCAGTGTAAAAGATTGCCACTTTAAAAAAAACTGGAGATTTCTCACCAAATCTCTCACTTTCTGAATCTCTCATCCCATTAAATCTCACCCTAGGACTGCTAGAAACCAATGTACCTACTAGAATGTTTTCAGGCTGTGGAAGGAAACCCACAAAGGGAGAACATCACTACTCTACACACATGGAGCCTTTGGAGAAATTGTACCCGTGAGGCAGTAATGCTAACCACTGTGCCATCCGTGCTGTCCAACAATTGAGACAAGAGGAGCGAGATGTAGCGAAGGTGGTAGATTTATCGATCCTTCGAAAAGAGGTCAAGTTGACGAGTTGCAAATAGCAACCAAATAGATTTGAGATATTCTGTAGAATTAGAACTGTGAAGCCAGAAGTGATGTACAGAGAGATGGATCAAAACTTGTAACTTTACCGGGGTGAGAAGTATCCCATAGCAACCAACCTGCATCTAGCCATCAATTGTATTCTAGTACATTATATAGAATGGTAGCTGAATGCCGATTGGTTGATATGGGGAAAGGGAGTTTTTGTCTTACCAGTAAACTAATTATCTGTGGCACCATTTAGGGGTCAAGCCGCCCCCTAGACACAACATTTTCAATTGCACCAATAAAGTCATTGCTCTACTCAATGCCCCCCTTCCATCAAGTGTCACTCCCATAGCTCCCAACATGACCCATTCCAGGAGGGACAAAATGCTCTGCTGCTGGACTTGCTGCCAATGGCAGTTGCAGAGGTAGGACTGCACTAATGTACAAAATTCAAATAGGGGAGCTACACCTGCCAGTGAGTCCCAGACTGTGGTGTTTGGGGTGTCAGTTGGTGGCACTCCCCTATCTGAATGTTAGACTGTGCTGCAGCCAAGCATCTGCAACTGCCACTGGCATGGAAGTCCAGTAAAAGCATCTTGTCCCTCCTGGAACGGGTCATGTTGGGAGTGCCTAATGGAAAATCCACCACTGGTCTCCTGTATGTCTGAAAGGCCCTAACTCGGAACATGTATGTAAATAAAGATATCACAGGACTGGAGGAGTTGGTGTACACCATGTAATACTAGCCAATTCATTATGCCGCAATGCTAGTCTGCTCATGAGATAGAAGCCACATTTAGCAAACGATTCCTCGTATGACAGGTGGAAAACGGTGGCAAGATTAGAGAACAAATTTAGGTTCTCTAATAGTTATTTCCACTAGTTGCGATATTACGTTTAGAATTTAGAAAGGATAAAAAAAAAATTCCTATAGATCAGTTGCATAATGTAGGTGCCATTCAAGACTATGCTTTGTTCCATTATGACATCACAGTTACTGATGACATCACAAAGCTACTTACACAGCTGCTGAAGTCACTGAGGCTCAGATTACAGACACTCATAGCCGTATACACATCTTGTGATACTGCTGGTCTGATTTTTTTTCTCTGAGACCTCCTATTCTTGTCTTCGGACATAACATGGGACGTAAAAGGAGAAAGCAAGTGAAGGAGAAACCATGGAGATGTAGAGCATGGAGATATAGAGGAAGGAAGAAGCATTGGAGAAGGAGACAGTGCAGGAAAAGAGAGCAGTCAGCAAGAATGGTTAGAAGAAATCCATTTGTGGCAGGTATAAGAAGAGGTTGGCGGAGAATTGCGAGATTTATGACAAAGAAAAGAGATCAGGTCATAAACTCATGTCGCAGATTTCCAAGATTTTGGCATGTGAGACACAGGAGAAACAGGGTCATTAATGAAGATCCAGGTGAAGGATGCAGCCATTGGGCAGGCCAAATAAACTTGCCAAACAGAGAGAAAACCGAAAAAAAATCAAGCAAAGCAGCCCCACAAACACACTGGGAACGATTTGCTGGTTTTCTTACAAAGAAAAAACAACGATTTCTAACAGCAATTGGCAGAAGACAACCAGACATCCCACCGGCTCAGCAAACTACACAGGAAAGCGCCACTGCCCCCTTAACCGTGGAAACATTTACTTTTCACTTGCTACTTGGAAAGGGAAGTTATGGCAAAGTAATGCTTGCGACAGAGGCCATTCATAAGGAAAGAGTGGCAGTTAAGATCTTACAGAAGAGAGCCCTTATTGAAAAATCAAAGAGGAGAGCATTACTAGAACAAGAGGACATTTTGACAGAGTGTCATGTTCTTCAGTTGGCACATGAGAGTCCATTTCTGACCCATGGATTTGCAGCCTTCCACACACACAGTTATCTGTACTATATCATGGAATTGGCTGGTGGAGGAGACTTGCTCCATTATGTGAAAGCAAAGTATCCGTTGATGCCAACCGTAATAACATTTATTGCGTCAGAACTGGTCTGTGGCCTGCAGTTCTTACATTCCAGGGGCATAATACATAGAGACCTAAAATTGGACAACGTTTTGTTGACTACAGATGGCCATATAAAGATCACAGACTTTGGCGTGGCCATAATGAACGCATATGGAGAAACCAATGCCACAATATGTGTTGGAACACCTGCCTACATGGCTCCAGAAATGATAAAACGCCAGTCATACAGTGCAGGGGTAGACTGGTTCGCATTTGGGGTCATGTTATATATCCTCACCCTAGGGCACTACCCTTTTCCGGGAAAGGACAAAAAAGTGATTCTCAGAAGGGTCCTTGATCAAGAACCATCGTATTCAGGGCTTACTGATCTCGTAACAAAAGACATTCTATCTCTACTCCTGTGCAAAGATCAGACCCTTCGGCTCGGGGTGCACGGAAATGTGCGTGAACACCCCTTCTTCTCTTCTGTTAAATGGAAAAGGATAGAGACTGGAAAAGCAACATCTCCAGTAGTCCAAACGCACAATCCCTTCAATGATCTAGATCAAGTTCCTTTGCCCTGCAGTGAAGCTGACAAAATGCCAATTCGTTACATGGACCACCGCATGTTTGATGACATTCAGTTTGTGTGCCCTAAATGGGCTGAAACGTACCATAATGCACCAATGGAGCCAGATATTATACCACCACCTGACTTCGACCTGCACAAAAAACAATAAAAAAAAATAAAAAAAGTGAAGCTGACAAAATGCCAATTCGTTACATGGACCACCACATGTTTGATGACATTCAGTTTGTGTGCCCTAAATGGGGTGAAACGTACCATAATGCGCCAATGGAGCCAGATATTATACCACCACCTGACTTCGACCTGCACAAAAAAACAACAATAAAAAAAAAAAAAAAAACCTTGTACAGGTGCCCATACACCTTACAATTATTGAATTATTGTATACAATATCGCATCTCATTGCATCTCGGTTTTGCGATGAGATGAGTTAAGATCTAGTACAAAAAGTGTGTGCTGCACATACTTTCTGTACTAGATCTCATCGCATCTCATTGCAAAACCAAGATGCGATAAGATGCAATATTGTATACAATATCCATGATCTTTACTCTGGTATGAACTCCACTGTAAACTGGGGATTAGGGCTACTGGCGACACCCCACAAAAAAAACGACACCAGGCAGCCACCTCACGGGTGTGTTGGAAGAGCCGCTAAGCATTTTTAAGATGTTGACAGTGACATCCACCTCATGAATAACTTAATAAATTGAAGCTTTTAGCCCAGGCAATGGTACAGATGGAGACGCTACCGCCAGGGGTGCGTGCGCACGAGACTCTCACGCGCCCCGTGGCAACGAAGCCTGCCGCCTGTCCCCGCTGCCTCCCCCGCCATCCCCCCCCCCTCCCAAACTGGGCAGCGTATCCCTGAAGCAGAGACGGGCAGGGAGACGCTGCCCAGCCACCGCAATACTGGAACGCGCGTGTGCGTCCTAGTCCCTATCACCGGCGCTCGCAATATCAGCCGATATATCGATGCAATTTTTGACCTGTTCATAACCCCACTATCCACTGCAATACTACTTGCCCTCACAATGGCATCATCAATGGTTATTTAGCATCAGTGCGCGCTTATGCAATCAGGGAATTGTTACTGTCCACAGATATCATCTAAAACAAACAAAACTAATAAAACAATTATCTATGGATGTTCAGTGGGGCGGGGGGGGGGGGGGGGGCAACAAAGACCCGTTCGAATGAACACAACCTAAGTACCAACCTGTCATTTTTCAAACACAGCTTGTAACAGGCCAGTTAGGAGCTGATTGGCTGGTACTTTATCAATGTCCACTTAGGGCGGGATGAATTAAAATACATAGCCGCCCGCCGCGATGCCAGCGCATATGTACTAACATATGAGGCTGGCATCGCGGTGCGGTAATGGACACCCCCTGCGATACCTGTACTGTGGTGTGCGGGGGGGGGGGGGGGGTCTCCGTCTCCTCTCCCTGCTGTCTCCTCCTCCGTTACTAGGGGGAGGAAGGGCTTACCTTCCGGGGTCCAAGAGGACCTGCAAGCCCAAGGGAGGGGGAGGGGGGGTTGGCGAGGCGGCGGGGTTGCGGCGGACAGCGAAAAGGGTGTGGCTAGGTAATAGTACATATGAAAATGCGGTCAAACGGGGGTTTTACCTCATTTTCATTTTGATACATCTCGCCCTCAAGCTCTCTCCAAGTGTTAGTACATTGGGTCAGATTTATTAAACTCGGTGAAGTGATAAAGTATCTGGTTTTTATTACCGGCCAATCAGCTTCTACCTGTGAAGTAACAGGCTTGGTTTGAAAAATGACAGGTAGGAGCTGATTGGCCGGTGATAAAAACCTCTTTATCACTTCACCGGGCTTAATAAATCTACCCCACAGTTCCCTAAGAAATGTGGAATGAAAACATGAAGGGCCTAGTGCAGGGCTCGACAAACCCAGGGAGCCAGGTCGCCACCGCGACCAGATTCTGCCTCCTGGCGACCAGATATTTTTTGGGAGGAAGCAGAATCTGGTCGTGGTCATGGCGCTTGCAGGGAGAGTGGTCGTCAACCCCCTCCTCACTTCCCCCTCCCTGCTACACTAGACGGGAACAGGTTCACGTCAGCATCTATCAAAACTATAATTCAAGCATACGGCAACGCGAGCCAACAGAGTTTGCTGTAGGAGCCAATCAGGAGCGGCAGTGGTAGCTCGACCCCTGATTGGCTGGCGGACTGGGCTCGCGATCTGTTGCGAGTTTTGCAATAGCTGCGCTACGGCGGAGCCACTCTTGTGAGGGGGTAGGGGCATCAGCTCTCTCCCCTTCTGATAGGTTGGCAGTTTCCCATTGCTGAGACTGTGCTGCAGGTTTGGGGACCGCCGCTATATTTCAGCTAGAGCTGGCATCGTGGTACTGCAGCAGCAGCTCCGTCTGGTTCTCACGGCATGTACCTGGCTGCCGACACTGTCAGAGCCCGGCCTCTCCGCACACAGAAGCAGCTGCAGCTCCTCCTCCGGGTGGATATGCACAATACGTACCCGGCTGCCACTGTCACTTCCTCCGTGCCCCATGCCCAGCTCACATGTGTAGGACTCTGGCTGTCCACGCCCCCTCCCCACATTCTGGCTCTGGCTGCCAGGCCCCTTACTGAGGCAGAGGCTGTAGGGAAGTGCTGCCAGCCCCGTTTCTGTGGCCCAAGCATCTGACATACAGCCACGGACTGGAGTCTGCCTCGTAAGTGTCCTGCCATGTGCCCAGCTGGTACTGCCCTATACACAGGGGGCATGGGATGTACACTGCATGTGTGATTGTATTACATGTATGTAAGTGTCCTGTCATGTCTCCCATCAGGTGTTGTCCTATACACAGGGGGCATGGGATGTACACTGCATGTGTGATTGTATTACATGTATGTAAGAGTCCTGTCATGTCTCCTAACAGGTGTTGTCCTATACACAGGGGGGCACAGGATGTACACTGCATGTGTGACTGTATTACATGTATGTAAGAGTCCTGTCATGTCCCCAGCAGGTGCTGCCCTATACACAGCTGCTGTCAGACTAACCCCCAGCTGCTGTCAGACTATGACATGGCAACAAGCAGGATAATCCCATAGGCAATGAGCAGGTTAACCCTTGGCAATGAGGAGGTTAACCCCTGTTAGACCATGATAAACCCATAGTAACAAGCATATTAACCCCTGGCACAGTATGTTAACCCCATTGGCAATGAGAAGGTTAACCCCTGGCATCAAACATGAAACCCATAGCAACGAGAGCATGTAGGTATAAGCGGAACTTATGTGGCATAATATGTAATTACGGCATGTGGTATTATATGTAATGAACATTACAATGTATGGTGTAATGGCCATAATGGCCCATGGTATATGTAATGGCTGGTTTTTGGGGGGTGCGCCTTCAGCGCGCACTGCCCCTGTTATCGGTTTATCTGTCTCCTACATTTTCATCCTGGCACCTAGATTTTAAAGAAATTTGTCAAGCCCTGGCCTAGTGACAGCAAGTAGCCAGGTACAGAACACATCAGAATAGGGACAATTTATCCTATTCTAAAGCCACAAATACAATATGAGAAGGAATTATTATTCATTTTGAAGTATTAGTAAATAAAAGTGCTCATAGAACCCATAGTTACTATTACCCCTATCACACCGCTCCTCGGACCCAGGCAATTGCCGGCTTGGAGAACACAGCGCATCAGCTCAGCGCAGACATGCGGTGACTCCCTGCTCAGCCAGCTGTAGTGCGCATGTGCGAGATCCCCAGAACCAGCACCACCACAGCCAGGGACAGCACTACACCTGCAGCTGCCAAACTGTCGGCCTTGCTAACCATACATACACTGCCCTGCAAATTACCGTGCATATAGCATAGTACCGTGTATATAGACAGCAGTGCCGATATAGACTTTCATTTGCCACACACACCGCCAGTGTAATACATGGGAGGGGGGAGCATTACAGAGAATATTTGGCCATTCACATCCGTCCCTGCCCCAGTGGAGCTTACAATCTATACACCCTACAATATCTACACACACATACACTAGGACTGCTAGAAACCAATGTACCTACTAGAATGTTTTCAGGCTGTGGAAGGAAACCCACAAAGGGAGAAAATCACTACTCTACACACATGGAGCCTTTGGAGAAATTGTACCCGTGAGGCAGTAATGCTAACCACTGTGCCATCCGTGCTGTCCAACAATTGAGACAAGAGGAGCGAGATGTAGCGAAGGTGGTAGATTTATCGATCCTTCGAAAAGAGGTCAAGTTGACGAGTTGCAAATAGCAACCAAATAGATTTGAGATATTCTGTAGAATTAGAACTGTGAAGCCAGAAGTGATGTACAGAGAGATGGATCAAATCTTGTAACTTTACCGGGGTGAGAAGTATCCCATAGCAACCAACCTGCATCTAGCCATCAATTGTATTCTAGTACATTATATAGAATGGTAGCTGAATGCCGATTGGTTGATATGGGGAAAGGGAGTTTTTGTCATACCAGTAAACTAATTATCTGTGGCACCATTTAGGGGTCAAGCCGCCCCCTAGACACAACATTTTCAATTGCACCAATAAAGTCATTGCTCTACTCAATGCCCCCCTTCCATCAAGTGTCACTCCCATAGCTCCCAACATGACCCATTCCAGGAGGGACAAAATGCTCTGCTGCTGGACTTGCTGCCAATGGCAGTTGCAGAGGTAGGACTGCACTAATGTACAAAATTCAAATAGGGGAGCTACACCTGCCAGTGAGTCCCAGACTGTGGTGTTTGGGGTGTCAGTTGGTGGCACTCCCCTATCTGAATGTTAGACTGTGCTGCAGCCAAGCATCTGCAACTGCCACTGGCATGGAAGTCCAGAAACAGCATCTTGTCCCTCCTGGAACGGGTCATGTTGGGAGTGCCTAATGGGAAATCCACCACTGGTCTCCTGTATGTCTGAAAGGCACCAACTCGGAACATGTATGTAAATAAAGATATCACAGGACTGGAGGAGTTGGTGTACACCATGTAATACTAGCCAATTCATTATGCCGCAATGCTAGTCTGCTCATGAGATAGAAGCCACATTTAGCAAACGATTCCTCGTATGACAGGTGGAAAACGGTGGCAAGATTACAAATTTAGGTTCTCTAATAGTTATTTTCACTAGTTGCGATATTACGTTTAGAATTTAGAAAGGATAAAAAAAAAATTCCTATAGATCAGTTGCATAATGTAGGTGCCATTCAAGACTATGCTTTGTTCCATTATGACATCACAGTTACTGATGACATCACAGTTACTGATGACATCACAAAGCTACTTACACAGCTGCTGAAGTCACTGAGGCTCAGATTACAGACACTCATAGCCGTATACACATCTTGTGATATTGCTGGTCTGATTTTTTTTCTCTGAGACCCCCTATTCTTGTCTTCGGACATAACATGGGACGTAAAAGGAGAAAGCAAGTGAAGGAGAAACCATGGAGATGTAGAGCATGGAGATATAGAGGAAGGAAGATGCATTGGAGAAGGAGACAGTGCAGGAAAAGAGAGCAGTCAGCAAGAATGGTTAGAAGAAATCCATTTGTGGCAGGTGTAAGAAGAGGTTGGCGGAGAATTGCGAGATTTATGACAAAGAAAAGAGATCAGGTCATAAACTCATGTCGCAGATTTCCAAGATTTTGGCATATGAGACACAGGAGAAACAGGGTCATTAATGAAGATCCAGGTGAAGGATGCAGCCATTGGGCAGGCCAAATAAACTTGCCAAACAGAGAGAAAACCGAAAAAAAATCAAGCAAAGCAGCCCCACAAACACACTGGGAACGATTTGCTGGTTTTCTTACAAAGAAAAAACAACGATTTCTAACAGCAATTGGCAGAAGACAACCAGACATCCCACCGGCTCAGCAAACTACAGAGGAAAGCGCCACTGCCCCCTTAACCGTGGAAACATTTACTTTTCACTTGCTACTTGGAAAGGGAAGTTATGGCAAAGTAATGCTTGCGACAGAGGCCATTCATAAGGAAAGAGTGGCAGTTAAGATCTTACAGAAGAGAGCCCTTATTGAAAAATCAAAGAGGAGAGCATTACTAGAACAAGAGGACATTTTGACAGAGTGTCATGTTCTTCAGTTGGCACATGAGAGTCCATTTCTGACCCATGGATTTGCAGCCTTCCACACACACAGTTATCTGTACTATATCATGGAATTGGCTGGTGGAGGAGACTTGCTCCATTATGTGAAAGCAAAGTATCCGTTGATGCCAACCGTAATAACATTTATTGCGTCAGAACTGGTCTGTGGCCTGCAGTTCTTACATTCCAGGGGCATAATACATAGAGACCTAAAATTGGACAACGTTTTGCTGACCACAGATGGCCATATAAAGATCACAGACTTTGGCGTGGCCATAATGAACGCATATGGAGAAACCAATGCCACAATATGTGTTGGAACACCTGCCTACATGGCTCCAGAAATGATAAAACGCCAGTCATACAGTGCAGGGGTAGACTGGTTCGCATTTGGGGTCATGTTATATATTCTCACCCTAGGGCACTACCCTTTTCCGGGAAAGGACAAAAAAGTGATTCTCAGAAGGGTCCTTGATCAAGAACCATCGTATTCAGGGCTTACTGATCTCGTAACAAAAGACATTCTATCTCTACTCCTGTGCAAAGATCAGACCCTTCGGCTCGGGGTGCACGGAAATGTGCGTGAACACCCCTTCTTCTCTTCTGTTAAATGGAAAAGGATAGAGACTGGAAAAGCAGCATCTCCAGTAGTCCAAACGCACAATCCCTTCAATGATCTAGATCAAGTTCCTTTGCCCTGCAGTGAAGCTGACAAAATGCCAATTCGTTACATGGACCACCGCATGTTTGATGACATTCAGTTTGTGTGCCCTAAATGGGCTGAAACGTACCATAATGCACCAATGGAGCCAGATATTATACCACCACCTGACTTCGACCTGCACAAAAAACAATAAAAAAAGTGAAGCTGACAAAATGCCAATTCGTTACATGGACCACCACATGTTTGATGACATTCAGTTTGTGTGCCCTAAATGGGGTGAAACATACCATAATGCGCCAATGGAGCCAGATATTATACCAACACCTGACTTCGACCTGCACAAAAAAACAATAAAAAAAAAAAAAACCTTGTACAGGTGCCCATACACCTTACAATTATTGAATACAATATCGCATCTCATTGCATCTCGGTTTTGCGATGAGATGAGATGAGATCTAGTACAAAAAGTGTGTGCTGCACATACTTTCTGTACTAGATCTCATCGCATCTCATTGCAAAACCAAGATGCGATAAGATGCAATATTGTATACAATATCCATGATCTTTACTCTGGTATGAACTCCACTGTAAACTGGGGATTAGGGCTACTGGCGACACCCCACAAAAAAAACGACACCAGGCAGCCACCTCACGGGTGTGTTGGAAGAGCCGCTAAGCATTTTTAAGATGTTGACAGTGACATCCACCTCATGAATAACTTAATAAATTGAAGCTTTTAGCCCAGGCAATGGTACAGATGGAGCCGCTACCGCCAGGGGTGCGTGCGCACAAGACTCTCACGTGCCCCGTGGCAACGGAGCCTGCCACCTGTCCCCGCTGCCTCCCCCGCCATCCCCCCCCCCGAACTGGGCAGCGTATCCCTGAAGCAGAGACGGGCAGGGAGACGCTGCCCAGCCGCCGCAATACTGGGACACGCGTGTGCGTCCCAGTCCCTATCTCCGGCGCTCGCAATATCAGCCGATATATCGATGCAATTTTTGACCTGTTCATAACCCCACTATCCACTGCAATACTACTTGCCCTCACAATGGCATCATCAATGGTTATTTAGCATCAGTGCGCGCTTATGCAATCAGGGAATTGTTACTGTCCACAGATATCATCTAAAACAAACAAAACTAATAAAACAATTATCTATGGATGTTCGGTGGGGCGGGGGGGGGCAACAAAGACCCGTTCGAATGAACACAACCTAAGTACCAACCTGTCATTTTTCAAACACAGCTTGTAACAGGCCAGTTAGGAGCTGATTGGCTGGTACTTTATCAATGTCCACTTAGGGCGGGATGTATTAAAATACATAGCCGCCCGCCGCGATGCCAGCGCATATGTACTAACATATGAGGCTGGCATCGCGGTGCGGTAATGGACACCCCCTGCGATACCTGTACTGTGGTGTGCGGAGGGGGGTCTCCGTCTCCTCTCCCTGCTGCCTCCTCCTCCGTTACTAGGGGGAGGAAGGGCTTACCTTCCGGGGTCCAAGAGGACCTGCAAGCCCAAGGGAGGGGGAGGGGGGGTTGGCGAGGCGGCGGGGTTGCGGCGGACAGCGAAAAGGGTGCGGCTAGGTAATAGTACATATGAAAATGCGGTAAAACGGGGGTTTTACCTCATTTTCATTTTGATACATCTCACCCTCAAGCTCTGCCACTGTCACTTCCTCCGTGCCCCATGCCCAGCTCACATGTGTAGGACTCTGGCTGTCCGCGCCCCCTCCCCACATTCTGGCTCTGGCTGCCAGGCCCCTTACTGAGGCAGAGGCTGTAGGGAAGTGCTGCCAGCCCCGTTTCTGTGGCCCAAGCATCTGACATACAGCCACGGACTGGAGTCTGCCTCGTAAGTGTCCTGCCATGTGCCCAGCTGGTACTGCCCTATACACAGGGGGCATGGGATGTACACTGCATGTGTGATTGTATTACATGTATGTAAGTGTCCTGTCATGTCTCCCAACAGGTGTTGTCCTATACACAGGGGGCATGGGATGTACACTGCATGTGTGATTGTATAACATGTATGTAAGAGTCCTGTCATGTCTCCTAACAGGTGTTGTCCTATACACAGGGGGGCACAGGATGTACACTGCATGTGTGACTGTATTACATGTATGTAAGAGTCCTGTCATGTCCCCAGCAGGTGCTGCCCTATACACAGCTGCTGTCAGACTAACCCCCAGCTGCTGTCAGACTATGACATGGCAACAAGCAGGATAATCCCATAGGCAATGAGCAGGTTAACCCTTGGCAATGAGGTTAACCCCTGTTAGACCATGATAAACCCATAGTAACAAGCATATTAACCCCTGGCACAGTATGTTAACCCCATTGGCAATGAGAAGGTTAACCCCTGGCATCAAACATGAAACCCATAGCAACGAGAGCATGTAGGTATAAGCGGAACTTATGTGGCATAACATGTAATTACGGCATGTGGTATTATATGTAATGAACATTACAATGTATGGTGTAATGGCCATAATGGCCCATGGTATATGTAATGGCTGGTTTTTGGGGGGGTGCGCCTTCAGCGCGCACTGCCCCTGTTATCGGTTTATCTGTCTCCTACATTTTCATCCTGGCACCTAGATTTTAAAGAAATTTGTCAAGCCCTGGCCTAGTGACAGCAAGTAGCCAGGTACAGAACACATCAGAATAGGGACAATTTATCCTATTCTAAAGCCACAAATACAATATGAGAAGGAATTATTATTTATTTTGAAGTATTAGTAAATAAAAGTGCTCATAGAACCCATAGTTACTATTACCCCTATCACACCGCTCCTCGGACCCAGGCAATTGCCGGCTTGGAGAACACAGCGCATCAGCTCAGCGCAGACATGCGGTGACTCCCTGCTCAGCCAGCTGTAGTGCGCATGTGCGAGATCCCCAGAACCAGCACCACCACAGCCAGGGACAGCACTACACCTGCAGCTGCCAAACTGTCGGCCTTGCTAACCATACATACACTGCCCTGCAAATTACCATGCATATAGCATAGTACCGTGTATATAGACAGCAGTGCCAATATAGACTTTCATTTGCCACACACACCGCCAGTGTAATACATGGGAGGGGGGAGCATTACAGAGAATATTTGGCCATTCACATCCGTCCCTGCCCCAGTGGAGCTTACAATCTATACACCCTACAATATCTACACACACATACACTAGGACTGCTAGAAACCAATGTACCTACTAGAATGTTTTCAGGCTGTGGAAGGAAACCCACAAAGGGAGAAAATCACTACTCTACACACATGGAGCCTTTGGAGAAATTGTACCCGTGAGGCAGTAATGCTAACCACTGTGCCATCCGTGCTGTCCAACAATTGAGACAAGAGGAGCGAGATGTAGCGAAGGTGGTAGATTTATCGATCCTTCGAAAAGAGGTCAAGTTGACGAGTTGCAAATAGCAACCAAATAGATTTGAGATATTCTGTAGAATTAGAACTGTGAAGCCAGAAGTGATGTACAGAGAGATGGATCAAAACTTGTAACTTTACCGGGGTGAGAAGTATCCCATAGCAACCAACCTGCATCTAGCCATCAATTGTATTCTAGTACATTATATAGAATGGCAGCTGAATGCCGATTGGTTGATATGGGGAAAGGGAGTTTTTGTCTTACCAGTAAACTAATTATCTGTGGCACCATTTAGGGGTCAAGCCGCCCCCTAGACACAACATTTTCAATTGCACCAATAAAGTCATTGCTCTACTCAATGCCCCCCTTCCATCAAGTGTCACTCCCATAGCTCCCAACATGACCCATTCCAGGAGGGACAAAAAGCTCTGCTGCTGGACTTGCTGCCAATGGCAGTTGCAGAGGTAGGACTGCACTAATGTACAAAATTCAAATAGGGGAGCTACACCTGCCAGTGAGTCCCAGACTGTGGTGTTTGGGGTGTCAGTTGGTGGCACTCCCCTATCTGAATGTTAGACTGTGCTGCAGCCAAGCATCTGCAACTGCCACTGGCATGGAAGTCCAGAAACAGCATCTTGTCCCTCCTGGAACGGGTCATGTTGGGAGTGCCTAATGGGAAATCCACCACTGGTCTCCTGTATGTCTGAAAGGCACCAACTCGGAACATGTATGTAAATAAAGATATCACAGGACTGGAGGAGTTGGTGTACACCATGTAATACTAGCCAATTCATTATGCCGCAATGCTAGTCTGCTCATGAGATAGAAGCCACATTTAGCAAACGATTCCTCGTATGACAGGTGGAAAACGGTGGCAAGATTACAAATTTAGGTTCTCTAATAGTTATTTTCACTAGTTGCGATATTACGTTTAGAATTTAGAAAGGATAAAAAAAAAATTCCTATAGATCAGTTGCATAATGTAGGTGTCATTCAAGACTATGCTTTGTTCCATTATGACATCACAGTTACTGATGACATCACAGTTACTGATGACATCACAAAGCTACTTACACAGCTGCTGAAGTCACTGAGGCTCAGATTACAGACACTCATAGCCGTATACACATCTTGTGATATTGCTGGTCTGATTTTTTTTCTCTGAGACCCCCTATTCTTGTCTTCGGACATAACATGGGACGTAAAAGGAGAAAGCAAGTGAAGGAGAAACCATGGAGATGTAGAGCATGGAGATATAGAGGAAGGAAGATGCATTGGAGAAGGAGACAGTGCAGGAAAAGAGAGCAGTCAGCAAGAATGGTTAGAAGAAATCCATTTGTGGCAGGTGTAAGAAGAGGTTGGCGGAGAATTGCGAGATTTATGACAAAGAAAAGAGATCAGGTCATAAACTCATGTCGCAGATTTCCAAGATTTTGGCATGTGAGACACAGGAGAAACAGGGTCATTAATGAAGATCCAGGTGAAGGATGCAGCCATTGGGCAGGCCAAATAAACTTGCCAAACAGAGAGAAAACCGAAAAAAAATCAAGCAAAGCAGCCCCACAAACACACTGGGAACGATTTGCTGGTTTTCTTACAAAGAAAAAACAACGATTTCTAACAGCAATTGGCAGAAGACAACCAGACATCCCACCGGCTCAGCAAACTACACAGGAAAGCGCCACTGCCCCCTTAACCGTGGAAACATTTACTTTTCACTTGCTACTTGGAAAGGGAAGTTATGGCAAAGTAATGCTTGCGACAGAGGCCATTCATAAGGAAAGAGTGGCAGTTAAGATCTTACAGAAGAGAGCCCTTATTGAAAAATCAAAGAGGAGAGCATTACTAGAACAAGAGGACATTTTGACAGAGTGTCATGTTCTTCAGTTGGCACATGAGAGTCCATTTCTGACCCATGGATTTGCAGCCTTCCACACACACAGTTATCTGTACTATATCATGGAATTGGCTGGTGGAGGAGACTTGCTCCATTATGTGAAAGCAAAGTATCCGTTGATGCCAACCGTAATAACATTTATTGCGTCAGAACTGGTCTGTGGCCTGCAGTTCTTACATTCCAGGGGCATAATACATAGAGACCTAAAATTGGACAACGTTTTGCTGACCACAGATGGCCATATAAAGATCACAGACTTTGGCGTGGCCATAATGAACGCATATGGAGAAACCAATGCCACAATATGTGTTGGAACACCTGCCTACATGGCTCCAGAAATGATAAAACGCCAGTCATACAGTGCAGGGGTAGACTGGTTCGCATTTGGGGTCATGTTATATATCCTCACCCTAGGGCACTACCCTTTTCCGGGAAAGGACAAAAAAGTGATTCTCAGAAGGGTCCTTGATCAAGAACCATCGTATTCAGGGCTTACTGATCTCGTAACAAAAGACATTCTATCTCTACTCCTGTGCAAAGATCAGACCCTTAGGCTCGGGGTGCACGGAAATGTGCGTGAACACCCCTTCTTCTCTTCTGTTAAATGGAAAAGGATAGAGACTGGAAAAGCAGCATCTCCAGTAGTCCAAACGCACAATCCCTTCAATGATCTAGATCAAGTTCCTTTGCCCTGCAGTGAAGCTGACAAAATGCCAATTCGTTACATGGACCACCGCATGTTTGATGACATTCAGTTTGTGTGCCCTAAATGGGCTGAAACGTACCATAATGCACCAATGGAGCCAGATATTATACCACCACCTGACTTCGACCTGCACAAAAAACAATAAAAAAAGTGAAGCTGACAAAATGCCAATTCGTTACATGGACCACCACATGTTTGATGACATTCAGTTTGTGTGCCCTAAATGGGGTGAAACGTACCATAATGCGCCAATGGAGCCAGATATTATACCAACACCTGACTTCGACCTGCACAAAAAAACAATAAAAAAAAAAAAAAACCTTGTACAGGTGCCCATACACCTTACAATTATTGAATACAATATCGCATCTCATTGCATCTCGGTTTTGCGATGAGATGAGATGAGATCTAGTACAAAAAGTGTGTGCTGCACATACTTTCTGTACTAGATCTCATCGCATCTCATTGCAAAACCAAGATGCGATAAGGTGCAATATTGTATACAATATCCATGATCTTTACTCTGGTATGAACTCCACTGTAAACTGGGGATTAGGGCTACTGGCGACACCCCACAAAAAAAACGACACCAGGCAGCCACCTCACGGGTGTGTTGGAAGAGCCGCTAAGCATTTTTAAGATGTTGACAGTGACATCCACCTCATGAATAACTTAATAAATTGAAGCTTTTAGCCCAGGCAATGGTACAGATGGAGCCGCTACCGCCAGGGGTGCGTGCGCACAAGACTCTCACGTGCCCCGTGGCAACGGAGCCTGCCACCTGTACCCGCTGCCTCCCCCGCCATCCCCCCCCATCCCCCCCCCCCCGAACTGGGCAGCGTATCCCTGAAGCAGAGACGGGCAGGGAGACGCTGCCCAGCCGCCGCAATACTGGGACACGCGTGTGCGTCCCAGTCCCTATCTCCGGCGCTCGCAATATCAGCCGATATATCGATGCAATTTTTGACCTGTTCATAACCCCACTATCCACTGCAATACTACTTGCCCTCACAATGGCATCATCAATGGTTATTTAGCATCAGTGCGCGCTTATGCAATCAGGGAATTGTTACTGTCCACAGATATCATCTAAAACAAACAAAACTAATAAAACAATTATCTATGGATGTTCGGTGGGCAACAAAGACCTGTTCGAATGAACACAACCTAAGTACCAACCTGTCATTTTTCAAACACAGCTTGTAACAGGCCAGTTAGGAGCTGATTGGCTGGTACTTTATCAATGTCCACTTAGGGCGGGATGTATTAAAATACATAGCCGCCCGCCGCGATGCCAGCGCATATGTACTAACATATGAGGCTGGCATCGCGGTGCGGTAATGGACACCCCCTGCGATACCTGTACTGTGGTGTGCGGAGGGGGGTCTCCGTCTCCTCTCCCTGCTGCCTCCTCCTCCGTTACTAGGGGGAGGAAGGGCTTACCTTCCGGGGTCCAAGAGGACCTGCAAGCCCAAGGGAGGGGGAGGGGGGGTTGGCGAGGCGGCGGGGTTGCGGCGGACAGCGAAAAGGGTGCGGCTAGGTAATAGTACATATGAAAATGCGGTAAAACGGGGGTTTTACCTCATTTTCATTTTGATACATCTCGCCCTCAAGCTCTGCCACTGTCACTTCCTCCGTGCCCCATGCCCAGCTCACATGTGTAGGACTCTGGCTGTCCGCGCCCCCTCCCCACATTCTGGCTCTGGCTGCCAGGCCCCTTACTGAGGCAGAGGCTGTAGGGAAGTGCTGCCAGCCCCGTTTCTGTGGCCCAAGCATCTGACATACAGCCACGGACTGGAGTCTGCCTCGTAAGTGTCCTGCCATGTGCCCAGCTAGTACTGCCCTATACACAGGGGGCATGGGATGTACACTGCATGTGTGATTGTATTACATGTATGTAAGTGTCCTGTCATGTCTCCCAACAGGTGTTGTCCTATACACAGGGGGCATGGGATGTACACTGCATGTGTGATTGTATTACATGTATGTAAGAGTCCTGTCATGTCTCCTAACAGGTGTTGTCCTATACACAGGGGGGCACAGGATGTACACTGCATGTGTGACTGTATTACATGTATGTAAGAGTCCTGTCATGTCCCCAGCAGGTACTGCCCTATACACAGCTGCTGTCAGACTAACCCCCAGCTGCTGTCAGACTATGACATGGCAACAAGCAGGATAATCCCATAGGCAATGAGCAGGTTAACCCTTGGCAATGAGGAGGTTAACCCCTGTTAGACCATGATAAACCCATAGTAACAAGCATATTAACCCCTGGCACAGTATGTTAACCCCATTGGCAATGAGAAGGTTAACCCCTGGCATCAAACATGAAACCCATAGCAACGAGAGCATGTAGGTATAAGCGGAACTTATGTGGCATAATAAGTAATTATGGCATGTGGTATTATATGTAATGAACATTACAATGTATGGTGTAATGGCCATAATGGCCCATGGTATATGTAATGGCTGGTTTTTGGGGGGTGCGCCTTCAGCGCGCACTGCCCCTGTTATTGGTTTATCTGTCTCCTACATTTTCATCCTGACACCTAGATTTTAAAGAAATTTGTCAAGCCCTGACTTATACAGTGTCCATGCCAACAGACCAAAAAAAAAAAAAATTGCATTTTGACCTTTCCGGTGTTGACCTGTCAATGTTGACCATTAGTGGATGACCTAGACCAGGCTTTCCCAACCACGGTCCTCAAGGCACACCAACAGAGCAGGTTTTAGTGATATCCAGGCTTCAGCACAGATGTTTTAATCAGAATCACTCAGGTACTAATTAAGTCACCTGTGCTCAAGCCTGGATATCACTAAAACCTGCACTGTTGGTGTGCCCTGAGGACCGTGGTTGGGAACGCCTGATCTAGACATTGTCCATCTCTTTTACCGTAATCAGATTAGGCAGATTCCATTGTTGCCAGTACATACGGGAATCCCTTGATAAGTTATTTTTGACCTGCCAATCCACGGGTAAGCCCATAAACATGGGCAATGCTCACTGTCTTCAGTGTAGGATAGAGAAGTTACATATACAAATGTCACATGATACTTTTATATTGGAGACTGATCTAGTCCAGTGGTTCTCAAACTGTGCCTTGGCACCCTGGGGTGCCTCAGATTGGTGGTCCATATTACGAAGGAAAAAAAAAAAAAGTGCTTTTGTCTTGCCAGTCATAACATATGTGAAAGCTAATATTGTCTCTCACTACATACCGTTTCCCCCATAATAAGACCTACCCTTATTATTTCTGGACAGCGGTTCAAAATAAGTCCTGGCTAAATCCCTATATTGCCCAGTCCCTGCGCTAAACTTCCAGCTCCGCCCCCTTGCATGAAATGGCTGCTACGGTAGCTGCCCTGGTACCACTGAAGCCTGCGCTGGCATCAGCAGTCCCAGGGATGCATTGTGCATGTGATGTCACTGCGCAGCTCAAGGACTGAGCGGCGTCTGTACACAGACGGGAGCGGAATAGCTGAGCGGCAGTGGTGGGAAGGCTGAATAACTCAGAAGGAAAGCGGCAGTTGTACTTAAAGTAGAAGGTGATAGAGGGGCATGATGTGGATAAAAGCAGGACTGAGGGGCTAAAATAAGCCCTATGGTGTTTTTTGGACTGAAAAAAAAAAAAAAAAAAAAAAAAAGACAGTATCTTATTATTGGGGAAACACGGTAATTAAACCTAAAGAGGACATTTACAACATAATTTGGTTTATATATATATATATATATTTTTTTTTTTTTTTTTTTTTACTTTTGGCCTAGGGGTGCCGTGGATATGATTTTATACAATAGGGTGCAGTGATAGGAAAACGTTTGGGAACCACTGATAGTAGTAGAAAATTCGGATCTATTGCAGAGAGAATTAGCCATTTCTAACAGTTAATATATAGAAATATCATTTTTATTATTAATCATCACAACCTACAATAGACTGTGGTAGTTCTTGTTGCATTAAATTATCATCCATATATATTATTTTTATACTAAACTACTAAGGATTAGGATTTGTTGCTTTAACAGAAATTTACATGAATTATCTGTGGCAGGAAATAATTAGCCACTAAGTTCAAGCTAGAGTACAGTTATCCATCGTTCAAGTAATTGCACTCCAATCTGCTGATCACACCATTAATATAATATTCGCCGTCCAAACCTAGACTTTAATATTTTGTCTGTTAGTATACATTTGATTAGCTTTGTTTTTTTTTTGACCGTTCAGTCATTGAACATATCATTCCCCAAACTCTATGATAGGTATCACAGTGCATACCTAGATTACGGTTCTGACAAACAGAAATAGCCCAACGCTAGTCAAAAATTATTTATTTGCACATAACAGCTCAACAGTTGTAACAAAATTTGAAAACATACAATGGTGACAAAATAATTTGGCTAGGCCAAGAACTAGAGACTAATTTACTATATTCCAAACGGACTGTACTGGATATAAACAAGAAGATCTGTACATACACTTTCATTTTACTTGTCTATTAGCAAATACATCATCACCCTGAGATGCTGCTCACACCAGAACCAGCAAGTTCACAGAAGGGGAGACACAGAGGTCTCTAATCAGACACTGAATAAGTGCTCAACATTAATAGCATTTCATTTCTTTATGTTGACCCTTAAAGTAATAAGTGGGGGGGGAGGTAATACTTCTAAAATGATCAACTGTATTCCATAGAGAAAGGGATAGAATACTATGGCATTGCTGAAATGAAATCCAAAAAAAAAAAAAAAAAAAAAACAACTTCTGAATAAGGGGTTAAACATCAATTTGTTATCAATGGACTCTTATTGCGCCAAATAAATGGAAATGGTCTGGTTATATTAAAGCTCAGACTAGCAAATAAATGAGGCAAAGATAAGGGAAAAATCCTTTACAGTTTTATTTGAAGATCTTCGAGCTTACACATCTGTTAAATCACCAAATTAGAAAATTATGCAAAATATGAAAAAATAAAATAAAAAAAAAAAAAACATAAAAAAAAAAAAATGTGTGCTTTCCCAAACAATTAGTACCACGCTAATGTTAAGGCAGCACCATGTTCATCTACAGTCCGCAGACCATTCACTTGTCAACGCCTTTTATCTTTCCTGTCTGATTTACGGTCTCTCTCATTCCTCGATGGTCTTTTGCCAGACCGGCTCCCTTCTGAAGTGGTTCTCTTCCGGTTAGACCTCGATGAGCCTTTGTCCTTGGATCCTTTGGAGTCTCTGCTACTGACTTTTGAGGACTTGTGACTCCTCTCTGCACCCGATTGATCTCTTCGCTTTCGCTCCACACTTTTCCTGCGTTTTTCATCGCGGGCATGCCCTCTACCTCTACTCCGGCTCCGACTGCTGCTGCTACTACTGCTGCTGCTTGAACTGCTATCTCTGCTGCTGCTCCCACTGCTGCTGCTACTGCTTGAACTGCTGTGACTACTGCTGCTGCTAGTACTACTTCCACTACTGCTGGAGCTGCTGCTAGAACTACTGCTGCTGCTACGACTCTTGCCCACTTTGTTCTTATTTTTTCCTCTACCGCTCCTTTTAACTTGCAGTTCTGAGGAGAACACTTGGACCTGCTCTACTTGGGCCTCTGAAGTATTTACAGTTACTACTACAGCCTCCTCTTTTTCAATCACCTGCTGCTCTTCCACACGATAGTGTGTTTCCAGCCTTGTCTGAGGCTCGTAATTAGTTGGTGGATGGAACATTAGTTCCGTCAATCGTTCCTTCTCTTGTCTTTCTGTGGCTTCAGAGTCTAGGTCAGGGTCTGGTTCACTTTTTTGATCTATCTCCTCAAGCTTATTTTCAGGCTGATCATCTGCTTTCTCCTCACTCTCCACTTCCTGACTGTGGTTTGTGTCATCTGGTAATTCCAAGACACTTGGCTGACTGGATTCCATTGCCTGCTGTTGATCCTCATCTACACTATCTTTCCTTCCCTCATCTTCCTTTACCTCCTCCTCGACCTCGGCTTCCTGATCTTCCCACTTACTGACCTGCGGCTCCTCCACCTCTACTCTACCCTCTTCCTCAATCTTTTCCTCAGCTTTAGAGTCTTCAACATCTTCTATAAGTCTACTCTCCTGCACCATTTCTATATCTGTTAAACTAACACTCACATCTTTCTCTTCCTCAAAGGTGTCCTCCATCTCTATGTCATTAGGCAGGTTACCTGTCTCCTCCTCTCTCTCATGCCGAGCCACCTTACCATCTTCTCGATCCGCCTTCTGTTCTTCATTTTCATCCTCGTGCTTCATTTCTTGATCTTTCTCTTTCATGGAATGGCGCCTAGGCCTAGCTTCCATTTTATTTAATTGTTCTGCAAATTCAATACGTCTACTTTCAAATATAGCTGAAAAAAATAAATAAAAAAAAGACAGGATCTCAGTTAGTGTTAAGCAGCAACTTCTGGATACACTAAGCGTAGAAGTGCAGCAATTTTTTTTTAAATGTGCATATTGCTCTATGTACTTGAAGCAATAACATCTGTCCGTGTGCATTACATCCATTCCTATTTTTTCACAAGCTGTATACGCCCCGTTAAGTCAACATGCACTGAGTTGACCACTGAACTTTGACACAAGCATTAGGTTGACAATGGCTAAGTCGACAGGCAGTATTCCATGCTCTAACATCCACTAGGGTGTGGAAAATGTGGGATGTGTGCCTTCACAACAGCTGGAGAGTTTAGACAGGTCTGCCCTGCTCTTAGCTGCTACCACCTCCATTTTCAGTGCCTGTCCTTGTATTCTAATACTACCTACAGGTCATGGTTTGTGAATTTCTTTGATCATGCAAAGGAGAGTTACTCTATGTTATTGGGTCGACGATTATCCCAACAGCTTCCACAGACAGAAATATGCAAAGCATGGCCTGATGGGAAAACGGTCAGGTTGAGAACCTCTGTTCTAAAGCATTGGCAGCCAAACACCACGCTTTAATATAGATTGCAAATTTTTGAGTAACAGTTTAGCTTACGTAGGGTTTGTCAAAACAGTGGGTGGTGACCTATGTAAATCCCAGGAAACGTGTCTATACTAGCGAGGCAGTAAGTGTCTATGAAGGTGCGAGTGAGGAAGGTAGAGATAGCTGAACAGAGAAACTTACAATTCATCTTTTTCTGCGAATCCTCTAACAACTTTTGAGTTGGTGGGGACATCCTGCCCGGTATGTAAAACAGATGGGGTCTTGTTTTAGTCCTTATATACTTGATAATTTTGACGTTGTGATCATTCCACTCTTCTTGCTAAATCAGAGGAACAGAATGCATTAGAACCGCCACAAGTTGCATTGCACACTCTACGTTAGATTTACTAAAGCTTCTAAAAAGGAAAAAAGGAGTGGTGTTGTCCAGCGATATTAAAACAGACATAGGGCGGTATTTAATTCCGGAATCTTGGTCCATTTTCGCCCAGCTTGACAAACTCAACTGCTGGAATTCAATGTCGAGTGTCGGAAAGTGGGTGGGAGTGAAAACAGCTGCAAACGTTTCAGACAAAAACCAGATCCGATTTGTTTTACAGTCGGATCTGTTTTTGTCGGAATATGCATCCAATGCTGTCAATAACGGCAGCATTGAATAGGCGGCTGCTGCTATTCGCCCCAGGCGGAAGTAGCAGACAAGATTGAATACACCCCCCCCCCCCCCCAGTCTATCATTTTCTAGGATGCAATAGAGAAGCAACAGCTAGAAATGAATTGGTGGCTTTGCCAACACCATCAAAAGAGGTGAATGTACCCATCAGACAGATACAGCTACTCACCAAGTGTGCCAGCTCAACCTTCTGCTCCAACAGTCGCAGCTCTGTCTGTTTGGCACGTCTTTCCTCAAAGAGCTCTCTCCGCTCGTTTTCCACCTGTTTCTTCTCCTCCTCTGCCTGCACTTCAAGCTTCTGCTCAATTTCTTGCCGTCTCTTTAACTGAAACCAGACCGAGAATGATTTCTATAACGATGTTCATTTTAATGAAACCTTGTGTGTCATCAGAAAAATCAGATCTTCCAACTAACTTTCACAAGGAGATGATGGTTCATAGTAATAATTCAGCAATACATTATACAATATCACTAAGATAACAATTACATAAATAGGAGCCAACCAGCAAAGATGGACAAAAATGAATAGGATCCTGCTGGATCCATCCAAGAGCGTGTAATTTTCAAGAGAGCTTGTACTGAAGAGAACCAGACCAAGGCTCTTTTATCCACCAGATAATAAAATTCAGAAAGACATAGAAATTCTGAGCAGATTGAGGCTTAAATGAAAGTCACATAGAGCCCGCTTATACAGCATTTTGGGGACAATTTGGTTTAAGACCCTTTGTGAGGAGAGAAGGGGATTAGAAGTCACAGTGTGGTTCTGTAAGGAATATAAACACTCAGAGCAGACTTCAAACCAGCTACCGAAGAGATGACGAGGAGGACATTTACGTACAATAGTCACATGACCGATACAAAGCAAAAAAGAAGTGCAGATATCTTAAATAACTTACTCTTTCTGTAGCAACATTTGATTCTTGCTTAAACTTTTGAAGGGTACCCATCAACAGGCCAAATATACGCCGATTTCTAGAGAGTAAAGTGGGAATAAATAATTACAAAACTGACTGCATTAAAGTTAAGTAATGAAAAGTTAACAATGAATCACACTTTTCCCATCAGTCTAAGGAAGCATGGACGTTCAAAGTAATTGAGCTCTTACAAACGGATTTTAAAGGGCTTGATATAGGAATCAATTATCACTATAAATCACAAGGCAAACCTTTTTATGGTACCACAGGATGCCTAGAGAAATAATCAGCTTTTAGTTAATGCTTTATCTTGCAAAACTGTTAAGGGATCAGAAATATTTATTATCCTATTACACTAGTCTAGTATGGTCCTTTAACAACATAGGTCTTTTTAGAGCGTAGTGTCCTTTCTAAATCTGTTACACTATACATAATACATCAGCACTAAGGAAATCTGCATTCAAAATATGAATCCATCATACATCAATTTGTAGAAGAGCAAGTCAAAAGATACAAGGGTATGCTGCTGCTACTACCACCATCATTCTCATAAGAAATGAATGGTAAAATGACAGGAAATATTTATAATTCAGTTCTATAGGGTTTTACCTTTGCTTTCCCTTTTCATCCATGTTCTGATCTTGTATAAGATCTCGGCGTGTACGTTCCTTGGAGGTAGCAACCACTGAGGACTGCAACGCTGGCTGTATGGTGGGAAAAAAAAAAGTGCATTAATTGGAAGTATTAGCTTGGAATATAACATTCCTTCCCTTTTTACATACTCCCTCCAAAAATCCTGACATACTTTTTTGTCATCTTCTTCCTCAGCGTCGCTTTCCTGGCGTGACTCTCTCCTCTGCCGGCGATCCCCACTCAGCCTGAGGAAAAGTAACGGAGGTTATGCAACACTGCACCTTCATTTAAATCACAAGTGGGTATCGGTAAAACCAAGAACAGTCAAAAACAAACTGAAATGTAACAAACTAACCATGATCACCATGACCCCAAAACACCAGTCTGTACAAGAAGTTTGGGCTTTTCTTGGATATCAAAACTAACTTATTCCCATTACATTTTCTCAACCTCAACATTGCACACATTAAAATGACAAATAACTGTTCACAAGGCAACAAAAACCTAGAAAATATTTGTGGAAAAACAAAAGCATTTATTTTTACAGAAATCTAAATGCTTATGCTTGAAGCAATTAAGGAAACACTAAAAGGAACTAGATAAAAGATGTATTTCAGAAAACCAGGATCCTTGGCTGGAGTAAAGTGATGAAAACTTAAATGGTCTAATTCACTATCATTTCATTGTGGAAATATAAAGCCATCAGAAGATAAAAATATCTTCTATATTATATTGTAATAAACCAATCAATAGGAGAATTGTTTGATAATTTTTTTTTTTTCTTCCTTTCACCATATCAGGGATAAAAAAATTATTTTTCCTTTTTCAACTTTATTACTTGCCCAGCAAAAGCGATACACTTGGGTCAAGCAAGTTTCCAATTTCTTAATACTGTCATAAAAGGGTGTCTCAAAGATAGCAATATACTCCGTGGACTTCCTCATTCCATGAGAATTTCTTCCCAACGTGCCAGATTGTCACATATGGGAACAGGAAGTAACTGCTGGGGGAATAGGGTGAATGGGGAGTCAAATTAAGGCTCATCTGTGTAATTCTGCACAGAATTTGTTTTTGTTCATTTAGTAGCAACTGCTAAACCGCTCGCTTCAAACTACTACCGCTAGTGAACGCTTCACTTCATGCCATCTCATGAAAGTTTACCACACTTATCAAATGACCCTAGTAAAATAGAACCTATGCCCAATAAATCATACAAAGTGCTCACCTGCTCAGTGCACCTTCAAAGTCCCGCTGCTTGGCTGGGGGTCCTACTCCACTATCCGAGAGTCCACGCCTAAGAACATAAAAAGAAGGTAAAGCGTCACCAGAAGCGACGGATGAACTTAACATATAAATGATTCCGCACAGAACTACACAGCTGTCAGTACGTACCAACAGCCATGACCCTGGACAGCATTGGTTTTGCTTGACCGCAAAGCGGGTTTTAATGTCCCGTCTGCTAATCATCAAAAAGTGGGCGTGTCTGCCTAAACGGCCATGGATTGTCAAATCCCAGCTGTGATAGTGAGAACTCGCAGCCGTTCTCGGCAATACGGGCCCGACAGCTTTTAAAGTCTTGCCCGTTCTGTCGACCTGCCTCTTCAATGCTGTCAGGAAAAACAGCATTGAATAGGTGCCTGCTGCTATTTTCCCCCATTGGAAATAGCGGTGGGGATTGAATACTCCCCTTAAAATGCCTACACTGAGCGATTTTGGCGAGAGTGGATGGCATTCCATAGCAGGACTCTGGAAAGCTGTCCACCCTGCCGCTCATCTGCTGGTAATACCAGCAGATGAGCGGTGGCTGCTGGCGATGATACGGGAGCATGCATCACCGCTCATTGCTGGGCCGTACACATTTGGCGCTTTAAAACAGAAAACAGCTCAAATGGTAAAAGTGAGCTGCTTTCAGTTCGTATTCGCCCAGTGTATATGCACAGCGATGATGCCGAAAATCAATAAGGTGAAAAAGCATACACACTGAGTGATTTTCGACAGTTCAATCAATATTCCCGGGGGTAGATGGCTTTCCATAGCAGGGCCCTATGGAAAGCTGTTCACCAGCAGATGAGCAGCCAGGCCAGTGATGACACTGTAGCGCGCAGTTAAGACCTTATAAACCAAGAGAATAAATGTTACAGTAGAACTTTCAACAGATTTATACAGAGCTTGCTGTTAGCATGGAATATAAAATCCACATACCGTAGCACAATGCCACCACGGCCTCTACCTCCAATTGCATTTGGACCTGTGATGGTCAGCCGTCTTGCTGGTGCAGGCCTGCAACACAAAAGCAAATACATGATGTTCCCCATAGCCACTGTACATACGAAAAAAAATTACAAATAACTGAGAACAAATAGATCATGTTTTTTCTTTATCCAAGGCACATAAGAGTTCAGATCACTTAAAAAGTAAGCACGGATCGCTCTGTGTGTATACCAGATAGCTCAGGTACATAGTGCATGCACCGTCAATCCTACCAAAAATCATCTATGAGCATAAGCAAAACATCGCTCAGCACACATCGCAGGTGCATCGATCAGCACGGGTCTCCCGTCACCCGGTGTGTACTGGGCTAAAGACCAGCAACTCAACTTGTTTGTCAATAATCTGCTTGAGCACCATCTAATAAGGTCCAATTACTAACGAGGGGGAATATGTGCCTTTGCAACAATCCGAATGGCTGGTGGTTTGTTATAATAACCTATGATCATCGGGGTATGAAGATGCTGATTTTACTAACAGGACAAATCTGTGAGAACTGGGGATGGACAAGACATTTTGTTAGCGCCCGCCCCCTTTTTGGTGATCTGCAGGGAAATAAGAGTCAGATTAGACCGATTTATTGCCGAAGGAGAGAGAAATCATCCGATGGCCTGCAACCATCAATTGATTTATCTCCTGTTTGGCCACATCCAAGGGGATGGGTTAGGGAACACATCCCTTCGCAAGCTGAGTGGATTTGCGTGGGGGCAGCCGTTTGGTTGGCATTAACCCATTTGCTAGGTTACGAACAGATGCAGCCTATCAACCAGATCTGAATTAGGCCCTATATCCCCTACCACACACATTATGGACACTTTGCCTATCACTGATTATGGTGAAAGGAATCCCAGTGACAAATTTATAATGGGCGCAGTATGTGCTTCGCTCACAGGCCCCTGTACCCACCATTTACCCCCCCTTTTTATATATATTTAATATGCACTCCTCTAGAGTGCCGCAATGCAGAAGTCACTGGAAAAGCATCTGCCGTGACATTTTTCTGGAAATCTGCACATATGCATTAAAGTCTGAGCCCTCTAGTTGTGCAGATGCAGGCAGAAAGGAGGGGGCTGCACACAGGCCTCCTTTCTTAAAAAAAACCCATGAGGAAACTCATAGAAACATAGAGAGTGACTCTACACGGAGATGTGGTCAGAAATTGCTAACAGGACCTCAGCTGTTCAGCAACACCAGCTACTATGTTAACCAATCACATTCTCACACAAACTTTGTGGGGAAAGAATAAGAACCCATCCCATCTGCATTTTAACAGTACCTCAGCAATGTTGGTGCAACAGATACTGGGGGCTGATGTATTAAGAATTTAAAAAAGAGAGATAAACACAAGGGTGATAAACATCCAGCCAATCGGCTCCTGTCGTGTAATAGGCTGTTTGAAAATGACAGTTAGGGGCCAATTTGCTGGACCTTTATTTTGATCACCCTCGCGTTTATCTCCTTTTTAAAGCTGAATACATCTGCCCCAGGGCGCGCTGCACTGCAGACAGGGGCCACACATATCGCAGGGGGAGGATAGTACTGGCACTACCCAGGCACAGGAATGAATGAATGCGCTCCATGCGGCCATGCGCAGGCGATGTTACTAATGCGCGCATGCAGCAGCTGGGCTAGGTCTCAGGTCTCACTCCGGAGAGTAAAAACACGCGAGCTCCCGCCTCATAGAGAGCATCGCGACAGCCTGCAGGCTAAGGGCCGGGACCATGCGGCTCCGGCCTGCCTGTGACCAGGGCAGGGCCTGCCAGCACACACGGGCCGCCTTCTCACCTGGTGTCGTTAGGGTCGCGGCCGGTTAACTTCCGGATGTTTTCATCCACGCTTTTTAAGCTCTCTTTCGCTTTTTCCAGCTGCTCCTGCAGAGTACGTACAGCGACCGCCATCTTGTCCTCCCAACTCTAGCCTCAGTCACTTCCGGGTTGTGCAGATAAATCACAGGTGCGTCCAAGAGAAAAGGAAATGTCGTCAGAGAGAGCCTGACCTCCCGCCAATCTCCATGCTGACCAATGCCGAGACGGGGCGTGCAGTAAGACCCGCCCAATGGGGGTGTGGATCACTACAACCGCCAATGCACAGCTGCAGAGAGCTGCTGGCTGCCAGTAGTGATGGTGGGCAAAACGGATCATCATTAAGCCGAACCGGGATCCGTTGAATCACTAGTTGAAAAGATGCGGATCTTTTAGGCTGAAGCTCGGCTCGCTTTAAAAAAAAGAAGAAAAGAAAGCCGGAATATACATGACCGAGTAATAACACTGATCGATGGCTGGGTGCAGAATTACCATCGATGGCGTCTGCACCGATGGCCATCCCTGCCAGCAGCAGCTAATCTTTCTATCACTTGTAGTTACAGCACTGCTACTCAGTCTACAGAGGTAGGGGTGGCAGCACTGAGATCAGGAAAATGCATTGTAAACTGAAACTAAAGTTGGGGAAGTCACATTATCTATCCCTCGGATTCCCTCCACCCAAGATCAGTACCACGTTTTTGGTTGTCAAGCGGCAGCTCCTACCTGTAGGAGGGGGGCTGCCACTGGTTGCAATGCTGCCCCCCCCCCCCCCCCCCACTGCTGCCACCCCTGCTGGTCCCCGCCATATGCGCCAGCTAAATTACAGCTCTGGCGCCTGTATGCTGCAGATGGCAGGCATATTGGAGCATGTGGAATCTTACCGCCCAGGATCGCATTGTAATATGCTGGGATGTATCTCCCTGCACACGCAGAGCCAGGGCTCTGAAAAAGAGCCCTTCTCTGTGATCAGCCTTGCCACATGGTCTGCACATGTGCGGTTAGCGCTGACCCCCGCAGACCCACGGTGACCACCCTGCCCTGTTAGTGATTTAGCCTCAAATATTAAATGATAAATGGGCCGCTAAATCCTAGTGATCTAAAAGACACCTGACGTCACAAGCAGGTGACACAGCAGAACACGGGGAGCAGCAAGGGGCCCAAATGTATCATTGCTTTGCCCGTTATACTTCGGTCACTTTGTCTCGCTCCGCTTCTGCTCTCCACCTAAAGGCAACAGATGGTGACGAGGTGCTCCTCCTCCTCCTGATGTCACATGGTTGGGCGTCAGAGGCCCTCTAGCCCACTGAGATCTAGCAACTACCGTTTTTCATTCACTGTGATGCATTTGTTACTTTGAGCTATTTTGGGGGGAACATAAGGTCTGTCACATGACTGGACAGGAGCCACATCAGCACTCCTATGGGAATTGGGTTACATAGAACCTTCAGAGAGTCTTCTTTATTTATTTATTATTTATTAGCAGTTTCTTATATAGCGCACACAGATTCCGCAGCGCTTTACAGAGAATATTTGACCATTCACATCAGTCCCTACCCCAGTGGAGCTTACAATCTATATTCCCTACCACATGTACACGCACACACAGACATTCTAGGGTTCATTTTTGTTGGGAGCCAAATTAGCCTAGCAGTATATTTTTGGATTGTGGGAGGAAACCGGAGTACCCGGAGGAAACCCACGCAAGTACGGGGAGAATATACAAACTCCGCACAGTTAGGGCCATGGTGGGTATTGAACCCATGACCTCAGTGCTGTGAGGCAGTAATGCTAACCATTACACCATCCGTACTGCCCGTTCTTTTATTGCATGTATAATGTGGTTGTCGATTGATAGATCTGCAGTGTCTAAATAGACAGTCAGTAGGTGGACAGGGTCAAAAGGTTGACAAGGAAAAGGTCGATAAGGTCAAAAGGTTTACATGGTCATAAGGTTGACAGGGTTAAAATGTCGACAGGGTCATAAGGTCAACAATCAAAAGGTTAACATGAGTTTTTCACATTTTTGTCAATGTGAAAACATGTCAACACTTGTCGACATGGACCCTCCATTTGTGTAATACTTACCCTCGCATGGCTCGTCATGCTTTGGGCACGGTGCCTTGCTACGCTCGGCACGCTATTATATTCTCCCTCTATGCCAACATGGATGGGGAAGTATGAAAAAGTGCAGTGGCGGTTTTTACCTATGGGCTGCAGCCCCCCCCCCCCCCCCCCGCCCAGGTAAAATCGCCACTGTCACTGCCTAAGTGAAGCCAGATGCAGTCTGTGAGACTGCTCTTAGTCCCCCCATACACTAATCTGACTTGTCCTAAGCACAAGCCGGATCATTTTGCCCTTGAGAGACCCCCGACAGCTCCCCAGGAGGCTCGCTTATGATTTGGCACTTGCTGTGCCAAAGTGCATGCAATTTATTGCATGTATATCCCCGGGGAGCTGGTAGCTGCAGGGGGTGGGCAGCAGGGTCCATGCGGCGTGAGGCGGGCAGGGCGGACCGTGTGGTGCGGGGCAGCCAGCAGGGTCCCTGTGGCACTGGGAAGTCAGTCAGCGGGGTCCCTGCAGCACTGGGAAGTCAGTCAACGTGGTCCTTGCGGCGGCTGGTAACTAATAAGCGCTATTTGCCGGGCGGCGGGAAGCGCTGCTGAAATTGAAAACATTTTGAACGGCCAGTCTTTTTAAAGTGGTTTCAAATTCAGCAACGCTTCCTGTCCCGCCACGCGGCAAATAGCGCTACAAGCTCCCAGCCGCTGCACAGACCCTGCTGACTGACTGCCCAGAGCCGCAGGAACCCCACTGGCTGTCCCATTCCACATGGACCCCCTGCCCGCCCCGCGCCGTTGCCTGGATGCCAATTCCCAGCCGCCGCAGCCTGGATCACGTCTGCCTGGACCGTGCTGCTACACATTGATAGGTTTGTGACAGCGGTGCTTCACTGCTGGCACACACCTACGGATCAAACCAACACATCATGGGTCCTAAGAAGCACCTGCGATGTGCCGCTGAAGGGTCCGATCCGACAGATTGAACCTGCCACAGGTTCAATCTGTAGGGTCTGACCCAATGCGCACGGGACCGCTCATCGGGTCGGATGACGTGTCAAACACATCTGATTTGGGCTGATTTCTCGGCCTAATCTGTCTGGATCTGGCAAAAGTGTATGGGCACCATAAGTTCACAGGAAGTGATTTGCAGGCTACAGAGTTCGGTCATGCACAGAATTACACCTGTTTTCAAATGGATCTTATGTGAAAAGGACATGGCTGTGCAAGAATGTTAAAGTAGACAATGTATGCGAGCCATCTGGATGCCAATCATGTTATATTGCCTGGTACATAGTAAATGGATAAATGTACACAGCTTGGAGCACTTCATGTTGTTTATTACAATCATGTTGGCAGGTCCCATCCCACATACCCTGCACCCAATGACTACTTTTCCATCTGCTTGCACGTAACACTGAGAACATGGTGCAAATGCCATGTATACAGAGATCTGAACATTCGCACTACAGAAATCACCAGCAAAATGTAGAGCAGTGAGCATACCTCCCAACTTTTGAAAATTTCTAAACGGGACCTGCCGGCCTATAAATGGGGCGGTGTTAAGGGATGGTGGGCATGGCCTCAGATAGAGAGGCATGGCCTTGCACCACAACCCCTGTTTTGATCATTTTTGTGGGTGTGCCCAGCTCCCTCCTAGCAACTGTGCCGCCCCTTGCTCTAGTCCCTCCCTGCACTGAAGAGATGCCGCGCGCTTGGAGGTATGTAGTGAGTCTTCCGAGGACATGTGCCGATGTCAGAGGGGGGGGGGGGGGGATAATACACGCAGTGAAGCTGCAAATTAACTTAATCTATTTGGAGAAAATGTATACTTCATTATTTGTGACATCAAAGCCTCCAGGGATTATTTACTTTTTGTGCAACTGTTCCATGGCAATAAGGCCCTTATTCAGATCTGATCACAGTAAAAATGTGTTCTCAAAATGGGCAAAACCATGTGCACTGCAGGGGGGCAGATGTAACAAGTACAAAAAGAGTAAAATTTGGGTGGGGTGTGTTGAAACTAAAATCTAAATTACAGTATAAAATTAATGCAGCCAGTATTTACACTGCACAGAAACAAAATAGCTGACACAAATCTAACTCTCTCTATACGTGTTACATCTGCCCCACCTGCAGTGCACATGATATTGCCCATTATGAGAACAAACTTGTACTGCGATCAGATCTGAATAAGGGCCAAACAGAAGTATATCATTGGACCAGCTGGAATGAGAGGTCACTGATTATCATACAGAACTCCACCCAAACTAAAATGTACATTTTGGGTGGATTCATTATTTAACTCTGGATTTATGAATAAGAATTAATCGGTTTTACTTGGAATGTATACAATGTATATAGATGTTACTCGCATAGCCCAAAACATACACACCCTTCCTCCTCCATGTTCCTATTATCAAATGAGATACTGGGTTTTATTTACTAAACTTAAGACTTCTCAAAGACACTGATTATCAACAGCTATTAAGTGCAAAACCATCACTGTCGTATCTATGGGGGTTATTCAGATCGGATCACTGGGCTGTTAAGTTGTAGAGCCCTATGATTACATCATTGGGGTAGAGTCAATGCTCCGGCATTCTCCGTTTTTCGTTCGCCGTGCATTCCTTGTTTTTTTTCTACCTCTCGCCTTGCCTCCTTCTCACCATATTCAACACGGCTGATGCTCGCCACCCCTGACGGCGAGCACTGACCAATGCGGCGTACAAGGAGGCGGACTAAGTTGTTTCAGGCAGTGTGTTTAAAAATTGCAGAGAAATACAGAAAACACAAATTACCCTAAAAAAAACCTGATTTGAATCGGCATAATGCAAAAGCTATGTGTATCTCCTCAAAGGCCAAACGAGGGAGTGAGGAAAAAGAGGTGCATCATGGGTCATAACTAAGGTAAATCATGGGTAGAATAAAACAGTGAGAAAAAATGCATTATGGGTGGAAAAAAAAATTACCACAAAAAAAAATGATTAATGTGGTGCTTCAAAAGAAATAAAGGTACTTCTTTACTTTCACGGCGCCACTCTAGATAGGACAGATAGGATACTAGATAGGATACGATTTGTATGCGATTTGACATAAGATATCGCATAAGATATAGGATAGGACAGATAGGATACTAGATAGGATACGATTTGTATGCGATTTGACATAAGATATCGCATAAGATATAGGATAAGATTTACTATCCATTTCATTACCCCACTATCCACTAGGGCGTGGAGTTGATTTTATATAGCGTGGCGAGCGCAGCGAGCCACCGAGCCCGAAGCGTGGCGAGCGCACACGGATGTTGTTTGAAAGCAAGTCCCCAATATCGCATGCCATTTGCATGCAATTCCATAAAATACATTCCGTGTCCCCTCGCTGCGCTCGCCACGCTTCGGGCTCGGTGGCTCGCTGCGCTCGCCACGCTATATAAAATCAACTCCACGCCCTAGTGGATAGTGGGGTAATGAAATGGATAGTAAATCTTATCCTATATCTTATGCGATATCTTATGTCAAATCGCATACAAATCGTATCCTATCTAGTATCCTATCTGTCCTATCTAGTGGCGCCGTGAAAGTAAAGAAGTACCGAAATAAATTAATATAGATCTTTCAAATAATAAAAAAACCAATAAAATATATATTTTTTTATACGTACGTAAGTTGAGTTCACCTAAAAAAGCTGACAAGAGCAAAAAAGCAAGCAGTGTTCGCCTTTTTAGCACTGAATACACTTTCAACAAGGTACACTAATTTTCCATAAGAGACCAAGCGGCGAAGAGGGCAAAGCCCACTGTTCCCTTTTGGCGAACTGGGAGTGTTGAATACAGCGAGGACCAGTATTGGCAAAAGAACTTGCCTTCTCACCAAAAAAAAGACATTCTAGCCAGAGAAAAACGGCGAACTGATAAGATCGCAAATCTATTCACAGCCGCTCACCTTCAAATGATTTTCCAGTCAATGTAGTCTGACCGACTCGACCAATGCGATAGAAACAGGGACGGAGGTGCATTTTCCCTGACACTTCCAGTAAATGTCCGGCTGACTCCCAGAAATGCTGGTTTCCTGACAATCAACTTGCGTACAGCCAGAAATTAAGAAGATGCTGGTTTTCATCGCAGAATGGCCTTGCGCATGTGTACTGCAAGACGTACACATGCACAGTCATTTGTTCTACTGCATGACTGGAGAGGAGGGTGCCCAATCAGAGCCTACACACAGGCCCCTCCTCCTTTAACGCGCTGCAAAACAGGTCGTATTAGGTTCCTTACACAACACTTTATCTCTCTCATATCATTGTGGTTTTAAATTAATTGGGCAAAAACACAGATATTTGGTTGCTCTGAGTGGGTATGGGTCTTTTTTTGGTGCTTATATGTTAGTTGGGCACCCACTATAGTTAGTACACTCATACCCCCACTATCCATGTCGGCATGGAGTTGATTTTATATAGTGCCCGAAGCGTGGCGAGCGCAGCGAGCCACCGAGCCCGAAGCATGGCGAGTGTAGCGAGCCCAGCGAGGGGACGCGGAAAACGAAGCAAATAGCTTAGTGGGCGCCCAACTAACATGTAAGTACCCTTTTTTTCGACCCATATTAGGTCGACATACATTGGGTTGACCACTGAAGGTCGGTATGGCTTGGGCCAACACATGGAATAGGTTGACATGGCTAAGGTCCAAAGGATTGGAAGGCCAACACAAGCATTAGGACAACAATGGGAAGATCAACAGTCAAAAGGCCAACATGAGTTTAAAAAAAAAAATTGTCCCGAATGTCGACATAGTCAACATGGACACCATCAAAGTGTTCCTCTGCGCTCGCCATGCTTCAGGCATGGTGCTTCTATTCTCCCTCTATCGTCTGTTGGCACATGCCGGCTCAAAAACAAAAAATGTGAAAAACTAATGCCGACCTTTTAACTGTCGACCTTTGCCATGTTGACCTATTTCATGTGTTAACCTAGGACATGTCGACCTTCAGTGGTCAACCCAATGCATGGCTAACTAATATGGGTCGAACTAATGAACATATCCCCTCTGAATATCCTCTATTATAACTATACACAGAAACATCCATGTCCTGCTCATTTATAGCACATTTATTGTAAGCTGATAGCGCCCTCTAGTCATTTACAGTCATTAAACCATTCTATTTAGAGTTTTCATGATAAAAATGTTCCCTTTTAATATTGGGCATTACATATTATCAGACTTTAAATAAATGATCTCTCAGCTATTATAAGATGTACGCCCAGTTTTGCAATAAGTATAGGAGAATGTTGTTATATTATATGGCAGCGCTACCACTCCATGAACGTGAGAACATGTCCAAACACAGTATAAACCATAATTATAAAATGACAGGTGGGCATTCCCGTTCCCATAGCAACTGGTTTCCTTCTGCCGGAAGCGGAAGTGACGGCGCCGGCTGTGAAAGTGGTCTATCTCCAGTAGCAGGATGCATTGTGGTTGTGGGCAGTGGTGGGTAGTGGAGCGGTTGAGTCTATTTTATAGTGGGCTAAAGGACCTTGTCCCTCCAGGCACTATGATTTAGCCCACTCAATACAAATAGGCTATATCCTAGTGGGCTAAAGGACAGGTCCTTCTGTTCACACTGATTTAGCCTACTCAATAAAACTAGGCTATTTCTTAGTGGGTTAAAGGACCTGGTCCCTCTATCCACTTTGATTTAGCCCATTCATTAAAGTTAGGCTATTTCCTAGTGGGATAAAGGACCGTTCCCTCTATCCACTTTGATTTAGCCAATTCAATAAAATTAGGTTATTTCCTAGTGGTCTAAAAGACTCACTTAAAGAACCAGGTCCTTTAGGCCACTTGATTATAGCCCATTTTATATAAGTAGGCTAAATCCAAGTGGGCAAAGGGACCCGATATTTTATGAGCATCTGGTGTAAAGGAACAGGTCCTGTAGGCCACTTGATTATAGCCCATTTTATATAAGTAGGCTAAATCCAAGTGGGCAAAGGGACCCGATATTTTATGAGCATCTGGTGTAAAGGACCAGGTCCTGTAGGCCACTTGATTGTAGCCCATTTTATATAAGTAGGCTAAATCCAAGTGGGCAAAGGGACCCGATATTTTATGAGCATCTGGTGTAAAGGACCAGGTCCTTTAGGCCACTTGATTATAGCCCATTTTATATAAGTAGGCTAAATCCAAGTGGGCAAAGGGACCCGATATTTTATGAGCATCTGGTGTAAAGGACCAGGTCCTTTAGGCCACTTGATTCCAGCCCATTTTATATAAGTAGGCTAAATCCAAGTGGGCAGAGGGACCTGATATTTTATGAGCATCTGGTGTAAAGGACCAGGTCCTTTAGGCCACTTGATTCCAGCCCATTTTATATAAGTAGGCTAAATCCAAGTGGGCAGAGGGACCTGATATTTTATGAGCATCTGGTCTAAAGGACCAGGTCCTTTAGGCCACTTGATTATATCCCATTGTATAAGTAGGCTAAATCCAAGTGGGCAAAGGGACCTGATATTTTATGATTATCTGGTGTAAAGGACCAGGTCCTTTAGGCCACTTGATTATAGCCCATTTTCTATAAGTAGGCTAAATCCAAGTGGGCAAAGGGACCTGATATTTTATGAGCATCTGGTGTAAAGGACCAGGTCCTTTAGGCCACTTGATTATATCCCATTGTATATAAGTAGGCTAAATCCAAGTGGGCAGAGGGACCTAAAATATTTTATGAGCATCTGGTCTAAAGGACCAGGTCCTTTAGGCCACTTGATTCCAGCCCATTTTATAAAAGTAGGCTAAATCCAAGTGGGCAGAGGGACCTGATATTTTATGAGCATCTGGTGTAAAGGACCAGGTCCTTTAGGCCACTTGATTCCAGCCCATTGTATATAAGTAGGCTAAATCCAAGTGGGCAGAGGGACCTGATATTTTATGAGCATCTGGTCTAAAGGACCAGGTCCTTTAGGCCACTTGATTATATCTCATTGTATATAAGTAGGCTAAATCCAAGTGGGCAAAGGGACCTGATATTTTATGATCATCTGGTGTAAAGGACCAGGTCCTTTAGGCCACTTGATTATAGCCCATTTTATATAAGTAGGCTAAATCCAAGTGGGCAAAGGGACCTGATATTTTATGAGCATCTGGTGTAAAGGACCAGGTCCTTTAGGCCACTTGATTATATCCCATTGTATATAAGTAGGCTAAATCCAAGTGGGCAGAGGGACCTGATATTTTATGAGCATCTGGTGTAAAGGACCAGGTCCTGTAGGCCACTTGATTATAGCCCATTTTATATAAGTAGGCTAAATCCAAGTGGGCAAAGGGACCTGATATTTTATGAGCATCTGGTGTAAAGGACCAGGTCCTTTAGGCCACTTGATTATAGCCCATTTTATATAAGTAGGCTAAATCCAAGTGGGCAGAGGGACCCGATATTTTATGAGCATCTTGTGTAAAGGACCAGGTCCTGTAGGCCACTTGATTCCAGCCCATTTTATGTAAGTAGGCTAAATCCAAAAGTACATCACATTTTACAAGACACTTGCGTAAAGAACCAGGTCCTTTAGACTACAAGTTTGTAGCCCATTTAGACATAGCTAGGCTAAATCCTAGTGGGCAAAGGGAGGGTGTGTTGTGTGCCCAGGCACGCCATAAATGTCCGACACCCCCCCACACACAAACCGTGTTTTCTTTTCTAATGTGAATACATCAGACTTGCAGAAGAGAAGTGCGGGGTGAAGCTATCAGCCACACTCCTCTAGGTGGAGAACTTGTGGGCGTAGTTGGATTTCTCGGGCCAGTGGTGTCACGGGGTGGAAGGAAGGATAGTTACTACAGGGTGCCACTGCCAGCAAGTGTAGATCCATGGCAGGAACCGGTTATGGGACTAGCTTGGTTCTCACAGATGAGGAGAAGCGAATCAGCTGTACTCATGGGTAACCAGTGGGACACTGAATAGCGGGCAATTGGTATGCACTGACTGAAGCACCACAGATCAGAGAATGGAACAAGCTGTGGGTGCTACTGAAACAGATGAGGTTGCATACAACAAGTGGTGGGGGCAAGGGATGGAACATAGAGGCGAGAAGAGAGGGAGCGAAATAAAGACAGGATAATACAAAAAACAGGAGAGGATACGGAAAGGAAAACTGGCTGAAAGGATACATATATTGGCACATTTAGGTAGAAGGGGCACAGACAAAGGCTCTGAGAGCCAGAAGAGGAACAGATAGTCATAACAGGGCACAGTCAAGGCCCCCATACCCTATGTGATTTTGGCCCGATTTCACTCGAATCTTGCCCAAATTGCATGTGAATGACATCTGATCCGATGCGCGGTCCCGTGCGTTCAGGTCAGAGCTGGAGAGCATACATACATACACACACATACATACAGCAGATAACCCTTATGTGCAGCCGTCAGCGGCACATCGAGGGTGCTGCTCAGCATCCACAATGTATCACATCCGATGTAGGGGGAGGGGGGGCACTAAGAGCCAGGCGGATGAATGAAATTATGAAACCTCCGCCTGCAGCTTCCAGGGATTTATTACATCCAGTGCCATATAGTATGTGAGCTCTCCCGAGGAGCTGCCAGGGTAATCAGGTCAGACTTGGATTTTAGAGGCACAAGGAGGCAGAATGGGGGACGGATACAAAAGGAACTATGGGACACAAATTGTGTAACTGATTGGTTTAGGTGGCACAATAAATTACTTAAAAGTTGTAAATGGGTCACTTCACAGATATATATATATTTCTAAATAAAAATGGTATAAATCCAAGTGTGCCTATACACAGAGGTTTGAATCAGACATCTGTCAGTTGTGGGATGGCACCTTCAGGGACGGTGCAAGGCACCGGAGCGGCCCAGGCGTGGGTGATGCATCCGCCGCCGCCACGTTGCACCACAGGGGGGTGTTATAGGACCGCGTGGGGGGGGGGGGAGGGTTGTGATGCAGTTGCCGCATTGCTCCATGGGAAGGGGCTGGCAGTTGATGCGGCGAGGGCAGCTGTGTTAATCCATGGGGGTAGCAGGGGGTGGGGGAGAGTTGCACTGCTTACCTTGAGCCAGGGGGGGGGGTCCAGCGCCCAAGTGCCGCCCTCCAGTGGGCGGTACCCCAGGCTAATGCCTAAAGTTGCCTAGCGGTGGCGCCTGGCCTGGCCAACTTGTGGGGTTACGTGATCTCCTAATTGGTCTTTTCAAGCCTCCTTTAACTGTTATTTCAAATGATGTATACAAACGAAGTCCATACAATCATTTTTATTAGTCTTTTTTTTTTCAAAAAGTAGAATTCAATGAAGATTTTCAGTGCACAATTGATGGTTAAAGATGGAGTAAGTGTTTTTTAGGGAGAGAGGCTGCACCAGGTGGAGAGGGGGAAGAGAGAGCCTGTCAGAGGGAGAGAGAGGCGAGCAGGGGGAGAGAAAAAGAGGATGGACAGAAGGGGCGAGAGGGTGACGGAGGGTTGGAGAGAGAGAGCATAGGCTAGAGAAAAGAGAACTGGTAGAGAGCAAGAAAGAGCAAAAACATGGCGCAGAGGGGTGGTGATGGGGGTGAGTTGAAGAGGGCGATGGGAAGTGGTAATGTAACAAGGGGCAAGGTGAAATGGATTGAGGTGACAGTGGGCTAGAGGGCTGGGCAGTGAGATGATGTGAAAGGGCGATGTGGGAATAGAAGGCAGATCTCCTTTTACCAGCATCAATAGGTATCCCATACATTAGCGCTGTGCTCTCATGCAAGTAACCATCTGCCTGGCTCCGCTGCTCCCCATCTCCCTAACTGCTCCTGCATGTCTCCCTCCCCTTGCCCACCATTGCCAGCTCATGTCAGGGTCAGAAGAGCTCTGTGCTCTCATGCAAGTAACCATCTGCCTGGCTCCGCTGCTCCCCATCTCCCTAACTGCTCCTGCATGTCTCCCTCCCCTTGCCCACCATTGCCAGCTCATGTCAGGGTCAGAAGAGCTCGTCCCCGGGGACCCTAATTTTCTTTTTAAAATGAGTTCCAGGTCACAATTTAGGGTCAAATACTACATGCTATAGCAGGTAGGATGTGCAGGCTTTGAGGGACATGCCTATGATTGTGAGAGCAGGAAGGGGTGGTGGGAAGGAGGCAGAGACGGATTTAGGCTCAATGGGGCCCTAGGCAAGAAACCGGTTTGGGGGGTTATCCAAACAATCCATAGCTCTATATTTCCATTCAAGCTCCCCTCGTTATTTTATTATTATTAATGACCCTTAAACAATATGCCACACACAAAGTAATGCCCCTTACACATTATGCCCAACACCGTAATGCCTCTTACACAACCAGTGATCGTGCTAGGTGCAAAAATGTGTGGGGCCCAGGTACCCCTCACTTTATACAGTTGGGACCCCACTTCACTGTTTATGGGTTCCATTACATAGTCTGCCTTTGATCTACCCAATCTACCGTCACTACAATGCCTCTTAGGTGGGGCAGAAGAAAGAGTAAGTGGTTTGATAGACAAAAAGGGTGTCTGGGAAAGAGCAAAAAATTGAGAGGAGCTAGAAAGAGGGAGAGGGGGATTCAAGAAAAAGAAATGCGAAAGGGGAATATCAAGATAAAGGGAGGAGTGCGAGCAGAGAGAATGTCAATGAGGGAGAGACAGAAAGGAAAGACAGAGGGCCAAATGTAATAGGTTGAAAGCAGAGTTCGCAAAATTTTAGCCCTAAACTGAGTGGGTCCCCAGGGATGCCTCGCGCACTGCTGCAGCTGGTGTATAAGGAAAACTGATAAATCCCCCCCCCCCCAGTGTCCCATGTGGGAAGAGTGCTGCAGCCGCCATCCTGTGCTCTTGTGCCCTGATCTGCAGCATGGCAGAGCCGGACACCCACGCTGCTCCCCAGGGCCTGCTGGAGCTCTCCTCCCTGGGCCAACCACTGCTGCCAGAGCTCTGCTCCCTAGGTCTCTCTGCCGGAGCACTCCTGCTCCCTGGACCACCCGCCACTGCTGTCTGAACTCTCCTCCCTGGGTCATCCGCTACTGCAACTGGGGGCCTGCTGTCGGAGTACTGCTGCTCCCGATTCTACCTGCCACCAGTGCTCTACTGCTCCCCAGTGCTGGCAGCTGGTGCTATTACAGGTATTATTGATGCTGGAGCAAGACCTGCCTTCGCCTCACCCCCTCCCCTCACCCCATCTCTTTACTCTTTTTCTATCTCTAATGTCCGGCAGTGACCACATTTGAAATGTCTGCTAAGAGGGGAGCAGGAGCGTTGCTATAGGGCAGAAGTATCAACCAATGTTAACTGGGGGGATTACGTTTTTTTATATGTATTAACAGCACGCCTAATGGGCTCTAGGGACAGCCTGAAGAGTAACGCTCGGCGCGGCTGTCCTCTGTAATCCCCCTCAGCAATTAGCGGCCGGGGCGATGTATTAACAGCCGCTTCTTCAGCTTAGGGCTAGTGTTGTCCTTTCCCCACTGTGGGGACAGCACTAGCCCTGCTGCTGGCTGTGGGCTGCGCTGGAGATCTTGCGATAACAAAATCTTGCGCATGCCCACAGAGCCGGCCAGGGGAGGTTTTTTTTTTTTTACAATGCGCTCGCGCAGTGCTGCCTGGCCGCCAATAAGGAGAGCTGAGGAGACAGGAAGTAACATCTCTCCTTATCGACAGCCGCCTGCATCATACATCAAAGTTATAAGCGTGCCCACTTCTCTTCGTTATGCAGGAGAAGCGGGACCTGTTATTTTAAACGTATATAGCCCCATTAATAAATCTGCCCCTATGTGGTGGAACATTTGTGGACATTATCTGTAATGGCGTTACTTTAGGAATTGTGTGTGTGTGGGGGGGACACTACTGGAGGCATCATACAGTATGTATAAGCAGGAGTACTGGGGCACTACGGTGTGTGGCATAAATTGTGGGCATTACGGTGTGTGGCATGTTGTGTTATGGGCATGACTGTGCGTGGCATAATGCCTAACAGGCATTATGGTGTGCGTAACCCTGGCTCAGTGTGTCCAAGTGGTTTTAGCTGGTGTAGTGTGATTAAGTGGCACTACTGTGTGGTGTAATGTGAATTTGTACTATTACGCGGCCATACCCTGAATCTAAAAAAAAAATGTCGTGGGGTTCTTCTCCTCCTGCCCCCCCCCCCCCCTCATGACCAGCCCAGAGTGGTCCTGATTCCCAAGATATGGAGGACACGCACCAGGCTCTTGAGCCGGCCCTGGTTTCCAAAATACAGGGGATAAAATGAATAGGGGTCCCCCGTATTTTGGGGACCAGCACTAGGCTCCACTAGAAGGGGGTGTAATGCCGTAGCCAGGGGTCGATGGGGTCCCATGGCCAAAACATTACCCACCCTAACTAATCAACCCAGGCCTGGGCTGAAGCCCGAGGCTATACCCTGCACCCCTGAGCGGTGGGTGCAGGGTTGATAGCTTGTTTAAACCGTAAAAATAGGAATTTAATACCTACCGGTAATTCCTTTTCACAAAGTCCTTATGGGATACTGGGCATCGTCTTAAGACCTTGGGTATTAGAGGGTACCCGCAAGGTCTGAAGACTTTTCCCAGTATCCCACTTGGGAGAACCACAGGTACCAGCATGTGGGGCATTAATGGCTCACCGGTACCCAGTGGCGTAACTAGATACATGTGGGCCCCATAGCAAAAGTTTTTAAGGATCCCTATTTATCATCTAATGCTGAAAAATGTATACAGCACATGATACTTTGACAGGCAAAGTAGGCCCCATAGCAGCTGCACCCCCCTGCACCTATGGTAGTTACGCCCTTGCTGGTACCTATAGCCCCCCTGTAAAGGAAATATAAAAAAACACAGGTTTTTAAATATTTTATTAAACTTCATCTTGTCTTCACCCAGGGGGGCTCCTGCCCCCCCAGGGCTTTTGCGGAGTCTTCACCTGGGGCAGCTCTTTTGCATGGCCTCCACCACCTCTCAGGGATTGTTCTTCTGGAGCTCTTCTCTGCTCCCCCTCCGCCATCGGACTGGCTGCCCCGTCTTGAATTGGTTAATATAGCCAGCTCCAGGGGTTGGGGCAATGACAAGCCATGATTGTCAGGCCGTGGCCATTTTGAATTTTTATTTCCTCCGCACCGCTGGATGAGGGAGACCAAGACCACCGCTGAGACAAGGCCAACACAAGGGTCAGTTTATTTAGGGTGAGGAGGGGTTCGGAAGTGCCACGAGTGGGGGCGGAATTGCCGTGAGTGGGGAAGGGGTCCGGGTGCTGCATCTGGGCATCTCAGGGTGAGGAGGGAGCTGGGCATCTTGGAAGAGGTGCACAGGGCATCTTAGAGGTAGAGGGGTGCTTCTAGCGGTTAGCGCTAGCGGGCAGGGGATCCCTGTTGCGTATGAGAAGTCACCACGGAGTCCCTGCGGCAGATGGGAACTAGTAGTTCCCATCCGCCGCAGGAACCCCGCCGCTGATCTCACATAAGCTGCAGGGTCCCCGTCGCTGATCTCACATAAGCTGCAGGGACCCCCTGCCTGCTGGTGGGTGGCATGCAGCGGTCTCTGGCAGCGCAGGGTTAGGCGGGGTAGCGCTGGCGGGCAGGAGGTCCCTGCAGCGTATGTGAAGTCAGCGGCAGGGTCTCTGCGGCAGATGGGAACTAGTAGTTCCCATCCACTGCAGGAACACTGCTGATAATCTCACATACGCTGCAGGGACCCAATGTCCACCAGCGCTACCCCGCCTAACCCTGCGCTGCCAGAGACCGCTGCATGCCACCCATCAGCCTCCTGGGACATGCTGCAGAGTCCAGACAGGAAGTTACCGCTGGTCAGAGCTTCCTGCTGCAGGCAGACAGTGAGAGGTGGGTGGCCAGGTACCTGAGACATTATAGGAATGAGGTGGCTGTGTGACCGGCCGGGCTGACCCCTTCAGTGATCACTCAGAAGCCACCACACAGCAGAGATGTACAAGGCGTTCTGAGTGATCACTTTAAATTTACAGGCAGGGCTGTTATTCATCGGGGTCCCGCGGGGCTGCGCATCCATATCGCTTTGTGGGTTACACACACAGCGATATTCAGCCACTTTCTAAGCGGTTTAGTAAAATTATGTAAAATTGCTCAGAAAGTGGCTGATTATCGGTCCGTGTGTAGGGCCCATTAGTTCAGTTGGCAGAGGCAGCAGTGCCCCACTCACAGCCAGCAGTGGGGGAGGAATAAGAGGGAGAAGCAGAAGTGCCCCACTCACAGCCAGCAGCGGGAGAGGAATAAGAGGGAGAGGCAGCAGTGCCCCACTCACAGCCAGCAGCGGGAGAGGAATAAGAGGGAGAGGCAGCAGTGCCCCACTCACAGCCAGCAGTGGGAGAGGAATAAGAGGGAGAGGCAGCAGTGTTTTATGAGTGTCAGAAAGGGAAAGAGCGGGAAGGAGAAAGACTAGGGGCAGAGAGAGAAATAAAGAGGAGATGAGAGATATTGCTGACAGAAAGAGAGGCGCAGGGGAGAGAGGAGAGGCAGTAGGGGAGCGACAAGCGAGAGCACATAAGAGAAGGGGAGGGAGAGAGAAAAGGGGTTGAGGAGTCAGCAAAAAAAAGGAAGGGAGAGTTGACAGAGGCGGGTGAGAGAGAGGGGATAGGAGGCAGTGTTGGGGAGGAGAAGGAGGGAGGAGGGGAGGCAAGAAGGGTGGTGAGGGAGAGTAGGTGTTTGTGTTTCGAGGGGAGCCCCCCCAGTACAAACAGTAGTGTAGTAGGTCTCCTCTGCCCAGGCACCGATGGCGCAGGTCTCGTGTGCCATCATCCTCACTAGTAGTGCAGGGTCTCTTGTACAGCCACTGAAGGGAGGGGGCAGGTAATTAAGGGGGGGGTTGGGCAGTCGGTTGGCAGAGCAGCCATGCCCGATCGGCAATATTAATATAAAAAAACACCTGGAGAATAAAAAGGGTGCAGGGGATTGCCTTCCAGGGCCATGGGGCCCCCCCAAGCGGCCGTGACCCATAGCGGTGCCATCCCCCTGTACCCTCTGTAGTTACGCCACTGCTCAAAAGCGTTATGTGATGGGACCCAAAAACTGTGGAGTAGGACCTCAACTTAACAAAGAGGGGTCCCGGGGACACATACTTTTTTTTTCACTGAGTGCGATTACTGTGACTAGGAGGGAGGGGGGACACTGCTGCCGAGTAGGAGACCAGAGGTGAGGCACAGTTAGGAGAAGGGGGGGACAATGCAACTGGGTGTGAAGCTAGTGGGAAGGGGAATGAAACACTGGTCGGTTGTGATAGGGTGCAGTCTCTTGGGTGGGGGGGGTCAGAAGATAGAGTGAGTGGAGTGATGTCAAAGAGGGTGTTGGGGAAACACAGCAAAAGAGGAGCAAGAAAGGGCAAGGGGTGCAAGAAAGGGAGGGGGCTTCTTGGAAAAAGTGGTGTGAGGGGTAGGGTGTCAGAGAAAGGAAGAAGAGCAAAAGAGGGACAGAGTTACAAGCAGGAGTAAGAACGTCAGGGAGGGAGAGAGAGAGAAAGATGGGAGCAAGAGTGAGCATGTCAGGGAGAGAATGGGGAGAGAAGGTGCCTGGGAAAGAAAACGAGAGAGTGTCAAAGATGAAGTAAGAGATGGTGTCAGGAAGAGAACGAAAGAGACAGCGCCAGGGAGAGAGAGGAAGCGTGGTGAAAGATGGGGAGGAAAGAGACAGACTGTGGCAGAGTGAGGGTTGAGAAAGAGGGGGCAGGGGTGAAGAGAGCAGAGGAGAGAAAAAAAAGTCAGCAGCAGGGAAGAGAGAGAGGGTGAGAAAAAGAGGAAAGAGGGAAAAAGAAGGGTGAAGAAGGCAAGAGGGGGCAACACAAAAGGGGGAGAGGAGGCAGGTCTCATTCTCACCAGCATTGGTGGGGTTCCCTTTCACCAGCACTGTCCCCTGGGCTCTCCTGCTTTGCAGCTGGTCAGAACACAGTGCATCCCCGAGGACCCCCGCACAGCTGGCCCCTGGCTCTTCTGCTGTGCTATAGAACAGCGCATCCCGGGGACCCACCAATTTTGTAAAAGTAAGTCCCGGCACTCTTTTGGTGTGAAGGCTGCTGGCACCGGGTGTGAAATGGAAGGAGAAAGGTTGCTGGTGCTGGGTGTGAAATATGGGAAGGACGCTGTGTGTGCAGGCTGCTAGCACCAGGTAGGAGATGAATGGAGGGGCAGGGTGCAGGCGCCGGGTGTTGGATGGAGGAGGAGGGAAGGGTGCAGCTGTTGGGTGTCCAGGGAGTGAGAAGCGGATGGGGGTGTGCCGCCAGGTGAGAACGGGGAGTGCCACACAGGTTAAGAACCAGGCGGGTTTGGGAGAAGCTTGCCACCGGGTTAGAAACAGGAAGTAAGTGGTGGGGGGTGCCCACCGGTTGAGAAGCTGGGGGGTGCCCGCCAGACAGGTGAGAAGTGGGGGTTGGTGGGAAGCAGGGAGTGCAAGGGGGGTATGCCGAGTAGGTGAGAAGCAAGGGGTGGTGCCCAGGTAAGCAGGCAGGGGGTTTGAGATGCCCGCTGGGCGGGTGCGGGAAGGGGTGTGTGGGGAGTTGAGAGGCGGGGGGATGACCGGGTAAGTGGGGGGGGGGAGGGGGTTGTGAGTGTCCGCCAGATAGGTGAGAAGCGGGTGGGGGGGGGGGGGGGATGTGTGTGGTGAGAAGCAGGAGGGGCCACAGGGTAAGAACAGGGGACAGGGGGTTTCACCGTGCAGGTGAGAGGCAAGGGGGGTGCCTGGGTAAGTACGGTAGAAGCAGAGGGGGGATGACGCTGGAGGGGAGATAAGCAGGGGGTTTGGGGTGCCTAGGTAAGAAGGGGGGGGCGCCGTAAGATGGGTGAGAATTGCGGGGGGTGGCCGGGTCAGGAGATGCTGTCGGGTGAGAAGCGGGTATGCCAGGTAAGAAGCGGGGAGGGGGTGCCCGTCGGGCCGGAAGAAAGGGGTGCCATAGGATAAGAATGGGGGGGGCGTGGGGGGTGCTGCCCGGTGAGAAGCTGGTGGGGTGCCAACCGTACAGGAGAGAGGAAAGGGGGGGGGGGAGCCCCTGGCCGGGCGGGTGGGAAGGGGGTGGTGGCGAAGGGTAAGAACGGGAGTGGAGGGTGCAGACGGCCTAGAAGGTGCCCGTCGAGAGGGGGGGGGAATTGTGCCGCCGGGATAAGGAATGGGGGTGGGTGGTAAGAACAGAGGTCAGGGGGGAGTGCCCACCGGGCGGGTGAGAAGCATGGAGGAGGGGGCACCTGGGTAAGTAAGGTAGAAGCAGTGAGGGGCTGCCCCCGGATGGGCGAGAAGCAGGGGGTTTGGGGTGCCTGGGTAAGTAGGGGGAGTGTGCCGCCAGGCAAGTGCGGGGGGTGCCGCCGGGCAGGAGGTTCCATCAGGCGGGGAGGGGGCACGCCAGGTAAAGTGGGGGGTGGTCCGTCGAGCGGGAAGAAGGGGTCGCCACAGGGTAAGAAGGGGTGTGTGTGTGTGTGTGCTGCCGCGTGAGATGCTGGTGGGGATGCCGTCAGGAAGCAGAGGATTTTGGGTGCCTGGGTAAGTAAAGGGGGGAAGGGGTGCCGCAAGATGGGCGAGAAGCTGGTGGTGTGCCAGCCAGACAGGACAGAGGTAAGGTGGGGGGGGGGGCATGCCCCGGTCGAGTAAGAAGCAGGGAGGATGACCAGGTAAGTGGGGGGGAGGGCGGGGCTCAGGGGGTGAGAAGCCCGTGGGACTTATGGCAGTATGCGCAGGGGGGACAGTGTCGGGGCAGTATGCGCAAGGGGGACAGTGTGGGGCCAGTATGCGCAGGGGGGAGACAGTGTGGGGGCAGTATGCGCAGGGGGGAGACAGTGTGGGGGCAGTATGCGCAGGGGGGAGACAGTGTGGGGGCAGTATGCGCAGGGGGGAGACAGTGTGGGGGCAGTATGCGCAGGGGGGAGACAGTGTGGGGGCAGTATGCGCAGGGGGGAGACAGTGGGGGCAGTATGCGCAGGGGGGAGACAGTGTGGGGGCAGTATGCGCAGGGGGGAGACAGTGTGGGGGCAGTATGCGCAGGGGGGAGACAGTGTGGGGGCAGTATGCGCAGGGGGGAGACAGTGTGGGGGCAGTATGCGCAGGGGGGAGACAGTGTGGGGGCAGTATGCGCAGGGGGGAGACAGTGTGGGGGCAGTATGCGCAGGGGGGAGACAGTGTGGGGGCAGTATGCGCAGGGGGGAGACAGTGTGGGGGCAGTATGCGCAGGGGGGAGAGTGTGGGGGCAGTATGCGCAGGGGGGAGAGTGTGGGGGCAGTATGCGCAGGGGGGAGACAGTGTGGGGGCAGTATGCGCAGGGGGGAGACAGTGTGGGGGCAGTATGCGCAGGGGGGAGACAGTGTGGGGGCAGTATGCGCAGGGGCGAGACAGTGTGGGGGCAGTATGCGCAGGGGCGAGACAGTGTGGGGGCAGTATGCGCAGGGGCGAGACAGTGTGGGGGCAGTATGCGCAGGGGCGAGACAGTGTGGGGGCAGTATGCGCAGGGGCGAGACAGTGTGGGGGCAGTATGCGCAGGGGCGAGACAGTGTGGGGGCAGTATGCGCAGGGGCGAGACAGTGTGGGGGCAGTATGCGCAGGGGCGAGACAGTGTGGGGGCAGTATGCGCAGGGGCGAGACAGTGTGGGGGCAGTATGCGCAGGGGCGAGACAGTGTGGGGGCAGTATGCGCAGGGGCGAGACAGTGTGGGGGCAGTATGCGCAGGGGCGAGACAGTGTGGGGGCAGTATGCGCAGGGGCGAGAACAGTGTGGGGGCAGTATGCGCAGGGGCGAGACAGTGTGGGGGCAGTATGCGCAGGGGCGAGACAGTGTGGGGGCAGTATGCGCAGGGGCGAGACAGTGTGGGGGCAGTATGCGCAGGGGCGAGACAGTGTGGGGGCAGTATGCGCAGGGGCGAGACAGTGTGGGGGCAGTATGCGCAGGGGCGAGACAGTGTGGGGGCAGTATGCGCAGGGGCGAGACAGTGTGGGGGCAGTATGCGCAGGGGCGAGACAGTGTGGGGGCAGTATGCGCAGGGGCGAGACAGTGTGGGGGCAGTATGCGCAGGGGCGAGACAGTGTGGGGGCAGTATGCGCAGGGGCGAGACAGTGTGGGGGCAGTATGCGCAGGGGCGAGACAGTGTGGGGGCAGTATGCGCAGGGGCGAGACAGTGTGGGGGCAGTATGCGCAGGGGCGAGACAGTGTGGGGGCAGTATGCGCAGGGGCGAGACAGTGTGGGGGCAGTATGCGCAGGGGCGAGACAGTGTGGGGGCAGTATGCGCAGGGGCGAGACAGTGTGGGGGCAGTATGCGCAGGGGCGAGACAGTGTGGGGGCAGTATGCGCAGGGGCGAGACAGTGTGGGGGCAGTATGCGCAGGGGCGAGACAGTGTGGGGGCAGTATGCGCAGGGGCGAGACAGTGTGGGGGCAGTATGCGCAGGGGCGAGACAGTGTGGGGGCAGTATGCGCAGGGGCGAGACAGTGTGGGGGCAGTATGCGCAGGGGCGAGACAGTGTGGGGGCAGTATGCGCAGGGGCGAGACAGTGTGGGGGCAGTATGCGCAGGGGCGAGACAGTGTGGGGGCAGTATGCGCAGGGGCGAGACAGTGTGGGGGCAGTATGCGCAGGGGCGGACAGTGTGGGGGCAGTATGCGCAGGGGCGGACAGTGTGGGGGCAGTATGCGCAGGGGCGGACAGTGTGGGGGCAGTATGCGCAGGGGCGGACAGTGTGGGGGCAGTATGCGCAGGGGCGGACAGTGTGGGGGCAGTATGCGCAGGGGCGGACAGTGTGGGGGCAGTATGCGCAGGGGCGGACAGTGTGGGGGCAGTATGCGCAGGGGCGGACAGTGTGGGGGCAGTATGCGCAGGGGCGGACAGTGTGGGGGCAGTATGCGCAGGGGCGGACAGTGTGGGGGCAGTATGCGCAGGGGCGGACAGTGTGGGGGCAGTATGCGCAGGGGCGGACAGTGTGGGGGCAGTATGCGCAGGGGCGGACAGTGTGGGGGCAGTATGCGCAGGGGCGGACAGTGTGGGGGCAGTATGCGCAGGGGCGGACAGTGTGGGGGCAGTATGCGCAGGGGCGGACAGTGTGGGGGCAGTATGCGCAGGGGCGGACAGTGTGGGGGCAGTATGCGCAGGGGCGGACAGTGTGGGGGCAGTATGCGCAGGGGCGGACAGTGTGGGGGCAGTATGCGCAGGGGCGGACAGTGTGGGGGCAGTATGCGCAGGGGCGGACAGTGTGGGGGCAGTATGCGCAGGGGCGGACAGTGTGGGGGCAGTATGCGCAGGGGCGGACAGTGTGGGGGCAGTATGCGCAGGGGCGGACAGTGTGGGGGCAGTATGCGCAGGGGCGGACAGTGTGGGGGCAGTATGCGCAGGGGCGGACAGTGTGGGGGCAGTATGCGCAGGGGCGGACAGTGTGGGGGCAGTATGCGCAGGGGGGAGACAGTGTGGGGGCAGTATGCGCAGGGGGGAGACAGTGTGGGGGCAGTATGCGCAGGGGGGAGAGTGTGGGGGCAGTATGCGCAGGGGGGAGAGTGTGGGGGCAGTATGCGCAGGGGGGAGACAGTGTGGGGGCAGTATGCGCAGGGGGGAGACAGTGTGGGGGCAGTATGCGCAGGGGGGAGACAGTGTGGGGGCAGTATGCGCAGGGGCGAGACAGTGTGGGGGCAGTATGCGCAGGGGCGAGACAGTGTGGGGGCAGTATGCGCAGGGGCGGACAGTGTGGGGGCAGTATGCGCAGGGGCGGACAGTGTGGGGGCAGTATGCGCAGGGGCGGACAGTGTGGGGGCAGTATGCGCAGGGGGGAGACAGTGTGGGGGCAGTATGCGCAGGGGGGAGACAGTGTGGGGGCAGTATGCGCAGGGGGGAGAGTGTGGGGGCAGTATGCGCAGGGGGGAGAGTGTGGGGGCAGTATGCGCAGGGGGGAGACAGTGTGGGGGCAGTATGCGCAGGGGGGAGACAGTGTGGGGGCAGTATGCGCAGGGGGGAGACAGTGTGGGGGCAGTATGCGCAGGGGCGAGACAGTGTGGGGGCAGTATGCGCAGGGGCGAGACAGTGTGGGGGCAGTATGCGCAGGGGCGAGACAGTGTGGGGGCAGTATGCGCAGGGGCGAGACAGTGTGGGGGCAGTATGCGCAGGGGCGAGACAGTGTGGGGGCAGTATGCGCAGGGGCGAGACAGTGTGGGGGCAGTATGCGCAGGGGCGAGACAGTGTGGGGGCAGTATGCGCAGGGGCGAGACAGTGTGGGGGCAGTATGCGCAGGGGCGAGACAGTGTGGGGGCAGTATGCGCAGGGGCGAGACAGTGTGGGGGCAGTATGCGCAGGGGCGAGACAGTGTGGGGGCAGTATGCGCAGGGGCGAGACAGTGTGGGGGCAGTATGCGCAGGGGCGAGACAGTGTGGGGGCAGTATGCGCAGGGGCGAGACAGTGTGGGGGCAGTATGCGCAGGGGCGAGACAGTGTGGGGGCAGTATGCGCAGGGGCGAGACAGTGTGGGGGCAGTATGCGCAGGGGCGAGACAGTGTGGGGGCAGTATGCGCAGGGGCGAGACAGTGTGGGGGCAGTATGCGCAGGGGCGAGACAGTGTGGGGGCAGTATGCGCAGGGGCGAGACAGTGTGGGGGCAGTATGCGCAGGGGCGAGACAGTGTGGGGGCAGTATGCGCAGGGGCGAGACAGTGTGGGGGCAGTATGCGCAGGGGCGAGACAGTGTGGGGGCAGTATGCGCAGGGGCGAGACAGTGTGGGGGCAGTATGCGCAGGGGCGAGACAGTGTGGGGGCAGTATGCGCAGGGGCGAGACAGTGTGGGGGCAGTATGCGCAGGGGCGAGACAGTGTGGGGGCAGTATGCGCAGGGGCGAGACAGTGTGGGGGCAGTATGCGCAGGGGCGAGACAGTGTGGGGGCAGTATGCGCAGGGGCGAGACAGTGTGGGGGCAGTATGCGCAGGGGCGAGACAGTGTGGGGGCAGTATGCGCAGGGGCGAGACAGTGTGGGGGCAGTATGCGCAGGGGCGAGACAGTGTGGGGGCAGTATGCGCAGGGGCGAGACAGTGTGGGGGCAGTATGCGCAGGGGCGAGACAGTGTGGGGGCAGTATGCGCAGGGGCGAGACAGTGTGGGGGCAGTATGCGCAGGGGCGAGACAGTGTGGGGGCAGTATGCGCAGGGGCGAGACAGTGTGGGGGCAGTATGCGCAGGGGCGAGACAGTGTGGGGGCAGTATGCGCAGGGGCGAGACAGTGTGGGGGCAGTATGCGCAGGGGCGGACAGTGTGGGGGCAGTATGCGCAGGGGCGGACAGTGTGGGGGCAGTATGCGCAGGGGCGGACAGTGTGGGGGCAGTATGCGCAGGGGCGGACAGTGTGGGGGCAGTATGCGCAGGGGCGGACAGTGTGGGGGCAGTATGCGCAGGGGCGGACAGTGTGGGGGCAGTATGCGCAGGGGCGGACAGTGTGGGGGCAGTATGCGCAGGGGCGGACAGTGTGGGGGCAGTATGCGCAGGGGCGGACAGTGTGGGGGCAGTATGCGCAGGGGCGGACAGTGTGGGGGCAGTATGCGCAGGGGCGGACAGTGTGGGGGCAGTATGCGCAGGGGCGGACAGTGTGGGGGCAGTATGCGCAGGGGCGGACAGTGTGGGGGCAGTATGCGCAGGGGCGGACAGTGTTGGGGCAGTATGCGCAGGGGCGGACAGTGTGGGGGCAGTATGCGCAGGGGCGGACAGTGTGGGGGCAGTATGCGCAGGGGCGGACAGTGTGGGGGCAGTATGCGCAGGGGCGGACAGTGTGGGGGCAGTATGCGCAGGGGCGGACAGTGTGGGGGCAGTATGCGCAGGGGCGGACAGTGTGGGGGCAGTATGCGCAGGGGCGGACAGTGTGGGGGCAGTATGCGCAGGGGCGGACAGTGTGGGGGCAGTATGCGCAGGGGCGGACAGTGTGGGGGCAGTATGCGCAGGGGCGGACAGTGTGGGGGCAGTATGCGCAGGGGCGGACAGTGTGGGGCAGTATGCGCAGGGGCGGACAGTGTGGGGGCAGCATGCGCAGGGGCGGACAGTGTGGAGGCAGCATGCGCAGGGGCGGACAGTGTGGGGGCAGTATGCGCAGGGGCGGACAGTGTGGGGGCAGTATGCGCAGGGGCGGACAGTGTGGGGGCAGTATGCGCAGGGGCGGACAGTGTGGGGGCAGTATGCGCAGGGGCGGACAGTGTGGGGGCAGTATGCGCAGGGGCGGACAGTGTGGGGGCAGTATGCGCAGGGGCGGACAGTGTGGGGGCAGTATGCGCAGGGGCGGACAGTGTGGGGGCAGTATGCGCAGGGGCGGACAGTGTGGGGGCAGTATGCGCAGGGGCGGACAGCGTGGGGGCAGTATATGCAGGGTGGGCAGTGTGGGGGCAGTATGTGCAGGGTGGGCAGTGTGGGGTATTATGTGCAGGGTGGGCAGTGTGGGGACAGTGTGGGGGCAGGATGTGCAGTGTGGGGTATTATGTGCAGGGTGGGCAGTGTGGGGGCAGTATATGCAGGGTGGGCAGTGTGGGGGCAGTATGTGCAGGGTGGGGTATTATGTGATGGGTGGGCAGTGTGGGGTATTATGTGCAGGGTGGGCAGTGTGGGGACATTGTGGGGGCAGGATGTGCAGGGGGGGACAGTGTGGGGGCAGAATGTGCGGGTGGTGGAGCAGGGTAAGAACGGGAGCGGAGGGTGCTGCCGGGCGAGAAGGTGCCCGTCGAAGGAGGGGTGGGGGGTGTTTTGTTCCGCCGGGTAAGGTGGGTGGTAAGAGCAGGTAACGTAGGGGGTGCCCACCGGGCAGGTGAGAGGGGAGGGGGTGCCGCTGGGTGTACCTGATAATTGGGATGTCTCACACCCAGTCCGCAGCACATGCTGCTCCTGCCTGCAGTAGGAAAGGAAGGAGGAAATGGAACTCAGTGTACTGACTCCTCCCACTGATCACTGCGGGTCACGTGGGTGTGATGTCATCACAGGTCCTTTAGCCCACTATAATTTAGCATCTACCGTAGTGGAGCTAGTCGCTGTCACCGACTCACCCGGATGAGCTCTTAGCTTTGCCCCTAGGCTACAGCAGCACTGCAAATAGTAACACAGGGCCCCGGGCTGGTCAGTGCACCCTATTACAGCCACAGACATGAACAAGCAGGACATGGCTGATGAGGCTCTGTTTCTGCTGCTGCACAATGAGATCGTCTCCTGTGTGTACAAGTCCCCGGAGCAGGGGGATGTGGTGAGTGTCCGCTTTGCTGTATCAGCACCAGCACTGCATGTTTAGTGTCACATAGTGTATACCAGTGTGTGTGTATACATAAGTCGCAGGTGTAAAGTAACAAAAAATCTTTCTAAAATAATTTGTATATTATAGTTGTGTAGCAGTTGAAAAAATATTTTGACATATTTTTAAAATTATATATATATATATATATATATATATATATATATATATATATATATATATACCCTGAGTGGTTGTATTGCTTTAAGAGCGTGAGTGCCGCCGGACCTACTCCTCTATACCTACCCATGCTAAGGGAGGGCACGCGGTAAGCTGAATTAATGAAACTGCGTATCTAAGTGCCCAGCAAAAGTGTTGCGTCATCTGTAAAATCTAACATTCTTATGAAAAACGTATGTTGACCTTTTGACTGTTGACCTAATGCTTGTGTCAATCTATCGACCCTGTCCACTACCTTTAGTGGTCGATCTAATGTATGTTGACTTTCTTAGTGTCGACCTAGCGACTGTCTCGCTGCTATGAGAGTAGAAATGTGGCGGCATATACCAGTGTGGATTTGCATACTTTTTTTTTTATTCTGTCTACGTCCTTTGCAAGTGTCAGATTTGAGCTGCTTTATCGTGTGCTGGAGAAAATGTTTCTGACACATGTTTGCTCTAGGAAAATGGAAGGTGTATTACTAAGTTGGAGAACATGGGCTTTCGAGTAGGACAAGGATTAATAGAACGGTAAGTAGTGTTCCTGGAGGATAGACTTTGAGCTCAGGTAAGACCTCATCTCAATATTCTTTTTTGTGCTGCAAAATGTCCTACACATGCACATGTCCCTGATCTGGCGCGCCCCAGCTGTCTGTGCAGGAGGTCTAATGTGGGCCCATAGCCAAACATCAAAGCACTATTATGAGCTACTAGTAACCAGGAACAACATAACCGTAACGGTGCTGGAGGCTGTTTGCGTCCCAATGGAGCAACACTTGAATTCGCACGTCGCCATCTGTTGGCAGACAGTGCAAAAACAATTGAATCCCCCATAGAGGTGAGGAGCAGCATTAGCCTTTCATTATGTAGGGTAAATGGCTTCAGAGTAATTAACCTGCAGAGGACATAAACCCAACACAAACACATACTCTCCGCTTGAGGTAACAGGAGGGGTCCCCACCGGGTGCTCTACTGCAATTGGTGCACCGTATGTGCGTGGATCCTATTTAATTAACGGCATCTCCATGAAAATTGCTGTTGTACTTCTGTTCAATCGGCCACTAGAAAAATAAATCCTATATGACAAGAGTATGATTGAGTAATAATTAGTTTTACTTAATTGCATTAATATTCATTCTAGTGTCATTGTTGTTGCTATTTGGTAGTCTATAATAGCCATCATCCACCCCTTGGTTATATATTTTATAGATTTTTTTTACCATTGTCCAAACTTTAATTATGATGTGATTAATTTATTTAATCAACCCCACTATATAGAACTGATTTGTCATTTGAATCCTTCCCCTCATTCTCTCAGATTTACTAAGGACACAGCCAGGTTCAAAGATGAATTAGATATCATGAAGTTTGTCTGCAAAGACTTTTGGACCACAGTGTTCAAGAAGCAGATTGACAACCTCCGGACGAACCACCAGGTGAAGCACTAGCGTCCTGTATGTTTTTCCATAGGCATCCAGGGCTGTTTGCTCAGCTTCTCTATGTACACGTTGCATTCTCTGTGAGAATAAGCAGCTATAGCAATCACTAATGAAGAACAAATGCTTTAGCACAGGGTTCCTAAGTAGCCATATTGAAAGTTAAAGTCTAGTTGTAGAGATAACCTATAGAGAAGCATGAGGATCTAAACTAGTGGGAGGCAGCAGTTTTATAAGATCCCGTGCATAAAGGTTTCTTTAAAAGATCTCCCAATGTGCTTCTAACACCTTATTGGCTGTAAGTACGGTACGCACCACTGTTAAAAAGGGAATCCACACCATTGGTGATATCCCCTAAAAAGATACCTTGATGAGCACGGTGATATTATCTCCCCTGTGAGTTCCGGTACGCCCCTAGTGGTTCCTACTGTACCCTCAATACTAAAGTATACTTAAGATACTACAACACATCTTTTCCCCTTTTTTTCCGGCTTTCACACGATCCACATTCACGAGCACAAGGGAAAATTTGATGTGATGGGACCAAAAGAAACCGTTATAGACATATAAAGTTTTTTCTTCTAGTGAGTACGGTACGCAGTTCCCACCCTTCAAATCTCTACACTATAGACATTGGGAAATCTTATAAAGAAACCTTTATGCACGGGATCTAGCAAAAATCTTTGTGAGTTCAGTACGCTTTTAGCTACTACTTTTCTTTCACTTAAACCATCCATTTACCACAAAATTTCTGACAGTTTGTTTTTTTGGTTTAAATTTTTTTTATGATACACGAATACCACATCGTTTGATCGATTCACCCACTTTTTGGAGTCAATCGCCATCCGGTTGTTTTCTCGAACCCAGTACCCACAAAGGAGGCATTTCCAGTGATCCTCTATCAACTGTGAGGCTGCACGGACTCTCATTGCGCCTTGGGACTTTCTTTTTTCCTTTTTGTTTAGTTTTATAAGATGTATGGTGATTTGCGCCTGGATAGGGTCCTACAGTCTGCTTTTAGGCATCCTGCACCTTTCAAAACCTGTACAGTTCCTCTTTCCTGCCTGGGGTGTCGCTGTCTGCTTGTCGCTTTCTAGTACAGTCTATATTGAGATACAGGCCACATTGTGCTATACATGACAGCAGACAGTGACACCCCAGGCAGGAAAGAGGAACTGCATGAGTTTTGAAAGGTGTGGGGGTGCTAGAAGAATTCATATATATGAATTAGTTGAGCTGTATGTTCATGTCTTGTGTAGTGGGATTAACTATAGAAATAGACATACTCAGTGCTGCTTACTGTTTTTCAGATGGAATTCCCTGTTCTTATGTCTTTTTATTTCAGCACTGTTTCACATTTTTACTTTCTACGTGCCCAGGACTTCTGCTTACTCTTCTGGACTTTTCTCTTTGCCTAGGGAATATATGTGCTCCAGGACAACAAGTTCCGTCTCATCACTCAGATGTCTGCTGGGAAACAATATATGGAGCATGCCCCCAAGGTAAGGATATACCTTGTAGTGATAATAAACGCATTATAGTATACTCAGATATATTACATGATGCAAGGGGAACTTAGGAGGCAAATAAACGCTCATTTCAGTTTCCACTACAATGTATACTATAATGTTAGCGGTGTGACCACAACGCTATATGCCAATTTAGACTTTTTTTTTTTTTTTTTATGTATTACATGTTTTGTATCTTTTTGTTGGCAAAAATTAGTCAAAGGTTTAGATCCTCTCTAATGAATTCCTGTATTTTCCATGCATTTTGCAGTCCAGTTGCAGAATAGACTCCTATACAGATGTGGAATTTATAATTAACTACAAACAATAAAATGTATACACACGTATATCTATAAATGCATGTCAATGTAAAAGAGAGCGCCACACATCTGGAAAATACATGAATAAAAATAAATGGATATATTTATTAATTAGCTACAATTCATTCTAATGCTAATGAAATATTGTTATAATAGTCAAACCCTTTGGTTCTCCTAATAGTATAGCCGCCCCTGCACAGCCAACTGTGCAAGTGCATGCTTGTCTGATCTATTGGAGACTGGAAACAGCAATGCTCATTCTAAACTGGTCAGTCTAATGTGCACTTAGGGATACAGAGTAAAGAGTCTCAGTGGCTTTGGTGATTGCATTTTATAGGGAAATAATAATACATGCAAAACCAGCCTGATTCTCAGTGTATTACTATTGCACTTTTTTTAAATCAACCCTCAGAGCTGTTGAGAATCTGAAAACTTGGAAAACATGATCTTTAGTTATTATTATATACTTGAAGTTCTTTTCGAGTCCCTTTTAACGGAGTCTGCTTCCAAACATACAACGGGAGTTCAACACAGGCCGCCTATTCCGTTTACACTATGCACACCTTCAAGTTATATACAGATAATGGTAGATGCTCAGTTAGTTCAGTAATACCACTCAGGTGCATGAGGGAGGGGTTAATACTGAGTAAGTAAAAAAAATACATGGTTTTCCCCAGCTCACTGAGTGGTATTAGTAATCAATCTTGAACACTACGTGATAATATAATTCAGAGATATTGGTTACAGATACCTGCGCAGGTGTATGATATGCCCCCAAGCCACGTCAAGGCTTCTCTGTGTTTTGGGGGTCCCTAGCGCTATATCTAGGTGCAGGGTGTGGCACCCCAAAAACTGTCATAAGCTAGAAAGCCCAGTGCGGCACACCAGCGAGATACTATAGTGTTAATAAATATTAGTGATAGAAAGCCGAAGCTATATATGAAGAGAGAGATAAAAAAAAAAAAAATGAAATGTAATTCAAATAGAAGAGAGATTGTGTTAGTGAGGGTAAAGTGTTAATAGAATGTAAGGGCATGCCGCACTAAAGCCGCCCAGCCAGTCCAGTGGCACCGCACCCCACACCACCGTTACCCTACATTGGGTCTACGATTAACCAGCAAGAAGCCACATGATAATGGCTCCTTACTTGATATATCTGAACTAAGAGCTACCTACCTTGGCGCAACCCCAGACTACTCCATGTGGCATATCAGGACCTGCATCTCCTCCTAATACAAGCTCCCTTCTGCCTCCCACAATATACATACAGATAGTGGTAGATGCTCAATTAGTTCAGTAATACCACTCAGGTGCATGCAAGGGAGAGGTTAATACTGAGTAAGGAAAAAAAGACATTGGTTCCCCCAGCACACTGAATGGTATTAGTAACCAATCTTGAACACTACATGATAATAGAATTCAGAGATATTGGTTACATATACCTGCGCAGGTGTATGATATGCCCCCCAAGCCGCGTCAAGGCTTCTCAGTATATTGGGGGTCCCTAGCGCTATATCTAGGTGCAGGGTGCATCTTCAAGTTATCTAAGCAATATTGTACTGTAGCTGTCATACAGACGCACTAGTAAGACATGCTGTAAACTTCCTGTGATGTGGCCCAATATGTGTTCATACTTCACCTTGCCAGAGAATATGCTCCTTGACCCCAAGTGCTAACATTTTATCATCTTTGTCAGTCAGTTATCTACTCTGTGCCCTGCACTCGCTCTGTATGTAGTGATTTCTTGTAGATGGTAGAACAAGCCTTTGTGTCTGTAACCTATGTTGTGTAGAGTTCAAACCATTAAAACAAAGGAAAATAGGTCTGAAGTCCATCTAGTTCACCCTCATCCTGAAGGTTCAGCACAGAGGCCGAGTTAAGTCCTATACACACTGGGACACTTGGAGCTGAAAGCCACTCCGCTTACTCATTTGAGCTGCTTACAGCTCCAAAGTCACCCAGTGTGTGCGGGGCAGTCTCCCGCATCAGCACTGGCCCAGCCGCTCATCTGCTGGTATTACTAGCAGATGAGCAACTGAGTCAGTCGTCCACCCTGAGGTTAATCGCTAAAAGGAGCACAAATCTGAGCATTTTGCAGCACAGTGATTTCCCCCATTATTGGTCAGCTGACACGTTTTGGCAAAAAGTGTGTATGGACCTTTAAATCTTGAGACCCTAAGCAAGAGACTGCTTTGGGGCCCATGTTCCCCAAACAATTAATGATTGCATGCTGTGGTGCGCAAGTGAGGGATTAATGGCAGATTGCGCATGCACAGTGGTTGTACTGCGCATGTGTCAGTGCCTTAGTGATCTGGCTTCAGTATGGGGTGTGTGTACATCTTTACATCTATTGCTATGTAATAATATATAGTGCAATTGTACAGTGCCTCAAGTCCGTGTAGGTTGCCCCTGATCGCCACCGTAAAAATAAACCACCATAGTGACTACACTGGGGTAGGTTCATCCCCCAACAATACTCCGGTCTCACCTGCCCGTGGGTTGAAAACAAGTTTTGCATGGAAGTAGGGATAGCCATCGACCAGCGATGATTAGAAATCATTGATGGTTTATGGCCGATGTCGAATAGTTTTGATATTGATGGGGGAGAACCGGATGGTTTCCCTCCATTGATGTTAGGCTTAACTGAATAGTTTTTTTTTTTTTTTTTTTATCAAGGGCCTAGGACACAGAGCATAGCTCCGCCTACAACACCCATGAAGCCTCACCCCCATATTTTGATTGGCCCACAGGCCAATCTTTCAAAGCAAATGGATCACCATCGATATGTAAAAACATTGATGGTCATCCATTGAATACTTATACAACATCGATAGCCAGTTGCACTTTTGCCATCGATGGCAATGATGGCCATCCCTACCTGAAAGACTGCAAACACCTTTACATACGTACTGTATGTCTCCTATAACCTTAAGCTGGGTACACACAGAAGAGACTGTATCTGTATTGGCATCGGAATGAATCCATGTCAGCCCAGATTGCCGTACACACTGGAGCGATGTTAATAAAGGACGGAACAATCACTTTCCATTCTTCATAAGCATGCATTAGGTCAGAAGTGATATCGCTTGGTTTCATGTGCAGCACCTTAAACTTAACGTCTATTGCAAGCGTGACCGTTAATGTTTTGGCAGTATGAAATATTTATTATAATACTATTTATCTTCTATTTTCCTTTAAAAAAAAAAAAAAAAAAGCGTAAGTCTAATAAAATGATGTGGTTCGTTTTTCTTCTTTGATTTGTAAAACATCGTTGTACTCATGAAATCGGTTAAAACAATTAGAGGATTTGTAGGTCAACAATGTACACCGTGATCCAATGTACAACTATGGCAGCATTAATTACTGTACAGTAGGTATAAGGACCCTCCTAATCTGATTACTTGAGAGCTAATACTTTTAATATATTTCAAAAAATGATAAAATCAGAGGCTGTATGTTGGGTGCACACTGCGCGGTTCCCAGCACTGCTGATATTGTTAATTCAGGGATGCCGCAGGCAAGCGATATAGCACATGCACACTGACCGATATCATTAACGGCATTGGTCAGAGACATCGCCAGTATCCTGCCCCCATACATGCATTCACTAGATAATCAATATTGGGCTGTATGTACAGACGACAGGGGAGGGGTCGGTAACGATGCATGGGGGTGCGCATTGTTACATGCTAGCGGATTATTACTAGATTTTGTTAACGATATCATCCATATTGTTAATGATCTATCGCCCAGCGTGTACCCAGCAATTGTTGCATAAATGTTTGACAGAGGTGTCTCAGATTCGATGGTGGGGGGGGGGGGGGGGGTGTTCAGTCCACATGCAATGCTGCAAAATTCGCAGCGTTGCCTGTGGACCAGAATAAGGTCCCTCGTATCAAGGGACCCACTCGCCTATTCACCTTCTGTAAGCTGGTTTGATAAGTGCTAATGTCGTCCTTTTCCCTTTCCTTGCAGTATTTGGCATTCACATGTGGGTTAATCCGAGGTGGTCTCTCTAATCTGGGAATAAGAAGTATAGTTACAGCAGAAGTCTCCGTCATGCCTGCATGTGAGTATCTGGGCCAATGTCCATTCTGCTGCTCAGGCAAATGACAATAATAAAAGTAGCGTAATAACTGGCAGCTATTGTCTATGTAGTGCAGTGTGTCACTGACCAAATGCAGATGACTACTCCCCAGGGACAGCTACTGATAGTACAGTAAGTGCCGCCCTCCAGAGGTGGTACATGTGCTGGCTAGCGGCTCTTCTCCCGGTCTCATTACTATGAGCAGGTCAGACTTTGTGCCTTTATAATAAGTCCTAGTTAAATATTTTGTAGGATTACACCTCATTATTCCATGAAATGTGTTGCATCTCTGACTGGTTGATTAATGTATTTTCTCGTTTGACCCTTTGAGTGCCAACATCTCTGTGAGATGCCCAAAATATCCGCTAAAATTTCCAGTGTTGCTCACATTTGTTATATAAAATCAAGTCAAATAATAAAAAAAAGATTATACTGTATTTCTTATAAAAGGTAACTTTACAGGTCATTGTGATGAATACAAATGTTTGCTTGGAAATTTTCACACCAATTTTGACAAATTCACTTGGCACTCAAAGGGTTAAAGCAGGGGTGGGGAGCCTTTTTTGTGCCAAGGGCCGTTTGTATGGGGGGAAAAAAATCCTTTGAGGGCCATATGTAAAAATGTCTCTTACAAATTGTCCTGCTGCAGCCGTCCCACGCTCCGCTGCTGCCGCTGAATAGGACTGACAGTCTCCGGCTGCTGCTGATTAAGTGGAATCTTGCGAGAACTACTGAACTCTCGCGATAATTCCCCTGTACTTGACTCCCAGCAGAGCCGCCGGGTGGGTGGGAGGGCCACTCAGACCGGCTACGGGGGCCACATACGGCCCCCAGGCCTGAGGTTCCCCACCCATGGGTTAAAGCATAGCTGTTCTTCATAAGTACGCACATAAAATGTAAATGCAAATTACCGGGGGTTAGGAAACACTGCATTAGATTATAAATTTGATACCATGCTTGGAATGCGTCAAGTCATAGAAGTCTCTGTCTGCCTGCCTATCTATCTATCTATCTATCTATCTATCTATCTATCTATCTATCTATCTATGTCACAGCATAGTACATACTCTTCAGTATGTCCCAGTGGCTATTCCACCATCAGAAACAATAACCTCCTGCTCTGGAAACACTTCTATCAGGAAAGCACAGGTGCTTCTAAGAAGCCCAACCCTGATCACATCAGTTTTCCTGCTGCTAGTGTTCTAAAACCTGGACCGAATCCTTCACAATTATCTTCATGTGGAAGTATGTCCCTGCCACAATGGCTAACTACTCCTCCCCTCTATAATGCCAAGTACCACCAGTGGTCACTCGATGGACCAAATGACACCTTAACAGAAAGTGAAAGCAATTTTTGCCGGGACACTAATCTGTTTCAATATCTTAATCTTGAAATGTAGAGAGGGAACCGTGAAGACAGAGATTAAAGATAGGAGCAGATAAGGACTGGGGGTGGAGAGTTTTTGGGCTAAAAACTGGCACAGCTCAAAGTGAAAGTACGTTGCAGAAGCCGTCATTTTGATGGGCCTTTAACTAGTGATAACAATATTAGCCTGTGAATATATGATGCTTTGCTATGATAACTCTGATTAATGTTTGACAAGGTTTCAGTATTTGATGTATACATACAGTACACAGCTGTACTTACAAGCACTTCCTACACACTCTATCCTGCTGCTACATCCTAACACACCCTCCCCTTTTATTGTTTTTATGATTCTCACAGCATGAGACATTGAAAAAGGATTTTCAGGAAAAGTTCTAAAAATATAATATATAAATGATGATCTTTGTGGTGGAAATGTCCAGTTGGGGGATAGTGTCTTATGGGGCTTTTAACCACCACTTTGCGATGAGACGTTGTTATTGTTCCAAAGCTAAATAATTCATTGACCAACATGAGAAAAGTTTAAAAACACAGAGTGCAGCGTTTTGATTGGACAGATGTTCTTTTGTCATTACATTGGCACAGGAATTATAAATTAATGTTAACATACTTAATCGACTGAGAATGTTTAGAACACGGATGATTAACGGGTTTCTCTTTTATAGGTAAATTCCAAGTCATGATTCAGAAGTTGTAGCACACGAGGAACCATTTCCCAAACATAACTGACTGACTACAAATCATCACATAATATTATAATGTATCATTCCTCGGCTGGCTAATAAGCTGCTTACCTGCATTTCAGTGACTCACCGCGAACTGAACAAATTTGCCTCTTAAACACTCGCATCAGGAATATTTTTTTTAATTTCCCTAATCATCTAAGGAATTACAAGACTACACTAAAATGTGTACACAAGCACATTACCATGTTGAATGCATCAGGAAACTTCCGTTACAGCCTTAGTAGCATGTACTAAGGAACTGGAAAGTGAGTGAGGAAGCTCGCAGACTAGGGAAAGTTATCACAGCTGACAGATTGCCTTACTGTTGGGACAATATGGCCGCCACACACCCTGAATGCCTGCAGATGCAATGGGGCATAAAAGTGTTTAGCCTTTAACAGAAAAATTTAAAAAGAGCAATTTATTATCTAGTGGAAATTTAATTCAAATTGTGATCGACGTCTTCACCTACAAAATCAGCTGACCTTGTTGTTCCGCCTAGTGATGGCTCTGCATGAGGCAGATACATCAAGCAAAGATCCTTGCAAACTAAATAAGATAGATCTATGGATGGATCAGACTGGATGGCTTGAAATGCTTTATATTTATATCTGCATATATATTTGTGTGTAAACGTATATAGTATCCTTTCTCTTGGTCGATAGTTAAGTCGAACACTATTAGTCAACATACTTTAGGTTGACGTGACAATTGTCGACATGAGTTTTTATTTTAATTTTTATGACTTATTCATACCATATCATTATGAGTGAAGGCTTCCACTGATTGGGGGTTCCTGTGGTAAAAGTTACAAACTGACACTCCAAAAACTCATGTTTGACGTTTTTTGTGTCAACTATTTTTAGGTCTACCTTTTTTGCCTGTGTCAAAGTTTTGTCATGCCGACCTTGTGCAAATTAACCTTTTTTTGTGTTGACCCAGACACTGTCGCCCGTATGAACCGTACATGTATGTTTGTGTGTATATGTACGTATGAAAAGATATAATTACTGCGGTTACATAGGACTGTCATGCCAGAGAACAAAATATATTTAATTTAGAGTAACACTTTGGTTTCGAGCATCTTTGCTATGAGATTTGATAGGAATTTTGTCTTTATAATGCTTGTTGTGTAATGGTGCTATTAATCCTCTTTTATCCAGAATCTCACAAACGAGAAAACGGGAAAATATAATCGCTGCTGCTGCTGCTGCTGTGTCATATGCACCAATGTCATCACTGAGTAATTCTTCCAGTCATTGTCCGCAGCACTGCCACACAAGGACAGGAGTGGGGGGAAAGGGTGGTCAAGGGGCAGAATTATATATATACAGTATTTTTAAATGTTTCATTGATTTTCAGACATGGTGCACCAATTTACCCCAAAAAGAAGGGGGAATAAAACCCTAATCCAGACATTTGTAAAGTTGCGTACACAACTACCGACTCCTGCCCCTGCTGATATCTGCAGTGGCAGGTTTATAGCATCAGCAATTGCATACACAGTTGCCGATGCAGGGGCAATGCTGCATTCTGCAGCATGGCCTTCGTTAACTATGTGCTCCCTTGTCTGTACATGCACAGATGACGGAGGGGATTGTTAACATGGGGGTGCATTCATAGTCCGTCAGGCAGGGCATACGCACTAGGCCATAAAATAGCGATATAAAATAGTGTGTACGGCGCATTTATGTTCTGGATAAAAGTTTTTTGTGCAACAGCTATCAGTTCAGTAAGGTGAGCTTGTATGTTACTGATGTTCACTGAGAGGACAACATGTGAATCCGTTACGTACAGTTTTGATAACCCAGATTTTGTGGCATATTCTATGTCCCTCACAGCTGTTCGCATTACAGGATATCCGTTGTAGCTGCTTACCTAAGCAGAAAAGGCGTATTGTGTGCAGTGCAAATGGATCCCTGAGTCCCAGGGGGCCCACACAATGCATGCTGCACCCATTTCTCTAATACTTATTCCCTGGCATCCAGCGGTGGAGGAAGGAGCGCTGCGGTAATCTCCAGAAAAAAGGAGCTGTGGCCATTTTTATGGCACTGTAAACAGTGGAGTCTGAGTGTTTTAGGACTCAGACTCCATAATGCTGCGCTACTGCCGGCAGCAGCGATACAGAAATGGTTGCCACCTAATTTTTCCAGAGATTTGCGCATGTGCAGTAGGGGCTGAGCGCTAAGGGACTAATCCTCCATGAGAGGATGGCGAGCTTTGCCGTAAATGCAGCCAGTCTGCTACATTTTGAGGCGAGCCATGTTGTTTTAATGGCCAGACTCGCCATTTCCATGTCACTGAATGACACCAGCCAGGTGGATATGGCTATTGAAAGGGAGGGAGTTGAATATTCTGGGGGTGAGCTATCAGCAATGCTAGCCATCATTGCTCACCATCCGATGATTGAATACTGCCCAATTTGCAAGTACTATATAGTGAAGCTCTCGCACAATATGGCAGGCTCATCGCATGGCTTTTGGGAGGCCTTGAGCGCCCCCTGGCAGGCTACCGCTGGTAGTTGTAATTTTGCACAGAATTCTCAAAACATCTAAAGCTGAATGAGGGCCGTGGTGCGATTGTAGTAAATGCAACTCCATCAGAAGCTGCAATCTCTACAGCAGGGGTGTCACATTTATGGCCCTCCAGCTGTTGTGGAACTACATGTTCCAACATGCCCTGCCACAGTTTTAGCAATCCATTATAGAAAATGTGGCAGGGCATGCTGGGACATGTAGTTCCACAACAGCTAGAGGGAGTTTGACACCACTGCTCTACAGTATGTACTTGGTCCAGTGTTGAACAGTGGTGTCAAACTCATGGCCCTCCAGCTGTTCTGGAACTACACATCACAGCATGCCCTGCCACCGTTTTAGCAATCCATTATCTAAAATCTGTGTCAGGGCATGCTGGGACGTGTAGTTCCACAACAGCTGGAGGGCCATGAGGTTGACGCCACTGCTCTAGAACATTATTTCTGTTCATGTTTGCCAGTAAAACTATCCTCTCCTGCTCTGATCCAGGATCCCAGAGTCACACGGACTTTTCCCAAACTTTCCTTATGTTTTAGAGCAGGAATCCGGAACACTGATGAATAGGGATAAAAACACATTTTATAAATCACTTTATCCATGTCTGAGTGGCGCCAGTATTATGCTGTACATTGACCGTATATAAATGTATGTTATTGATGTTGTAAGTTTGTACAATAATGCGTATTTCTAATAATTCAAACTGTGGAATAGAAATTGAAAAAGGGATCACAAAAATAAAGTCTAATCCTTGTATGATGCTTCATTTATTTTTCATCAGATTGTAGTCTTACAAATTTCATTGATTGTGCTAAATGGGGGGGAAAAAAGACCAAATAAAACATCTTTCATCAATCATACTCTTTATTATTTTTAAAATATTGTATTTAATGAGGTTTCTAGGAACACAAACATTCAGGAAGAAAGAAGGGTGTGGGACGGAGTCAGCATATTGCGGAACCGACCAGATACAAAAACAAAACAAGGTATTTTAAGAACAATGTAGTAACAGGTAGCGCAGGGACTCATGGCCAAGGATGACGGCTCAGAGACAGTTTGATTAAACTGTCACACAAGGAAACGTACATGAAAAAAAAAATTCAGCATTAGGAGGATAGGAATGGGAATGAAATACGGACACTGAGGGATTGATGGGCCTTAAGTCGACCACTGAAGTTCGACAATGGAAAGGTTGACAGTCAAAAGGACAATATAAGTTTGTTTGTTTTCTTGAGTTTTTGACAGGCGGTATTTCATGCCCTACCATCCATTATGGCGTAATGGGAGAATAACAGTGTGCCAATCGCAGCAAGGCACCCTGGATTGCGATCCCGGTTCTAACCCGGAACCGACCCGGGTAGAGCGCTGTCACATTAAACCCGGGTTGCCCATTATAAACAGGACGACATGGGTTTAACCTGTCTTATAACCTGGGTCCAATTGCTGGGTTGGTTGACATGGGTTATAATCTGTGGTGTTTTCGTACCGCATTTCGACCCGGGTCCAAATGTCCCCAACCAGGAAGTAACTCGGGTCCAAGGTGCGATGTGAAAGGGATGACTTGTGTGTTCCTGGGTATATGTGGGCATATCAGAAATTGGGTGGACAGAACAACATGTGGCAGATTGTAGGAAGGGCTATCGCTGTAGCAGATGTCTCAGAGGTCGGAGAATTCAGGAAAGAGGCGCTGGGGTCGCTATATCTGGCAGAAATGTAATATTACAGTAGAATACAGGATATTGACTGCACCCCAGGAACTGTACCACATCCGAAAATACAATATACACAAAAAATGGGTGATCACCGGCGCTGTTCCCCCATAAACACCAAGTAAAGAATATATTAGAATTGATATAATGTAATATTGTTTCATTTATTTTAAGGGAAATTTTTAAGGGAAATTCATATAAAATATATACTCTAGTTCAAAGGTTCATATCCTCAGTTTATGTTTTATGGGTCTCCATGCTTGAGCACAGGTGACAAATCAAAATGATTGGTGTACTAATTAAGTCACCTGTGGCATGCGGGTCAAGGGGGGCCAGGTTGACCACTGTGCCTATGTGGCACCAATCCCCACCACCACCTCCTTCATATTTTTTTTGCTTGTGGCACCTTGTTTCCAGCAGTGAAGCTCCAGCACGGGAGATGGCAAAAGCTTTTGTGTCCTTGACTGCTCAGTATTTTTCCCTTACGGTGATATTGATACCCCTTTCAAATCCAACTAAGCATGGCCTCTAAAGCAGTGGATGTGCATTTGGGAATATCAGCGCTCTCAGATCCGTCTGTGACCCTGTCATAACCGCGCCATGAAATGGTCCCTTTTTGCACTCACTTTAGTCCACAATGAATAGCCCAGGAATCATATGCCCCTTCTCAAGTGTAAGTGATGTCATCCATAATTGCCATCAGACACTTGGGTTCGAGAGTGAGTTCCAGGAGTTTCCGCAGTACGTACAGATTGTCCCACTGCAGAAACATCAACACTGTCCCTGAACCAATCCCAAAGATTGCTGTTCTTTGCTGCTGACAAAATCTGTGTGTGTGTGCAGGGCTGCCAATAGGGTGGTGCTGTGGTTACAGCTGTCCCTGGCCCCGCCCTCTGGAAGGGCCTGGGCAGCTCATTTTGCCCACCGCAGCCCCCCGACTGCCTCTGCTGCATGCGCTCAGTGCGCTGAACAAAGCAGGTCCCGGAGTGCAGGCTTTTTCAACCCAGGACGCCGGTGGCCAATTGAAATGCTGCACTGGCTTTTGAGCCTGAGTGGCTGTTGGTACGCGAGCTCTCATTAGCTCACCAGCGGGTGATTCCAACACTGAATTGATCTACAACAATACAAAGAAAAAGAAACGATAATAGGTATAAAATTGCTTACCACACAATATGTAATTAAGATAAATAGATATTGGCAATAGTTCTGAATAGAACATAGAATGTGAAATGTACAGATATTATACCATTAATTTAGCATTCGAACAGGAATGACAGTGGTATCTTCTATAGATATCACAGGGGATACGTATAACCAGTATAATACAACACTCCAGGGGCCGGTAATGATCAGGCAGGGGAATTGGTGTGGGTACAGGGTCCACACCCATGGCGGCCCTCACAAAACCAAATCCAACCATTTAGCCCAAACGCGCTGGAACTTGGATTCAGCATTTCTTGCTAGATATATATATATTTGTCATGCAGGACGGTAACCTTTACTAGAAATAGCCAACTATGGGTCTGATTCAGACCAGTGCGCACAGGCCTGAATTAAGCCACATCCCCGATTGGTGGGGTCTGCGCATAGGCGATAATGCGCATGTCCAAACCTCCCCAGTGAGCGCCTTAGGCAAATTTGTCATTTGTTGGGGGGCTCGCTGCCTGATTGACAGGCAGGGGGCATTCTGGAGTACCGAACGTTTCAATGGCGTGCCCAGAAAAATGGTGGCGGTGCCCTTAGAAATAATGGGCGGACCCAATCATATGCAGGAGTGTCCCTGCCTGCTCGAGGTGGGTGGATGACATCACATGATGTCAGCGCCCGCCCCCAATTAGCAGAACACCATCCATTTTACAAGTAAGTCCTGTTTTGTTATCTGCAAACAGAAGAAAATCATTCAGTGGTGAGTAACCATCAAATGATCTTTCCTCTGTGCGGGGGCATGCGAGCAGGTGTGTAAGTATACACATCCGCTCGCAGCATACTGACTGGTGGGGTCGTGTGTTCGGCGGGGTGGCGATAACCTGCTCATCAAGAAATAAATATGCGCATCCTACTGAGTCGGTCTGAATCGGGCCCTATGCAACACTGGGCCCTCAGGGACTGCAGACTAGCTAGCATGAATAAATGAAGGACGTATGGTCTGGTGTATTTGTCAAATAGATCCCACAGAACTTATTCCCAGTCCATACACTATATTTATTTATTTAATTACAGTTTCTTATGTAGCGCAGCAGATTCCGTTGCACTTTACAATGGTAGACAGTGATAAAACAAACTGGGTAACAACAGACAGACTTGGAGGTAGGAGGGCCCTGCTGCAAGCTTACAATCTATAGGGATATAGGAGGGAACCACAAGGACGGGCACCAGTAATAGCATAGCTTGTAGGTCCAGAAGGGAAGCTATATAATACATAAGTGCCTCAGAGGGTTAGGTGTGTGTGGTACATAAATATGAGAGGCTTGCCTGAAGAGGTGAGTTTTCAGGGAACACCTGAAAGTTTGGAGGATAGTGGAGAGTCTTATTGTGCGTGGAAGGGCATTCCATAGGGTGGGAGCAGCCCGATGAAAGTCCTGTAATAGTGAATGGGAGCTGGTGATCCGTGCAGAAGAGAGATCTTGTGCAGAGCGGAGTGGTCAAGATGGGAGATATTTTTTTATAAGTAAAGAGATATATGCTGGTGCAGTATGGGTAATGCTTTATATGTGAGTAGAAGGGTTTTATATTGAATATGGTAAGATACGGGCAACCAATGGAGGGACTGGCAGAGCGGATCAGCGGACGATGAGCGTCTTGCTAGGAAGATTAGCCTAGCAGCAGCATTTATAATGGATTGCAGAGACGAGAGTCTGTTCTTGGGAAGACCAGTTAGGAGACCATTGCAATAATCAATGCAGGATATAATAAATGCATGGATAAGAGATTTGGTAGTGTCTTGTGTGAAATACAGACATATTTGGATATGTTTTTTAGATGCAAGTAACATTTGGAGACAGATTGAATGTGGGAAAGAAAGGACAGTTCAGAGTCTAGGATGACCCCTAAGCAGCGAGCTTGTGGGGTAGGGTAGATTGTTGAGTTGTCAACAGCAATGGAGATATCAGTATGGTAACTGTTCTTAGTTGGCGGGAATATAAGTAATTCCATTTTGGAAATATTGACTTTGAGTTGGCGAGAAGACATCCAAGATGAGATGGCAGAGAGACATTCAGAGACTCGGCCCAAGACCACTGGTGACAACTCTGGGGTTGATAGATAGATTTGAGTATCATCCGCATACAAGTGATACTGAAATCCGAAAGAGCTGATTAGTTTGCCAATAGAGGAAGTATAGATTGAGAAAAGCAGAGGACCTAAGACTGAGCCTTGCGGAACTGCGTCTGACAGAGGTAATGAAGAGGAAGTAGAGTCAGAGAAGCGAACACTGACAGAGTGATCAGATAGGTAAGCTGTGAACCAGGAAAGGGCTGTATCATTAAGACCTAGGAAGTGTAGTGTTTGTAAGAGAACAGTGTGATCCACAGTGTCAAACGCAGCAGAAAGATCTAGAAGAATAAGTAGTGAGTAATGGCCTTTAGACTTAGCAGTTACCAGATCATTCACCACTTTAGTCAGTGCTGTCTCAGTGGAGTGTTGAGAGCGAAAGCCTGACTGAAGCGGGTCTAATAGGGTGTGAGAGTTAAGAAAGTTTGTGAGGCGAGAGTAGACAAGTCGGTACTTATATGTTAGTTGGGCGCCCACTAATCTATTTGCTTAGTTTTACGCGGGGCTCGCCACGCTTCGGGTTTGGTGGCTCGCTGCTCTCGCCACACTATATAAAATCAACTCCATGCCAACATGGATAGTGGGGGTATGAGCGTACTTACTATAGTGAGTGCCCAACTAACATATAAGTACCGACAAGTCTCTCCAGTAGCTTGGAGAGGCATGGGAGCTGAGAGATAGACCAATAGTTAGAGAGATAGGAGTGAAAACAGCACCGTGGACCCCGGTAGAAGATGTCGCTCAGATAATTCTGTTTAGGATGCTAAGAGCGAGATGTACTAAGCCTTGAAAAGTGATCAAATGGAGAGTGATAAACCACCAACCAATCAGCTCCTACCTGTCATTGTTCAAACCTAGCCTGTGACAACAGGTAGGAGCTGATTGGCTGGTGGTTTACCACTCTCCATTTTATCACTTTTCAAGCTTAGTACACCTGGCCCTTAACCTGCACAGGATGAAATACACTCTGTGTAACAAAAATAACAGGGCTTGTTGGGAACTAATACAGGAAGTGGACATGCAGGTGCACCCCAGATCAAGATGGTTTGCTGCTGTTCATGACTGTGCGCTTGTATTTGTACTAGCTAAAAAAGTTTTTTAGATCATAAAAAAACATTTCTAACGCCATTGCGATCTTCTCTTTCGCCATGAAGTAATCCACAGTTATAAGCCAGCTAGTAAGAACTGGCGATGATTCTGCTTTGGTAACAGGTAAATGAAGGCACTGTATAATTCTCAGTAGCAGAGTCCTGTGTGAGCTCGTCCTGGTTGCACAGTGGATCTATTAATATCCTAAATACGTCTGACTGTACATATAGGATCATCTTGTTATTCCTCCGCAGCTGTGATAAAATACTGAAAATTCTTATCTCTGGAGTCATTCTTCATATTACTTTCCACCTGATTTAGTGAAACCATTAGCTATGACTCACCGCAGGCAGCATATAATTAACATCGTCACTTATATCCCGTTCAGTATATTGTGGGCCGGCATTGTTCCATTCACATCGACTGACATCATGGGCGTATCAATAATGGGTCAGGGTGTAAGGTACACACCAACCTCCCTCTCTGCTAAGGTATCAAACAACTTGGTTACAGAGATCTGTGCATGCACACTACAGAAATCACCCGGAAAATGGCTTCCAGATCCCTTTTTTAAGTGCTGTTTATGTAATAATTGAGGATGGATTACATTACAAAGGGTCATCCATAACTTATTGCTTTCTTAATCCTACAACACACTCATTAGCTGTTAGTTTTGCCTGTTGTTAATATGGACTTTATTTATGTTTGCATGCAAAGATGAAGATTTAAGTTAATGGACATTATATGCAGCATTGAGAAATAATTTCAAGGACTTAAAGTGAGAAACTATTCCAAACCTCATCAACTGCTCCTGTCAATATAAGAGCTACTGTATAGTCTTTGAATATATACATTGCAGCATGGAAGCTCTACGTCAACATGTGGCTGAGTGCTGAAGATGTGTTCCACCATATATGTAAATGCTTTATATAAATTAGCTAGAATATTCCAATATATGAAACCAGGGCCGGATTAAGGGGGGAGGCACAGGGGGTCAGTACCCCTGCCCCCCCCCCCCCCCTCTATCTAGGGTTGGCATGTATTTTTATATATATATATATATATATATATATATATATATATATATATATATATATATATATATAAAAAAACTGAATGCACAAGTGTGCAGTGCATTACTGGGAGTTCACTAATTCCCATGAGACTTTGCACAAGAGGGCAGAGGCTGAGAGGTTTGTGCTGAGCTCTGCTTGGTGCTTGGTGGAGCTCATCATATGCTTCTCAGGCCCATGGAAGATAGCAGCAGCAGCAGCAGCAGCGGCCTTGTCATGGGAGGGTTTTTAATTAGAGGCAGTGCTGAGCCTGTCAGGGCTCCTACAGAGTAAGGTACAGAGGGACAAACACAGACTTTTTATGTGGTATTTTATGAATAAAAGATAGGTATTAAATAATCAGAGCTGGCCTTAGGCATTGGCAAACTAGGCAATTGCCTAGGGCATTTGCCTATGCCTAGGGGCGACTAAGCTAACAAGGCATCTGATGGTTATCGTTACTGCTGACTTCTGTAAGCCACCAGTAGTAGCGCCCGGACCAAGAGCAGTGTGCCGGGTATTTCAAAGTGGGGGGTATGGGGCTCCTGGTTGCCTGCTCCTAACAAATATGACCAGGGCTGTATTAAAGCAGGGGCAAAATGAGTCAGTACCCATGGGCCCCCTCTAGCTAGGGGCCCCCTGTTGTTGCCATGTTGTTGTTTTTTTTCTGGCTAAAGGTTCTGTGCATGGGAGTGGGGTAGTGCTGCAGCTTCACCTATCTGCCAATGTGACAATGATTAATGGTGCTGAGCATGGGGTGCCAAGGTACACTGACTGCTCAAGTGTGCAGTGCATTGCTGGGAATTGACTAAGTCCCATGACACCTTGCAAAAGAAGGCAGAGGCTGAGAGGTGTGTGCTGAGCTCTGATTGGTGGAGCTCATTACATGCTTCTCAGGCCCATGGAGGACAGCAGCAGCAGCCTAGTCATGGGAGGATTTTTAATCAGAGTCAGCACTGGTACTGGGAAGTCTCCTACAGTCTAAGGTGCAGAAGGACAAACACAGGCTTTTCATGTGGTTTGTTTGTATATCTATCTATCTATCTATCTATCTATCTATCTATCTATCTATCTATATCCCTTGTTACCCATTGACCCAGTTTACTGTATACTGCCGTTACTCTGTGTTTTGACAGTGTAATATTCTCCCATGCAGTTTGTGGTCAGTAATGACAAGTGCAAGGGGGCCTCCTGTCTAAAGTGCCCCAGGCCCCCCGAAGGATTAATCTGGTAATGAGTATGACTGCTGCTACTGCTGGAGGAGGTCTGCTGTGCTTGACAAGCAGAAGAAGCTCCTCCTCCAATGGGTGGAAGCATTGTACAGGGGCGGATAGTCCTACCGGGATGGACCCACAGCCCCCTTAGCTGTTCCCCCTAGTTTGGTCACCTGAAGCCACCACTGCTACAGCTAACAGGCATTTCCTGGTGCCACTAGCATTGAGTTGTAGCAAACATCAACAGTATAGCGAGACTTGGAGCTGTCAGCGGTGGGCGGAGCCTCCACTCCTGTGCGTTGCAGCCTGCTGGAGAGGGGAGAATACCTGGGCTGTTCCAGAGCTGTGTGTGCACACTCTGGGCCTTATTTTGGTTCACTCTTTCTGACAAAATCCTTCTTAGATGGACAAAACCATGTGCACTGCAGGGGGGCAGATGTAAAATGTGCAGAGAGAATTAGATTTGGGTGAGTTATTTTGTTTCTGTGAAGGGAAAATACTGGCTGCTTTATTTTTACACTGCAATATAGATCTCACTTTGAAGTAAAACCCCACCCAAATCTAATTATATCTGCACAAGTTACATCTGCCCCACCTGCAGTGCACATGGTTTTGTCCATCTAAGAAGGATTTTGTCAGAAAGAGTGAACCAAAATAAGGCCCTCTGTCGGGAAATCATTCTACTGAAATAGCACGGTGAGCTTATTGTGAACTCCCATAGAGTCTGTGACAGTTGTGTCACTTGTGTGCTGTTAGTGTGTGTTAGGGAGAGGTGTGGGAAGGGGGAAGGGGGGGGGGGTTGCTGTGTATAAGAAGAAGGGGTAGTCAGTGTCATGTGAAGAGTGGAGGATGTCTACAGTACAGTACAGTACAGTATGTGTTCTGTCTGCTTTCAGTGTGTATGAGAAAGATGTCAGTGTCAGTAGGGGATACCGCAATCAGGGTGCCAACAGTCAAAAAGACCAGCCCTGGCATCACAATATGGAGAATTCCATCTGGGGCTCCATAGGTACACTAACCCTGCCTTTCAGCAATGATGTAATGGGGATTATAGAGGGGTCTGTAATGTCCGGTATTTAGGGGTCAGTAACATAGTGGTGGGTATAGAGGGGTTGGTAGTATAGTTGTGGGCATAGAGGAGTCAGTAATCTAGTGGCGGGTATAGAGGGGTCAGTAGTATAGTGGCGGGTATAGAGGAGTCAGTAATCTAGTGGCGGGTATAGAGGGGTCAGTAGTATAGTGGCGGGTATAGAGGAGTCAGTAATATAGTGGCGGGTATAGAGGGGTCAGTAATATAGTGGTGGGTATAGAGGAGTCAGTAATATAGTGGCGGGTATAGAGGGGTCAGTGGTGTAGTGGCGGGTATAGAGGGGTCAGTAATATAGTGGCGGGTATAGAGGAGTCAATAGTGTAGTGGCGGGTATAGAGGGGTCAGTAATATAGTGGCGGGTATAGAGGAGTCAGTGGTGTAGTGGCGGGTATAGAGGAGTCAGTAATCTAGTGGTGGGTATAGAGGGGTCAGTAGTATAGTGGCGGGTATAGAGGAGTCAGTAATATAGTGGCGGGTATAGAGGGGTCAGTAATATAGTGGTGGGTATAGAGGAGTCAGTAATATAGTGGCGGGTATAGAGGAGTCAATAGTGTAGTGGTGGGTATAGAGGAGTCAGTAATATAGTGGCGGGTATAGAGGAGTCAATAGTGTAGTGGTGGGTATAGAGGGGTCAGTAATATAGTGGCGGGTATAGAGGGGTCAGTGGTGTAGTGGCGGGTATAGAGGGGTCAATAGTGTAGTGGCGGGTATAGAGGGGTCAGTGGTGTAGTGGCGGGTATAGAGGGGTCAGTAATATAGTGGCGGGTATAGAGGGGTCAGTGGTGTAGTGGTGGGTATAGAGGGGTCAATCGTGTAGTGGCGGGTATAGAGGGTCAATAATATAGTGGTGAGTATAGAGGGGTCAATAGTGTAGTGGCGGGTATAGAGGGGTCAGTAATATAGTGGCGGGTATAGAGGAGTCAATAGTGTAGTGGCGGGTATAGAGGGGTCAGTAATATAGTGGCGGGTATAGAGGGGTCAGTGGTGTAGTGGCGGGTATAGAGGGGTCAGTAATATAGTGGCGGGTATAGAGGAGTCAGTGGTGTAGTGGCGGGTATAGAGGGGTCAGTAATATAGTGGCGGGTATAGAGGAGTCAGTGGTTTAGTGGTGGGTATAGAGGGGTCAATAGTGTAGTGGTGGGTATTGAGGAGTCAGTAATATAGTGGCGGGTATAGTGGGGTCAATAGTGTAATGGCGGGTATAGAGGGGTCAGTAATATAGTGGCGGGTATAGAGGGGTCAGTGGTGTAGTGGCGGGTATAGAGGGGTCAATAGTGTAGTGGCGGGTATAGAGGGGTCAGTGGTGTAGTGGCGGGTATAGAGGGGTCAGTAATATAGTGGCGGGTATAGAGGGGTCAGTGGTGTAGTGGTGGGTATAGAGGGGTCAATCGTGTAGTGGCGGGTATAGAGGGTCAATAATATAGTGGTGAGTATAGAGGGGTCAATAGTGTAGTGGCGGGTATAGAGGGGTCAGTGGTGTAGTGGTGGGTATAGAGCGGTCAGTGGTGTAGTGGCGGGTATAGAGGGGTCAGTAATATAGTGGCGGGTATAGAGGGGTCAGTGGTGTAGTGGCGGGTATAGAGGGGTCAGTAATATAGTGGCGGGTATAGAGGGGTCAGTAATATAGTGGCGGGTATAGAGGGGTCAGTAATATAGTGGCGGGTATAGAGGGGTCAGTGGTGTAGTGGCGGGTATAGAGGGTCAATAATATAGTGGCGGGTATAGAGGGGTCAGTAATATAGTGGCGGGTATAGAGGGGTCAGTAATATAGTGGCGGGTATAGAGGGGTCAGTAATATAGTGGCGGCTATAGAGGGGTCAGTAATATAGTGGCGGGTATAGAGGGGTAGATATGCAGCAGTCTGAATTAAGGCTGCAATTGTGTCCGACTCAGAAATAGGCCCTATGAGGAGTGATCCCACCCTCTCAAAAGATTCTGCCGTATTACATTCCCAGGCTGCTTTACATCCCAATCCGCCCCTGGCAGTGCAGGATGTGGACCAAGTAGAGCACCAAAAGGCATTTGTAAGTAGGGGCACATGTTTTTACATGATTAATCAAGCACACTCATATACTGTAGCTGTATGGGTATCAGGGTATAACTGTGTGGCATTATGGCCATCATTCAGCTTTGATAGCTTTTTTTAGCATCTGTTGCAAAAATGGGCATGCCTGCACGCAACCTCTTAAACTGCAGTCGCAATGTGAAAAATGTGACTGCAGTCTAAGTGACGATGGGGAGTGGTGACCGAGAGTTGCGATGGTGGCAACCGAGTGTTTCTGTGTTGTGGTCTGGACAAAGCAGGAGTGTCCCAACTGTTTGGAGGGGGTCGACTCCACTGTCACACGGGGTGGATTTGATGGTGTCGTGCGGATTTCAGGAAGAGAGGCGTGACCAGCAGGAGATGGGTTAAAACGAGCAGGTTTAATGAATGAACTCAAACACAAAATAACATAACCAACATACTTCTTGAGTGGATTAAATAATAATAATAATGATAAGCAAGTCTTGCTTAAACAAGGTAAACGAAGATGGCAGTCCTTTGCATAAACAATATAATTCAAGCAGGTAATTCTTAGAAGACAAGACAAGGTTCAGGTGATTTGGATTTGAAGAATAAGAATGATTGGATGATTGAAGATCGAATGATTGGATGATTGAAGATCGAATGATTGGATGATTGAAGATTGAATGATTGAAGATTGGAACCAGGATCAGAATCAGACCAGAAGGGTATTGTGATGAGCCAGGAAAGATCCAGGAAGGGAGAGTGTGGCATACCAGAGACAGCAGTGATGGGGTCAGAGGCCAGCAGGGACAACCAGCTGGAGAGCGCAGTGTGCATAGGCACTAGCATGGCCAGAACTTCCCCATGCTTGCAGGCTGAAGAAACACTTTGCACTGACCCAGATTGCCTTAGGCAGATCCCCTTTATAGCAAGGGAAGGATTGCAATAGGCCGACTGGACAGAATGGGAGGAGAAGGCCTGACCTGGCCAACCACTGCTTTTGCCCTCAAGCAAGATGGTGACACCGTACTCCAGTGCCGGCCTCCTGACAGCTAGACTGCCATGCCTCCGTTTGAATCTATGCTGCTGCTCACAGTGGCACAACACCACCAGCACCTGAGATACACACTGAACTTGATGAACCAAAGCATGTAGCGGTGGCAGCAGAATGGCAGCTCCCACTTGGATTTGCAGATTGAAGACATCATTTAGAAGATGACGAATCAGTATTAGTACACACTGATATAACTTCTTGACCCGAATTATGAGAAGGACCAGGAATGTACTTGCAGTCATTTAAATCAGTTAACACTGATGAAGTCCCTGAGTTGACGGTGGGCACAGAATTGGATCTCGATAGACCTGAGCTGGTTGGAACCAGTGAAGTCTGGACCGGACCAATGGACGATTTAGGATTAAGTACGGATGAGCTTGGGCTGACTGGAATCAGTGAGGTCTGTAGACCTACGGGTGAGACCGGCTGAGAACTCTCACTTGGGGCTGGAGACTGTGGACCCCTACTTGGGGCTGGAGACTGGTGACCCCCATTTGGGGCTGATGACTGGAGACCCCTACTTGGGGCTGACGACTGGAGACCCCCACTTGGGGCTGATGACTGGAGACCCCCACTTGGGGCTGATGACTGGAGACCTCCACTTGGGGCTGATGACTGAGAACCCCCACTTGGGGCTGACGACTGAGAACCCCCACTTGGGGCTGACGACTGAGAACCCCCACTAGGGGCTAACGACTGAGAACCCCCACTTGGGGCTGACGACTGATAACCCCCACTTGGGGCTGATGACTGAGAACCCCCACTTGGGGCTGACGACTGAGAACCCCTACTTGGAGCTGGATATGGGAGACGTCTGGATGTGCTTGATCCGGCTGGGACCGGCGGAAACTCAGAACTGATGAGTAGACCAGAGTTAACCCCATGGGATGCAGTTAAGATCCCGGCGGTCAGGATCCCGGCGTTCAGAATCCCGACGCCGGAATCCCGACCGCCAAAATGCCGACACTTTGTCCCTCCTGGGGTGTCCACGACACCCCTGGAGGGAGAATAAAATAGCGTGCCGAGCGTAGCGAGGCACCGGGCCCGCTGCGTGGCGAGCGCAGCGAGCCCGCAAGGGGGGGCGATCCACGTCCTCCCCTTGTCGGCATTTCGGCTGTCGGGATTCCGGCGTCGGGATTCTGAACGCCGGGATCCCGACCGCCGGGATTCAATACTGAATCCAACCCCATAGACCTCCAAATCAGGATGTACCGGTAGCCCATCTGGAAGCTGGACTGTGTTGAATTAACTTTGAGGAGATAACTGACAAATGTCCATGTCTTTCTTTACATCTTTATAACTCCCATTTGGGGTTTTAGCCCTGGATACCTCCATTGGGGATGAAATAATGGAGCTCCCTTTTGGAGCTTGTAGATCCAGTACCCCTACTGGGGATAGCAGACTAGACGATTTAGATTCCAGTTCTTGAGTCTGAATCCTGGACAGGGCCGGTGCAAGGCACCGGAGCGCCCCAGGCGAGTCGGGGTGGGGGCGCCCCGGTGCCGGGGGTGGGGGCGGGGGGTACCTGTTGCGCCGTCTGGGGAGCGGCCAGGGGGGTCCATGCTGGCGTCTGACAGGAGCCTGCAGTGGTGTCCTTGCCGCGCAGGTACCTGCGGCGCTATGTATAAAGCTAGCGGTGGTGGGGGGTCCCTGAAGTGAATAAGAAATAACTAGCGCTATGCGGCGGCGGGGTAAACGCTTCTGTTTTGAAAACACTGGCCGCACGCTGATTGGCTGAATCTCAGCCAATCAGCATGCGGCCAGTGTTTTCAAACCCGCATAGCGCTAGTTATTTCTTATTCACTGCAGGGACCCCCTACCGCCGCCAGCTTTATACACAGCGCTGCAAATACCCGCGCGGCAAGGACACCACTGCAGGCTCCTGTCAGAAGCCGGCATGGACCCCCCTGCCCGCTCCCCAGACGGCGCAGCAGGTACATCCTTTGCACGGGGGGGGGGGGCGAGGGGCGAACTGCTGCCCTCCAGTGGCGGCGCCCTAGGCAAATGCCTAGACCTGCCTAGTGGTGGCGCCGGCCCTGACCTGGCAGAACGGACGATTCTTTAGAAGCTAGGACAGTGGTTCCCAACCTTTTTTGTCTCCCATACCCCTTGATTAGGCTTTTCATTTATGAGTACCCCATCGTGTAATTTTTAGGGGGCGTGGCCTAAAAGGGGTGTGGCTTAACAGGGGCAAGTCATACTGGCAATGACGAGAAAAAAAAAAGTGCAACCACTTGACCACAATATAAGCTCAGCCCATTCTGCGGACAGCATATAAAATAACAGAACCTTGTCAAATCTCTATTACGGAAGCAACAGACATTCCAACGGATCACGTTAGCCTTCCAATAGTGCCAGATACACATATGCCCCCAAAAGTGCCAGATACACATATGCTCCAATGGTGCCAGGTATGCCCGCACAGTGCCAGAAACGGGAATGCCACCACGGTGCCAGGTATGACCCCATGGTACTGGGTATGTGCCAACAATGCCCCTACAGTGCCAGCAACAAGTATACCCCCCATAGTGCCAGCAACAAGTATGCCCCACAGTGCCAGCAATGCCCCACAGTGCCAGCAACAAGTATGCCCCACAGTGCCAGCAATGCCCCACAGTGCCAGCAACAAGTATGCCCCACAGTGCCAGCAATGCCCCACAGTGCCAGCAATGCCCCACAGTGCCAGTAACAAGTATGCCCCACAGTGCCAGCAATGCCCCACAGTGCCAACAATGCCCCACAGTGCCAGCAATGCCCCACAGTGCCAGCAACAAGTATGCCCCACAGTGCCAGCAATGCCCCACAGTGCCAGCAACAAGTATGCCCCACAGTGCCAGCAATGCCCCACAGTGCCAGCAACAAGTATGCCCCACAGTGCCAGCAATGCCCCACATTGCCAGCAAAAAGTATGCCCCACAGTGCCAGCAATGCCCCACAGTGCCAGCAATGCCCCACAGTGCCAGTAACAAGTATGCCCCACAGTGCCAGCAATGCCCCACAGTGCCAACAATGCCCCACAGTGCCAGCAATGCCCCACAGTGCCAGCAACAAGTATGCCCCACAGTGCCAGCAATGCCCCACAGTGCCAGCAATGCCCCACAGTGCCAGCAACAAGTATGCCCCACAGTGCCAGCAATGCCCCACAGTGCCAGCAACAAGTATGCCCCACAGTGCCAGCAATACCCCACAGTGCCAGCAACAAGTATGCCCCACAGTGCCAGCAATGCCCCACAGTGCCAGCAACAAGTATGCCCCACAGTGCCAGCAATGCCCCCACAGTGCCAGCAATAAATATGCCCCCACAGTTCCAGCAATGCCCCCATAGTATTTCCCAGCAGCAGCACACTCACCATTGACGCTGCTGCTGGGGATAGGACAGTCCAGTGTCCCCCTGCTATGTAGCTGCCGCGCTGCTTCTCACAGGGAAGGAGAGTACAGCACACTGCGTATCTCTCCTTCACTGTGACTGGGCTGCCCGCCAATCAAAGTTCGTGGGCCAGCTCCTGATTGGCTGCCCGCCCGCAAGCTCTGATTGATTGGCGGACGGGCGGCCAGTCACAGGGAAGCACACTGAGGGGTAGGAGAGATGCGCAATGCACTCTCCTCCCCTCCAGCGACCTGTCTGTCTTCCGCGGCCACCATTACAGGCCGGGCCGCGGCCTACCCCCAAGCGTGTGGACGTGTACCCCCAGGGGGTACCACGGAGCTAGGATACTAGATGCCCTTTTTTGTGCTGGAGGATTGAATCTCTCTTTGGAAGCTACATAAACTGAGGCGTCACAAGAAACACAATTCTTCACTAACTTCTTGTGGTGACAAATTTGAAAATTTAGGCTCCCAATGGTAATCACCCAGTAACATGGGTGCCAGTGTCAGGCAGCTGACATCACCAGTTGTCAGCTGCCCGCCCTGTCTCGCACATTCGAACCTAAAACACCTGAGAGTGTCTTAGATTTGTGTGTGACCATCGAATGATGTGGGTGTTTCTCCCGTAGGCTGAAAATTGATTTTTATGCAAAACACCCATTTGAAGCCATGCAGGTGAATTCGCTCTGCAAAGGGGGCAGCGACATATGCAAATAGAGGGCGGGCGAAAAATAACAAGCACTGCTGTGAACTTCAATGCGTGTCAACCAGAATAACCCCCATAGATTGTAAACTCCACTGGGGCAGGGACTGATATGTTAAAATATTCTCTGTAAAGCGCTGCGGAATATGTGCGCGCTATATAAATAACTGGTAATAAATAAATGAATGCCTCAAGCACATCTGTGTCTGACTAGTTTTCCCTGGGTATGGCAGGGTATTCTGGCATTTATTAGTGTTATGTTTCGGTCGGTACATGTGCCTTTTCTCGGTGCAGCTGAGGGACGTAACTGAAGCTGGGGATATGTCGGAGATGGTTTTTTGTATACATTTATATATTTTATATAATGACCTGTTTCCTTTCCTCTCCTGGACACTCCCTCTTTTATTGTAACAGCTGACAAACTGGTTTGCTCAGTACATACAGTACGTAATCCACGTAAACACGTAAATATCTTGTATGTACAGTATTACTTGTGCTGATTCATCATCACTAAAAGATGCTTGTCAACACTAAAATAAAGAGACATAATTATACTGTATACCGCAGGGTTGCCGACCCTCCCGGAATTCCCGGGAGTCTCCTGAAAATCGGGTGGGCAACCCTCCCGGAATCTGGGGGACCCCCCTGAGCCCCCCTGAATCACGGCATGTAAATGCCGCAATCCGTGGGTCTCAGAGGAGGGGGCGGAACTAAAATGGCACAATCGTGCAATTTTAGCCCGGACCCCTCCATGGAGATCAGTTATTTCTCCTATTTCCCTAATGGGGGTGGGGTTTAATGACGTCACAGTCAAGCCCCACCCCCCGATTGGGTAAGAAAAGTCTCCTCTCCGGGCATCTCCCGGAGAGGAGCATTTAAAAGTCGGCAACCCTGGTATACCGCACAAAGGGTCTGATTCAGAGTTGATCGCTCTTGTGCGAATCACAATATCTAATGACCGCTAATGAGAATGGATCATAGTGCGCATATGCGAGCCAAAACAGTGACGAATACACAATCACAATCCCCTCGCAATTGGTGGACAGGAAGCTGGCGTTTGGGGGTGGACATTCTGGGAGTGTCAGAGAAATGCCGGCGTGCCCAGGCGTTTCAAGGGAGGGTGTGTGACGTCAGTGCAGGCCTCGAACGGCCGGTCTCTGGCACAGAGTTGTGGAAGGGTCAGAGTTACTCACATTGGCACAGACTGTGAAATCATTGGATGGTGGGTGAATTGTGTATGGATGAGCCACGGGATAACAGATAGCGATATCTCCGCAATTCACTTGTAGAATTGCACAGGGCGGGTTTTATTTCTGTCAACAGTCATCTGTAATGTCGACAATCATGATGTTAAAATGTCAATAGGTGAAATGTCGACGGTATCCGGATGACAGCCAATCGGTAACATGCACTAAGTCGACATTGACAATCAGTCAATACAAGCAAAAGGTCGACACATGAAAAGGTCAACATGAGTTTTTCTCAGTTTTAGTTTTTTGGGACTTTCTCATGCTTTTCTATCCACATGGACTACAACTGGTAACCGTAAAGCCTGGTGAGTGAATTGAGCCGTGCAAAGGTACGTGATACACTGTGTCTACTTTTTCCCCCCTGTCGACCTTTTGTCAATTTTGACATTTTATCCATGTAGACCTTGTGCCTGGCAATCTTTTGGATTTTACCTACTGACTGTTGACACTAGACTGATGGGCACTTGTGTAGTTTCACGGCGGCAGCCCAGCGGCTCCCTTACTCAGAGGCGGAACTACCATTGGCGCAGCAGGTGCATAGCACCGGGGCCCCTGAGTACTAAGGGGCCCACTGCTGCCCAGACCAGCAGCTTGTACCCCTGCCACCCACTGGAGTGGAGCCCAAATGATACTTTTGCACCTGGGCCCACCACTCACAAGTTCCGCCACTGGCCTTACTTGTGTAGTTTCACGGCGGCAGCCTAAGCTACGTTATCAGAGTAGGCCGCTGCTGTGAAATTACACAAGTAACTACCGTACTATTGCCAGGAACTGCACGTCTGTCCCCGGTGTACCCGGTGTCCCTGGCAAGCCTTCTCAGCGCCTCTCTCACACCGGTGGCGCCAGCATGATCCCTTCTCTTTGGCGGAGAGGGGATCATGCTGGTGCTGGCGGAGAGGCGCTCCATCTGTTTGACACACAGGAGCGTCTCAGACGCTCCAGCAATGACATGTTCCTGCGTCTGAGTGGCTATTACGACTATTATGGCAGGGTACAGCAACCCTGCCTACAGGGTTAGGTGTTCTGTAGCACCTTAGGAAACCCCCACTATCCACCGCAGCCCGAAGTGTGGTGAGCACAGCGTGACCCATGAGGGGACGTGTTACATACCCTTTTCATACCCCCACTATCCACGTTGGCGTGGAGTAGATTTTATATAGTGTGGCGAGCGCAGCGATCCACCGAGCCCCGCAATGGGACTCGGTTTACATGTAAGGTAAGCCGCGTCCCCTTGCGGGGCTCTCTGCACTTGACACGCCAAAGAGAGGGGATCATGCTGGCGCCGGCGGTGTGAGAGAGTCGCTAAGTAGGCTTACCGGGGACAGAGATGCAGTTCCCAGCAACAGTGTGGTAGTTGCTTGTGTAGTTTCACAGCGGCAGCCTACACTGATAACGTAGCCAGGGACGCTTAAGCAGCCGCGGGAACACTATGCTAATTCTGACTGACTACGCTAACTACGCTGGCCGCGGGAACACTACGCTGATTCTGACAGGAACACTACACAAGTACCGACTGATGTCCACACAGCTGGGTGAGGTTAGTTAGGCGATAAGAGGGGGCGTTAGGCACTAAGCACAGGGTTGTAGAAATTACAGTTATAATTGTGGAGGGATACTGGAACTCTGCAGGATCTGATGTCTGACCCGGAAGTCACATCACTGCTGGGACCCAAAAGATGCCTATACAGCCCAGGATTTCCCTGTAGTTGACACGCTAAGTAGCTGTATTTCGCTGCTTAGCAGGACTTTTAACACTGCCCGCCAAGAGCATCTGGGCTGACAGACTTGCGACATCCAGGTCCGAGAACTGTCCTGTGACATCAGCCGCCCGCCAATCTGATCACTTGCCTATGAAAGCATTTCCCCAAATGCAGGGCTGCCGCTCGGAAGTTTGGGGACCGGGACTGATATTTAGTCCGCCCCCCCCAATTTCTCACCCGGTGGCATCAGCAGTGGCATCACCCTTCTGCATCCCCTCTGTCCCACTCGGCATCTCCTTGGCCGTGAGTGCACATTGCACAGTGCAGCCTGCAGAGCGCCGAGCCTGGGACACAGAGGGGAGAACCCGGATGATGCTGATCGTCGCTCCCCCTCTGTGTCCTGGGTTCGGCGCCCTGTGTGGCGTGCCTGGCTGGCTGGTGAGGCCCGGGACAGCTGTACTCACGGCACCCCCCTGTCGGCGGCCCTGCCCGAATGGATGCTAACAAACTGATACCTGTGAGACCACTTAAACAGCAATGGGAATTGAGGCGTGATCCCCGGGCGCAGCCACAATAGAGCTGTCACTTAGAGTACTTTGTTTCTTCATAGATTAATGTATCAGTGACGCATTACGTAATCCCCAGACAGGGTGCCAAATTGCCACATAACTGGGTGTTCCTGTTAGACACAAGGAAGCGAAATTAGATTTTAGGAGGGATATTTTACAAGAATCAACAGACCAACCTAGGGGTGAGGTTTTTGTGATTACTGCTTTTCTATCAATTGTGTTAGCAAAAGGAAAAAAATGTCAGAGATGCGTGTTTATCGTACAATAGAATATATCGAACAGCATGAGGGCAGCGCAAAAAGGAGCGGAGAACTGGCTCCGGAAATATGGCTACATGGGGCGGAATGTAATAGGGAGCGAGTAATGCTGCTCTCTGTGATTTTGGTGCGAGTTTGTCCCACAACTTATTTAAGCGTTTTCATGGATCTAAGTTCGCACAAGAAACATCACACCAGATTTATCATGGGGATGCCTGCAAGAATGCGGGAATCCTAATTTTTCATAATGCCGGTGGCACATCCCCTGTACAAGTCCCAGCTCGGCCATTTTGACCTTTCATATGTGTAAAGTAGACAGGGAATGAGTGGGGTGTTATTTTCAACTGAGAGAAAAGACAACGGGCAATTAATGTTTTATCTCTCCTAAACTCTTGGGAGTTCTGGTAAAGAGGGATGAAGCCTTTATGGGCTAGGACAGAGCTTCTATGTACTGCCCTCCATGTTTTCTTCCATCTGCTTCTGTAATAAACTGCTCCCCATCTGTTATCACTTTATCTATTGGGGCCCTGCCATGTTTTGTCAGTCCTGGGCTGCACCATTTCTGATGGAAGCCCTGGAGGAGAAACAGGAGGAAGAGATGATCCTCACCCAGTATGACAGTATGGAGGTGGCTAGTACTGTGTAGCAGGAGCTTCCCTGGGAAGAAATGTGTGTTTTTTCATACAGTGAACACAGCGCACTGGTCTATGTGATGGTGTGTGTTTTTTCTACGGCTCCTTGGTGCTCAGCCTTCACAAGGCAACCACGACAACAACAACAAGAAGCAAATGTGGCTACTCATCACAGATGCTGTGAATCTGGTCAACTCCTGCTGCTGTGAAGTCAGCAACATCAAGAAGAGGTTCAACGATAGCAAGCGCGTCTTAGACCCTGCCTCTAAGATGAGGAAATTCCCACAATTCGCTGAATCTTTGGGTAGGGGTGGGTCTAGATTACGCAATCACATATTTTAGCTCCACCTCCTTCACACAGCCGCCGAACCAGTACTGGTTTTATCCTCATCCTGCATTCTTCACTAGGATACGATTGGGATGCGGGAAAGTCACCTACTCTTCCGGAGCTGTGGGGGGCCTTCCCCCAAAAATCCACAGCCTATGGGCCATATTTTATAAAACATGTATGAATGTAGGGTATGTTTTTTAGGAAATTTTAAAAGGCAAGCAGACTGTTATGGGCGGTAGAAGGACAGGGCGACGCGTCCGTTCAGCCGCCTGTCCTTCCGGGGCTGACGTCCGGTTGCTAGGCAACCAGGGACGCCGGAGGACGCGGCGGCAGGACGCAACGCCCGCCCTTCAACCCAGCATCTCCCAGCAACCTGGGATGCTGTCAGCCGCCGGAGAGACTTCCTGCTCACTGCGGCGCCGTTGCTTAGCAACGGATGACGCCGCCGGGCAGACTAATAGGGCAGCCTCTATTCGGCCTAATCACAAACGGACCACAGGTGTCCGGAGGGGGCAATTAATGTAGGTGGGGCTGGACTCCCCATTCTCATTGGTCCCTCAGGGTCATTTAAGGGAGCCAGCCCAGCAGTACCCCGCCCGTGATAGCTTCTGCCTGACTATCCACCTGCCGGTGTCCTTCTCTGTGTTCCTTGTGGATCTTCCCCGTGGAACGCTGTTCCCTCGATACCCCTGGTTTCGTGAGTTACCCCAGCAGGGGGTTACCCTTAGTTCCTGTATTCATTCCTTGCATTGCTATTTATTCGCAGCCGGTCAGGCTAGTCTTGTTTATTTTTCGGGCCTAGCAGGCTTTTCCTTCCTGCCCCCGTTCCCATGGGACATTCCTTCCCCTGGTTCTTCTTTACTGTGTTTTTGCTGTTTGGTTATTGTGTTTGCAACAGGTATCGCAAAGTCGTAGCGACTAGGTCGCTGGCGCATAGTAGCGTTAGCCAGGGCCTGGCTAGTTGCCATTTGGTTAAACTTTAGTTAGGCTCCTTTGTTAGTTTTTCCTGTTTACTGTACCCTGGGGGGGGTCCCCGGCTCCTTGTTTATATGTAACACCTGGCTGTACCGGAGTTAGGGCGGGCTTAACTCGCCCTTCCAAACGTGACGGCTACAGGCGAAGACTAGAACACCTGCAGGAGTCGGCCACCCAGCCTGGGGGGTATAACAGAGTCAGAATAGGGTTTTGCCGTGGCTGTCCTGAACAGCAGTCCCGGCTGCGGGGTAACACCCGATACCTAACACAGACTTAAAGGGGGAAATTTTTTAATCGATAGTTTGGAGGAAATTTACTAAGATGGGATTTCTATTTCACATGGGATGTTGCTATGGGCAACCAATCAGAATCAACTTCTTACTGTATTTATTTAGCACCTTCTAGAAGATTATAGCTAGCATCTGATTGGCTGTCCATAGCAACATCCCATCTGAAATAGAACTCCCATTTTAGTAAATTTCCTCCAAGCTATCGATTAAAAAATGAATAAGCAATGGTCCATTCAAGTGTCTTATTGCTTACCCTTTTTACCTTTTATATAAATGAAAATAACTTTTTTTAAATTGGTCAAAAACAAATTGTGAATTGTTTGTCCAAGCAATCTAATCTGCAACATGGAAAATCTTCCACCAAAATTGGCCCAATGATGATCAGTAGAGACAGGATTATATGCATTTGCATATTTGCATATGCATTTGCATATTTTGCCCATTCTCACTGGTTATTGCATATTTTACCTAAAATCTAGTGATGGTGCATGTTTTAGGCCCTGCCCACTTTCCACCCATGAGTCACAGCACTGCTTTGCCCTGCTGCTGCTGGCCAGGTAGTGGTAGAGTGTGCAGGCTGGTGCAATATGTGTGCAGTGTGGGGAACCTTGGATGTACGATATGTCTGCCACTGTTCTAGGCTGCCAATCCATGTTGATAAAAGTCAGTCGAGGCGGATGCCATTACGAAGCTCCTGAACCTTTGCCTGCCCCTGGCCTGGGACTTTACACCAAGAGACAGACTTCTGCAGCAGAGGAGGTGGGCAGAATGGTTGTGACATCACGCGGCGCGGAGGAAATGCCGTGTCACAGTGAGTATGCGGCGCAGGGAGGAAGCCTTCCACTGCGCCGCTTTCTCATGCTATGCTGACATTTGATCCATCGGCTCTGGAGATGAGGGTCCGTGTAGTTGATGCAAGAAGAGCCTAGGACGCTGCGGTCTGCTGTAGCAGCCAGGGAGAAAAAAAGTTCTGTGTACAGCACTAGACATCTGCAGATGCTGTGGGCCTATTTTTGAGGTTTACTTGCAACTAATTTTATGTTGATTTTGTAAATAAATAAGTTAAAAATTACTTTTTTTATTATTTAATGTTGCATATTTTAACACTTTTCATGCATATTTTGAGTATTTTTCATGCATATTTCAAGCTTTTTATGGTGCATATAATCCTGTCTCTAATGATCAGATTTAAAAATGTAAAAGAAAGAGATTAGGATTAGTTTATAAGTGGTATTGGAAACCCATTAAATGAAGGAGCAAGACTGATATTTAGAGCAAAAGCCCTGCAGCCTATAGGTAAAAACCGCCGCTGGTCGAGAGTGCAGAGAATCTGTGCCTTACAAAAACTACACTTAGGGCCTTATTCTGGTTGGTGCGGCCGGGCCGTATGCGTACGTCCCGGGGTTTTTTATGATCTGCGCATGCGTACATTCGCTAATGCGCAGGCGCGAACACTTCACAACGCTTACGGACGGGTCTCTACGTGCGAAAAAACCTATACGCGAGTGTACGGGCATTGGGGGCGGCATAGGGGCGTGATGAGGGGAGCGGCCGAAATAATGAGGGAAAATGGGCGTAAATATGGGCGTACACGGGGGTGTGCACCAAAAATGAGCGGTGCTACTACCGCACGATCGACTAAAGCACCGTTCATTTCGGACACAAAACAGGCGGCCGCCAACCGCCATCTCAAACCACCCCTACAGATACCGCATGCCAGCGTGCGCCTGGGTTTGCTAATTTACGCTGATTACTACCAAACACATACACCTGAATGTAATAACCAATGCTGCAGTCTATTAAGTCCAAACCATGATTTCACTACCTGCAAGCCACACACAGCACTCAAACACATTGGAAGCTTATCTTTCTATACTTCTCTACATTTAAAGGTTTATTTAATTTAAGGTAAGAATCTTTGTAAGACCTGCTTATATATGCTAAGGTAGGTATTTGTTAAACAGTTAGACACATTCACTACGTGCTTTCATAGACTTTACACAGTAGCACACTCAATCTACACAAGTCGACATGTGTCAACGTGTTCACTCTAATACAAACATATGTTTTGTATTTATGATACAATAACATAAACCACATCTAACACCTACAAAGGATGTTTCAGCAATGTTTTAAGCCCATGCCCACTATTTTGCACATTAATTAATTCAATCAATTAATTAATTTTCATAATTATAGTTGAAAGGCAAGATTTGCAGGTCCATATATGTGAAGGGTATGCCAGCGTACACGGACGTACGCTCACTCTCACGAGCGGTGACATAAGCTGAGTTTTCTATTGAAAACAATAGGGACCCGTCCGTGCAAGCTGGCGTACGCTCAGATAGCAGCAAGAAGTCGGTAGGAAGACGGACGAGAGACGTCCGTAAACGGTGGCGTACGCTCAATTGTACGCCAGTTGTCGGAGTGTAAGGGCTGGCCCGTCCGTGTACGTTGGCGTACGCTCAATTGTACGCCACTCCCCTTTGCCGTTGTTTCTGGCCGTACGTATGCGGCTGAGTTGTGGGTGGACTTGACCCCAACGGCCGCGTACGGATAGCGTACGTTAATAGCGAACGTACGCACGTTTGGCCGCTACGATCAGAATAACCTCCTTAATGGGGTCAATTTACTAAGATGAGAGTTCTATTGAAGATGGGAGGTGCCCATACCAACCAATCAAATTACATCTATTATCTTCTATCTAGGTGCTAAATAAATAAGAGGTAAAATATTATTGGTTGCTAGGGAAACATCCCATCTTCAATAGAACTCTCATCTAAGTAAGTTTAGCCCAATGGATGTAGCCCTTACTCTTCATATATCGCAGTTTGGGATACGGTCGATTGGTCAACAGTATCTTGGTCCGCAGTCATTAGGTTGACACTAGGGTGACCAACTCATCCCTTTAATCTGGGACACATATGAATAACACAGGTTCTGTGGCAGTTTAAAACCAGGTGAAATGGAGTCTTGAGGTGTGGCCGTTTAAAACCAGGTGAAAGCCAGCCACAGAACCTGTGTAATTAATATGTGTCCCGGATTAAAGGGATGAGTTGGTCACCCTAGTTGACACCCATGTTGACCTTTCAGTATGTCGACCTAGTGGTGTCGACCTAATGACTGTCGACCCACATGCTGTAGACCTAATGATCCATACCCCGCAGTTTTGCCCATTCCAGTGACCAGGGCCGGTGCAAGGCGCCGGAGCGCCCCAGGCGAGTCGGGGTGGGGCCGCCCCGGTGCCGGGAGGGCGGTGGTGGTGGGGTACCTGTGTAAAAAACTTGCGGCGCCGCACCGCCGCGCGCATAGCTCTAGTTATTTTCTATTTACTGCAGGGACCCCGCCGGCCGCAGCCAGCTTTGTACACAATGACAGCGCCGCAGGAACCCCCGCAGCACGGACACCCCTGCCCGCTCCAGCACTGCAGGGACACCGACGCCGCAAGTTTTTTACACAGTTCGCTAACCCTCCATGCTGGGGGTGAGGGGCGAACTGCCGCCCTTCAGGTGCCGGCGCCCTAGGCAAATGCCTAGAGCTGCCTAGTGGTGGCGCCGGCCCTGCCAGTGACAAAAATGGAGAGCCAAAGCGCTGGAAATAGCTTTTTTACTTTTTTTGATGTTTGATAAAAGCAGGGAGCTTAACATTCATGCAGGCCGCTTTTGGGGGTCACTTGCTGTTCAGTGACACCAAATGCTGGTGTACAGTTATAGCAGTGGTCTTAGTGATTATCCTAAGCATTCCACCCCTTACACACACACACACGCGTAAAGAAAGAGGATGGTATGGGTCATTTGGTCAACAGTAAAAAGGTCTAGCACTATTCATCGACGGTCAAAAGGTTGACACATGAAAAAGGTCGACTTTCATTAGGTCGACGTGGTTAAAAGCTCTACATGAGTTTTTTATTTTTTGGGGGGTGTCTTTGTCGATATAGATCGTCATGGACACCGTATATGTATTGCTGCCCACGTCATGTTTTGGGCATGATGCCTTGCTGCGCTTGGCACACTATTATATTCTCCCTCTACGCCCGCTGGGATGGTAAAGTCGTTTAAAAAAAATGTAAAACGCTTCTCAACCTTTTTCCAATGTCAACCTTTTGCTTGTGTCAACCTTTTGAATAGATCAACCTAATGCATGTCGACCTTTTTCAAGTGTCGACCTAAACACTTTGCCCTAATGACCGCATACCCTTTAGGGCAACGGCAACCCCTAGCATTGTTTTGTTGACCGAGGTCCTAATTCAGTATGAGTTACGGCTTTGCGAGTAATCCCAAAATGACTCTACCCGGCACTATCATGCAGGGGGCCTCCCAGCACAGGGCAAGGTCTAATAACGTTGAATAAGGGCCAGAATCCCCCAAAATTTGTATTTGAGATATATAACATTTGTATATCTATTAGACAGAGATTCTTCCACCCAGTTTCACACTTTTCGTTTGTCACAATCCTTTTCCAAAAGTACCTTGCACCCTCTCCCCTACTGTGGTGCCCCACCTTTAATTTCCTTCTGGATCTGCCCTGCTGTATACTCGCTATGCTGCTGATAATGCGCCATCCCCCATTGGCCCTGCATGCAGCATGGCCCCGCCCCACTTATGTGTGGCAGTGTGTATGCACTTGCCAATGCCCGCTCCCCCATCGCGTCCCATCGCCTGCGGAAAAAGGCAAAATATAAGAACGTTACAGTTTATTTATTTACAGTTTCTTATATAGCGCAGCATATTCCATTGCACTATACAATTGGAAACAACAGTGATACAACAAACTGGGTAGAAACAAACCGACATAGGGGTAGGAGGGCCCTGCTCGCAAGCTCACAATCTATATACAGTCATTTCATTTTCTAAATCGGTAATCTCTTTACAGATGTCAAACTGACACATTGTAATAGATCACTAATTATGTGATTCGTTATTAATGCTATAACATGCAGATAATTACACAATAATTAATATTATTGGAATATTCATGTACTGATTATAAGGATAGTACAACATACAACTGCTATTATCACAATATTGATATAAAACAGAAGGAAGCCAACTTATATTTTCTTCAGTTAAAGACAAGTGAGAGGTATGAGAGGTGTCAGACTCCAACGCCTTTTAGGTATGTATGGTAACCTTTCCTACCTGCAGCCTAAACATTCCCCCTTGGTTCTTAACCTTAACCAACCCCCACAACCTATCCCTAACCATACCCCTAGTACCTTACATTTCCTTTGTAGTGCCTAAATCTATCCTCCTCACACAGCCTAGCCCTATCACTCTCTCTAGTGCCTAAACCTAACCTCCCTTCCTCCACAGCTTGAACCTAACCCTACCCGGGATACTTACGATTGAGATGCCGACTATCGTAACGCCAAAAATGTCATTATGGGATATAAGCGGTATCAGCACCATTACATGCTCTGATACTGCTTCTTCCCCATGTATGAAAGATTAGAAGATTGCACTAGTCTGCAGCCCTGTCCATATTGGCACTGCCCTCTACAACATGACTCGCAATGTATGAATGGTCAGCAGCACTGACTGTTATGACACCTGCAGCTATATATAGCTGCAGGCGTCAGATAGCTAGCGACACAGTGCATCGGCACTATGTTAATGTGCTGTGGGGGGGGGGGGGGGTCTGACAGCGATTGCTAGAGGAGGGAGCTTCCAAATGCCACCGACCAGAAGTGTGGCATAATGCTTATTCTGCCCAACACCCGACCGGAAGTACAATGCCACGGACCGGAAGTGATGTCTGGTCCATTGCTAATCCTACAGAGAATTGCTTCAGACTTATTATTGGGTATTACTGGGGTTGCCACCGCAGGCATCTTCGATCCCTGGAGATTCCCCCCACATACACCTTCATTTGCGCGCGCTCCCAGAAAAGTGGGGGTGGCTTTATAAAACGGGCGTGGCCTCTTCAGAAAAGTGGGCATGGCCTCTAATACAGACATGTATTGAAGTCCCTATTGTTACATTTGATAACACATTTCCCCTACTGACAATTCCTACACAGAGATACCTCATACATCCTCCCCTCACCCCGACACCAGTGACAACAACTTCCCCTACCCCCTCACTTCTCTAACATGCATATTTGCCCCACACACTGACCATCCACACACACAAATCCCCCCTTCAACACTGGCCTCACCCTTTCCTCAGCTGACAGCACAGACGGCAGAGGTCCCTTGGGACTGATACACAGTAGCAGCCGGTTTATCTCTCCTCTGAGGCTCAGTTTGGGAGGAAAAACTGCTGCAGCATCCTAAGCTGTTGGCTGCACACTGCTCCTCTGTCCTCTCCTCTCCTGCGGCCCAGTTTAAATATTTCTGGAGGTAGAGGGAGCTGTGGGGCGGGCAGCAACTCGCAAGTGCTGGAGCTGTGCATGCCCTGTGGCCTTTCTGGCACCCGGAGCTCGCACTCCGCTGGAACCACCCTCCCTATGCCCCTGACAGTGTGCACAGTCAGTTGGGAGGCTGTGGATGCTTTCAAAGTCATCCGGGTTCCGGGAGAATCCCAGAATCCGGGAGATTGCAAAAATGTCCTGGAGGTGGCAACCCTAGGTATTACCCATGTCAATCATTCTCAAGGAACCAAAAGATTGGTGTTTGAGGTTATTTAAAACTTACCACTAGGACTAATGTTTATTCTCTTTGATATAGACATCAGTAGAGCTTGAAAGCTCATTTGGAGTGAGGATTTTTGGAGTGTGGTTTGGACCTTGGACCTTTTACCTACCATTTCCAGATGTCGATAGCGAATCCCGAGTATCACCGTTGTACTATGTGATTTTTGAGGACTTATCTTTTTCAAGTTCTCCACCATCTATGGTAATAGGCCCTTTTTCACTCATCTCCCAGTCCTATTATTGTTGTTGTGTATTTTGTTATTGTATCTGTTTATATTAAATGGTATTACACTATATGCCATTATATAATTTTTTGGGGGGGCAACTGTCACTGACTGTCTACCATCATTGAGTACGGCTGACATCTGATACCTGATTTGGTGCAGGGGACCCCTTTGATTTGAAATTGATACATAATGCAGAGAAGAATAGCATCCATTATACAAGGAGGGACGTACGGTATTTATCATACACACCATCTGTTTCTGAGATTTGGAGAAGAGGATTGTATCCCAATATTCAGGGACGTAGTATTCCACATCTATAATAGCGCTAGTGGTGGGAACGGGATGCAGTTACAATCCCGGCAGTCAGAATCCCGGCGTTCAAAATCCGGTTGCCGTAATCCCGACCGACGAAATCCCGACCAACGAAATCCCAACACTTTCTCCCTCTGTGGGTGTTCACGGACCACGACACCCATAGAGGGAGAACAAATTAGTGTGCCGAGCGTAGCGAGGCACCGGGCCCGCTGCATGGCGATCCACATCCCCCCTTGTTGGGATTTCGGCGTCGGGACCCCCTCCCTTTCTTTCTTATTACTTGGCATCACCTGTACACTCAGCCCCCAGAATGCCTAATGTGATAATTATTGTGCAAAATATGAGCAAAAAAACAAGAAAATGGCGGAAGAAGATTTTAAGGAGTAAAATGGAGTCTTGGAAACCTCCAGGAGTTGAATATTGGTGTTTTCCCTAGTGTCCACATTGTATTACATAGTTTATAGCACAGAACCCAAACTCCACCCTGCTATGGCCTGTACAGATTTCCTTTCCTATTTTTCATGGGTGGAAGAGCTGTACATGCCGTAAAGTGCAACCTTTCATAGAGCGCAACCTATCTTATTACAATTTTATTTTACTCCGCAACTCTATAGTTTGTTTCTGCCCTGGTGCGTTACTGTACTTCATATGAATTATGTTTACTCTACCGGACGCCTCAGACATGATAGTAATGGTGTCCTCCACTCTCCCCACACCTGCCACTTGGACATCCCCTCAGGGACTTGGCCCAGTACAACCTGTACGCCCACACATGTCCTCCACCCTTCTGAGCACAATTCAGGCTCAGTTATCCCTTCCTCGTGTTAAGTCATAGGTTTGGAATTGTCTGTGTGTCACCTGCACATTGAAGATGGGACTAGGAAAACAATTATATTGATGGGAGGGACATTTAATAATGTGATTGTGTAATATGACATATACAGTAAATGAACCAGCAGACTGAGACACGATACGGAGAACTGCTGTGCTCACTCTGACACCTGCTACTGTACCTATGGGACGCAAACCACAATAGGATGAATATAACTTCTTCTTCAACCTTCTATAAGGTAAGCATCCGACTGGCATCACTTCCATCAAATCCACATTTCTGGTTTGCTGCTGTCACTACAATAACATCAGCTATTTATGTATTAGAGGTATCAGAAACAAATGACATACCAGCTACATCTGTATGTTATTATAGAGTGTAGCAGCCCAGGGTACTGCTGGTAACAGTATATACACCATCAGATGCCTATGTGCAGACCCCTGGAGGGAACACCTTCTGTGAGGTTCACATTAGCTGAGGGGACCATAGAAACGCTGGGCGTACCCCTGTGAACGCAGGCGTGTCGATGCCTGCTTGGATTTGGTGGCTGACGTCACATGACGAGGTTCTGATTGATGCTTAAACTATCATTAAGTGGCATTTTAATAGAAAAAAGTGAGAGAAATCCCCTGAAAATGGCTTTTTTTAGGGTAAATGTAAGCATCTGCTGGTTGTATTTAAATCTGATGTACAAAAATGAGCCCCTAAATCTTGATGACAATGGGCTTCATTCAGGGATGTACGAAACCCAATGTCTGTCAGCGGATCAGAGAAGACACAACGGCTGTTGCTGAATAAGGCCCCATGTTAAAGGGCCAGATACACTAAGCTTCAAAAAGTGATAAAATGGAGAGTGATAAACAGCCAGCCAATCGGCTCCTGCCTGACATGTCACAGGCTGGGTTTGAAAAATGTCAGAGAGGAGCTGATTGGTTGGTTGTTTATCACTCTCCATTTTATCACTGTTTGAAGCTTAGTGCATCTGGTCCTGTGTCTTGCTCATGATTATTCTCTCTCTTTACCTCAGGGATTGTGGGTTCCAGCTATAGAAGTGAATTCACTGAAAATTATGTTTACTTTCGAAATTTCTCCACTTAGATATTCTGGTGAGCTGTGTACTGATTGCTGTGCACTGACTGCTATGTACTGACTGCTGTGCTCTGATTGCTGTGTACTGATTGCTGTGCACTGATTGCCAATTATGTATCATAATCTGACATTTACTTTATAAATGTGATGACTGTTACCCTTGACTACTGTCTGTACCTTTGTTATCCCCTGTGATGCAGGATTCTCCTACAGCCCCATAAAATTGGGAAGGTTGGAATCAGGGCCGGTGCTAGGGTGTTTGGCGCCCTCCTGCAAACTTTACATTTGCGCCCCCTCATACTTTACAAAGAGACAGCGCACACCAAAAAAAGATGTGTGGTTTCACAAGGAAGGGCATGTGTACACAATAGTACTCCCAGTTCAAATCATGACACACAGTAGCACAATCTTATTCTCATTACACTGCACCAGAGGAATTGTGACACCACCACCCCTACAGAGGAAACAGGGAGAGTGCGCCCCGAAGGCGCGCGCAAAAAAATGTAGGGGCATGGCTACATAACAGTACCAATAACACCGTTATTACACATTATGCCACATGCCATAATGGCCATTCCTCATTATGCTTCACAGTAATGTCAATTACAAATTATGCCACACATCGTGATGCACCTTACACATTATGCTATGCGTAATGCCCCAAGTACTTCTGCTTATACACATAATGCCAAGAGTCCTGCTGTGTAATCAAGTCCAGTCTAGCCCTGAGACCAGCAGAGCCTACATAGGCATGGAATTGATTTTCAAATATGGTGCCAGCTCATGAGCCAATTGGAGCTCTTGGTCCGACAGCCAATCAATAACTGCAGCTGCCGGACCACAAGCTCTGATAGTAGTAGCATTGCTTATACATAATGCCCAATGTATCCTACAGTAGTAGTATTGCTTATACATAATGCCCAATGTATTCTACAGTAGTAGCAATGCTTATACATAAAGCTCACTGTTGCCCTCATTAGAAGCGCTGATTATATGTAATGTCACACCAGCTGCCGACAGCAGTAGCACTGTGTAAAGCCGCACTGGTTTCCAACAATAGTAGCACCGTGTAACACCCACACCGGTTACCGACCGTAGTAGCACCGTGTAATGGGCCCCATACATCAGCAATCACAATTTATGGATTTCCAGATACAGGGATTTTTTGGCCAGATAAATGGATTTTACAATCTATCTGACTTTGCCCACATATTACAGATTCATTTCAGTGATCGGCAGATTTTTCCATCTAAAGATTGCATCTTCATATCTGGAAATTGCCCAATCGATTGCTGTTCATAATGTAAATAGATGAAGAAGACAAATTGGGAATGCCCACACATATAAAAAAGATCTGCAGATAATACCAGATTATTAAGCATGTTTAAAAACCTGATTAAGCAATCGATTGGCGATTTTGATTGGGATTGCCAAAAGGGGGAGCCCACACATCTAAAATTAATTGTGGCAATCATCTCCATATCTGAAAATTGTCACAATTAATTGCTGATGTATGGGGCCCTTAACGCCCGCACCAGTTGCCGACAGTAGTAGCACCGTGTAAAGCCCACACCAGTTGCTGACAGAAGTAGTACCGTGTAATGCCCACACCAGCTGCCGACAGAAGTAGCACCGTGTAACGCCCACACCAGTTGCTGACAGTAGTAGCACCGTGTAACGCCCACACCAATTGCTGACAGTAGTAGCACCTGGTAACGCCCACACCAATTGCTGACAGTAGTAGCACCTGGTAACAGTTGCCGACGAGAAGTATCTGGGTGGGAGCTGATGCTGCTACTTGTCAGTGTTCTGGAAGGTAGCAGGGGTACCACTTTCTGTAGAGCACAAGGAAGTTTTTTTTTTTAAATATATATATATATATATATATATATATATATATATATATATATATATTGTCCAGTCAGATAGCACAGCAGTTCTGGATGTATTATAATATATGTGTCCCTGCACTCTTAAAAAAAACAACAAATATATATATGGTTGGGGGGGGGGGGGGGGGGGAAGCCGCACACCAAAATTATATGGTCTGTGGTTATTACCTTATTCCTGACACTCAGCAGCACCTCCAGTCTCCATTATTAGGAGTGACTTCCTGGCACCAGCTTTCTCCTGGCTGACCACTCTCTGACGCTGACAGCAGCGACGGCTCAAAGTGGTACAGGCCAGGGCTCCGCTGTGCTGCCTGCGTGGCGCGCTGAGCCTGCTGCCGGCGCCGAGGCTGTCATATATTTTGACAGGTGTACTGTCACCCGGCAGCAGCAACGCTGTTAGAGGAAGCGACTGTGGCACCCGGCAGCAGCAGCGCTGTTAGAGGAAGCTGGCGGGCAGGACTCGGAGCGCCTCTCAGGGCCGGCGCCTACCTGCATTGCAGGCTGCGCTGAGCGGGTAGCGTGGGCCCTGGTTGGAATGTTCACTAATACAATAAACAAAGAAAACCTATAGTACATGCATATATTGTTTCATTTTTCTTTTATATTTTTACTTAGTTATTTACAGAAGTTGATAAAAAAAACCTCCATACACACTTATTTACAGGACATAGGGGCATGTTTACTAAGGTGGGAGTGCTATTTCAGATGGGACGTAGCAACCAATCAGAATTGACTTCCTATTTATTTAGCACCTTCTAGACGATAATAGTATCTGATTGGTTGCCCCAACACCCCATCTGAAATAGAACTCCCATCTTAGTAAACAAACCCCGTAGTGTTATTTGTGGCATCATGCTTGAGTTAGAGTGACCTAATAAATTGTTCTTGGCTCATTCTTGAAGTATATAAACGAGGAGTGTGAGGATCTACTATACTGTCATTATTTCGCTCATATATGTGCAGCACTTTGAAGTATGCATCTGTCATTTAATGTTTTACAAGACCATAAGCAATGTATGTATGAATCACTGCTCCTTTACCACTGTACATTGTGTTGGTTTAACGATCTAGTGATTATGAATTACTAATTGTTCCTCTCAGATTGAGCCATCATGCGGCATTAGGAGATACAAACATACCTCAGTCTCCATAATGAACCGATTGTGGCAGGACAGTTGGGTATCACCCACAAGAGGGCATATAGATATGGACTTTAGACAGATCAGTGTGGTGTTTGTGTAGATAGGGGGTGTGGCTTACTTTGTCCCAATCTGGCACGTGCCTAAATCTTGGTAGGTACAGTCTGTATATAGGAAAGCAATTTGTAGTATTTGACATAGCCTAGAGCAGGGGTTCCCAAACTCGGTACTTATGTATTATCTGGGCTCCCATGTTAAATGCACCCCATTTTTTCATACCCCTACTATCCAACTACGCATGGAGTTGATTTTATATAGTGTGGCGAGCGCAGCGAGCCACCGTGCCCGAAGCGTGGCGAGCGCAGTGGGTCCCGCAAAGGGACGCGGTCTCATAAGAAAAAGGGAGCCCAGATATTACATAAGTACCTCAAACTCTTTTGGATCACGGAACCCTGGAGTATCAAAAATTTTTCATGGCAAACCTAGGCCAAAGTTTCTCATTATGATGGTCAGAAAAAAATAATACGTTAAGTATATTGTGTTTATATCTCATCCTGAGTTATGTAATGAACAGGATTCACTTATATTTGTCCACAATATGACTATTACATTGGCCGTAAATAAATTGAGTTGGTCATCAACCACCAATCCAGGACACCCCTGCAAGCCCCCCCAAGGCACCCCAGGATGCCATGGCACACAGTTAGAGAACCATTGGCCTAGAGGGTTGTCAAGGTCTGGCGGGGGTGCCTGTCTGGGTGTTTCCCGTCCGGTGGGGGCGCCTGTGACACCAGAAAGACCAGGAGGTAGAAATAACAGTCTCCCTGTATTATCTGGGGATTGAGTAAAACCCGGAACGATCCGAACCATATGGAGAGGCTGTATTCTCTACTTCCATTTCAGGAATGGCACAGTTTGATGAATAGTCTGGTCCAGCTTAATAGGTCCAGTTCCATTTTTTAAAAAATTAGGGTGGGGTGTATTAACATACATTGCCTCCCTTACCATGCCCCCGCCGCTAGCATCGAGGTGCGGTGATGGAGGCCCCCTGTGATGTGGGGGTGGGGGGGGGTCTCCGTCACCTCCTGGGCTCTGAGGCAGTCTCCGGCGTCTCCTCCTCCCCCCTGCAGCCAAAAGACATCCCTGTCTGTGACATTAGCTAGGGGGAGGAGGAGTTTCCAGGAGGATGGGGAGGGGGGGTAGGAGTTTGCGGCGGATGGTGGGAAGCGGACGGTGATAGAAGCCCATAGGCTTCTATAGGGTATCACCAAAGGTGGCGATACCCTGCCCTGCGATGCCGCGGCGGCCGGGTAATAGTACATTTGAAAATGCGGGAAAACGGGGGTTTTACCGCATTTTCCTCTTAGTACATCCCACCCTTAGTCCCATACATCTTAACAAATTGATGTTCAAATTAATATTTTGGGAAGCAATACTTTTTCCATTTCTTTTGTGTATATGTATTGTACACAGATGTCGGTTACTCTTGTTTGGAACATAAGTAATCTGGTTTCCTCTCTTTATTCACATGTCTACAGAATTTCCTAACAATACTACATTGAGAAATTCTATATTAAGAATACAAATGATTGCTTTGTTTTTGCTTCTCTGTATGTGTCACAAATTACATGCAAACATTATAGCAGGGAATACTAGTGTATGGGTGTTCCTAAAAATAGACAGGTGTTTCCCAATATTTACCTTTCTCTTACCTACATGAGTATCTCCCTGGCAATTATTGCAGCATCTACTACATACCTCCCAACTTCTGTGCTGATGAAATAGGGACACTCGACGCGAGCGTCTGAAAAGGGGGCGGGACGTATGCAAATAAGGGTGCTGCTTATGCTAATTAGCCGCAACCTCATTTTCATACGAGAATAGACGCTGTGCGCATGCGCACAGCGTCTATTCTATTAGATTGGGGGGTCTCCCAACTGCCACCCCCCACAGCGGGACAATGCCTGACGCGGGTGGGACAGCGGGACAGGACCCGAAAATCGGGACTGTCCCGCTGTAATCGTGACAGTTGGGAGGTATGCTACTATGAGAAGCAGGATTGGACTGGCCCACAGGAGTACAGGGGAAACCCCCTTCTTCTAGGGATCAGGTTCTAAACTAGAATGATGCATTATATTTATGTTACATTATACTGTACAGGACTATGGTGTATTTTCTTTATAAATAAATATATATATAAAAAAATATTTGACAGTCGGGATCCCGACGTCGGATAAATGACTGTTGAGATCCCAACTGTCGGGACCGCGTCCGGCACCCCCTCCTACATGTCCTGGAAGTTGGAACAAGATGTAAAAGAAAAAAATTAGTCCATACATATATCTAGTAGCAGTAACCTATGGGCTTGTACTAAAATAAATCTTATTTTTGCACTTTGAATTACAGGAAGAAGCATCAAGTTGTGAACTAACAGTCAGGATTATAAAAGCTCGGAATATCCATGGGACAGACATTGGTAAATATTAGTGTGTCTGGTGTAGGATTCTAATCTGTGCTGAAAATCTAAAGGTTTGTACACACTGGGGCAGATGTATTAAGCCTTAACAAGAGATAAATGCAAGGGTGATCAGGAGAGATAAACGTCCAGCCAATCAGCTCCTTACTGACTTTTTTCAAACACAGCCTGTAACATGGCAGTTAGCAGGTGATTGGCTGGACGTTTATCTCTCCTTATCACCCTTGCATTTATCTCTTGTTAAGGCTTAATACATCTGCCCCACTGGCCCTTTTTCTGGTTGACTCGCTTGGGCATGAATTCTCACCCTTGCGAGTCACCCAGAATCCGCCCTGTGAATGGTGGTACACCTGCCCCCCCTTTGCACGCCAGGTTTGTTCGGCCGGCATGCGAATGGATGTTTTACATAAACATCCATTCGCATGCCAGTGGGAATCTCCCCCATCTTTCGTTGGTCTCTGACCATCGAATGATGGTAAAGGCGCACGCATATGTAAGGGTGGGCCGGACCACTCGTAGAATTCCACTCGTAGAATTCCACTCGTAGAATTCCAGGGAATTGTCCGCCCCCACACACCCACACACACACACGAACATGTGTTAGCATGTGTATGCCCAGCGTTTTCTTGGTAACACCCATGAAATGCTGGGCGTTCACACATGCTAATGGCCCAGGCCGGCACGCCACGCCCCTCTCCACCCCCCGCTCGAAAGGCAGGGAGCGTGCACTCGAGCAACAGATTTTGCGCCGAGTTCGCACGCTCCCAGCGTATACACATGCGCAGAAATGCTGCTGAGCATGCGCACACGCAAAACATCGTTCCAAGTGCGAATTTGCGCCCGAGCGAGTCAACCAGAATAAGGGCCACTGTGCGATGTGGCGGCCATCGATATCGATTTGATATTGGTGGCCGCCGGGACCCGGCAGGGATGGAGTGACAGGGTGGGGGGTGGGCGGACGGTGGGATCGAGTGTGTGAACAGCACCGTATGCACAGCATTGCTGTAAATATTGATCCTAACTGATCCTGTATATTAAGAAGCACTTGGCAAATGAAAGTCTTTTTCTATTGGGATTGTGGTCTTCGTAAAAGATTCATTAACCAAAAACTGGGTCAAAATGGTAGATTTTCATTTGACATCTTATTTATTATATGTAGGCATATTATTTAATGTCAATTCCTTGAGTCTGATTGGGAAGAAGTGCACTACATAAATAAGATTATTATGATGATCAAATTTATCAGTTGATTCTTATTGGTCATTTATTGGTAACTGCTATATCACTAAAACTTCATACCATAACTAAGCCTCCTCCATCTGCTTGTCCAATCATATGATTGATCAGCCGCTAATGTTAATTTATGAAGATCTAATATTGGCTTATGTGAATTTATTATGCAGAAGACTGAGGCGTATTTAGGGGTCAAGCTGACCCTATTCACATTATTGCCCCCCTCCACCAATCACTTCACGGACTCCTTCTTTCAGGGCCAGTCCAGAGGTTTCAAGACCACCAAAGTAGCTTTATCCTAACCCTACTACCACCTCCCAGACCACAATGTTATGTAAAAATAATATGTAAAAACAAATATCGTAATGACAAAAAACAACAACAATCAACTGATCTCACCAGACTGGTTTGCTGCCCACCAGCAAGTGCCGCCCCTAAGTTCTTGCACGTAAAGAAATCATATAGAACAGTTATGACTATCATAAATTATTTGGTATGTTAACGTAGCAATAATAATTGACATTGCATAAAAATTTGTGTTTATCGACAATCTTATATTTACGGGGGTTCGCTATTGGAAACCTTCGCAGGATGGGGGTCGCTATTGTGGACATTTTTTGTATGAATGGGAGCTGTAGATCCCAGAATGCCCTGTCAGTTTTACAATTAGACCTTTCTAAAACTATGGGATGACATTTTGGTACTGTATGTGTAGTTCCACAGCAGATGGAAGGCTGCATGTTGAATACGCCTGGTCTATGGAATCTATATAACACTACAGATCCGATGGGTAACAAATGTAAATTGCATACAGTATATGAACTTTGGGTCTATCACCTAGCGCAGAACAGTTCACAATAGTGAATATGTCACGGTTGAAGGTTCTGATGGGGTCGTGTGGTGTTCAGGGACTGGAGACGAGGCAGCAGTAGTAGGGTTAAAACGAGCAGGTTTAATAAATTATTTCATACAGGGACTCAAATACTTATTTGAGAAAAAGGCAGGCAAAATAATAATAAATAGCAAAGGTAATGAATGTCTAGATAGCAATGATGAGGAATATCCAGATAACAATGATGAGGAAAGTCCAGATAACAATGATGAGGAATGCCCAGATCACAATGATGAGGAATGTCCTGATAAAGAAGTGGAAAGATGGCAACAATAATGGATCTGTAGACTGAAAGAATTAGGAGGAATGGCTGAGACCTGAGGATGCTGGAGACGGATTCTTGGAAGATCCAGGAGCGGGGCCGGAGTTAGGAATCCAGGAGGTAGCACCCAAGAGTACCAGGGAGAAGCTGGTGACCAGCGTGACTGGAATGAGCGATGGGGTCAAATAGCCAATAGCAAGCTGACGGACACAGCGGGAATAGCAAGGGCACAATGAGTCAGGAGCCTTCCAGGAAGTGCACGGCACAGAAGACTTTTTGCACTGACATTGTGCTACCTAGGCAGATCCCCTATATGCATAGAGGGTGGCTGCCATTGGCTGTCACAGTGAAACAGGTGAGAATACTTGACCTGGCCCAATCCCCTGTTTGCCCTTAAGCAAGATGGCGGCGCTGGTCTCCCGGCGTCTATAGCCTAGAGCGGGACCACGCTGCAGACTCCCATGCTGACTTCCACACTGCCGGACCTCTGTCTGCCGCCTCACCTGACATAGAGGCCGACACACGCCAGTCGGCGGCGGGCACGGACGGGTGAGTACAGTACCCACCGTGTACCGCTGCGACGGCGTGTGACAGAATAGCACCAACAAATATGTGTATCAAAATGAGACCAGTGTGAATAAACCAAGCATGATGGGATATTACACAGGCTTTGTCTCAGCAAATTGTTATTTATTTACACTTATATATATTTTGAGCAGTATTTTCAGTTGCGCTTCACAATTGGAAGCAACAGTGATACAAAAACTGGGTAGTAAGAGACCGATATAGAGGTAGGAGGGCCCTGCTCGCAAGCTTACAATCTATAGGGATAATAGAATTGATACATAAAGAGAAGAATCTATAGCGTGGCAGTCCCACCAAATTGCAAGACAGTCCTGATGGGGTGCAATAAGCTTGCCTGAAGAGTGAGTTTTCAGAGAACACTTAAAAGTTTGGAGGCTAGAGGAGAGTTTTAGTGTGCGTGGAAGGGCATTCCATATGGTGGGTGCTGCCCAATGAAAGTCCTGTAATAGTGAATGGGATCTAGTAATGAGTGTGGATGAGAAACACAGATCTTGTGTAGAGCAGAGAGGTCGGGTGGGGATATATATATAAGCGAAGAGATATATGTTGGTGTATTCAGGTTAATGACTTTGTATGCGTGTAGAAGTATTCTATATTGAATACGGTAGAATATGGGCAACCAATGGAGGAACTGGCAGAGCGGATCAGCAGACGTTGAAGTCTAGCCAGGAAGATCAGCCTAGCAGCAGCATTCAAAATGGATTGTAGTGGGGTGAGAGTCGAGTAAGAAGACTATTGCAATAATCAATGCGGGATATAATGAGTGCATGTATTAGAGATTTTATGTGAGATAAGCAGTGGCGTAACTTGAAATTTTGCGCCCCCCTCCAACATTAAACATTTTGTTACCTAAATGCACATTGCCAGGGGTTTGTTGATCATTGCCAGGGGTTACTTGGAATTACATGCTGCTTGTTGGCAGGGGGTGAGGTGACGGGGGGCAAGCTGACAGGGGGCGAGAGAGGGTGAGGTGACTGGAGCAAAAGATAGTGGTGTGCAAGGTGATGGGGGGCGAGCTGATGGTGGCGAGCTGACAGGTGGAAGAGGAGAGAGTGGTGGGGAGAGAGGAGGCAGGTCTCATTCTCACCTAGGCCCTTATTCAGATTGAAGCGGTACGGCCCGCATGCGGCCGTACCGCCGATGTTTTCTCTCTGCACATGCGCAGAGGTCACTCTGCGCATGTGCAGGGGAAATCTCCGTTTAAAAAAATTAGACGCCGCAAAGGGGGCGTATAGGGGCGTGAGGGGCTTCAGTCCCTCATTTCCCTATGTATACGCCCTGCGTTTCATGGGCGTTCCCATGCAAACGCGGGGCGTACGCATGGTAATGAGGGCATGACGCCACTCATGGGGGCGGAAAGCTGACGTCGGCGGATGTCAGCTTTCAGCCCCTATACAAGCTACCACACGGACAATCGTCCGTGTGGTCTCAGCTTGCGGGAGCTGCCGCGGCGTGCGGCCCTGCCTTCGATGGTCGTCGACCATCGAATGCAGGGGGCAGCTCCCACCATGGTGGAGGCGTACGCCTCCACCATTTTCGTGCGGATCGCCAGCCGTCCGTGTACGGACGGCCGTGGCGATCCGTAGCGTGGGCGGGGATTCGTCTGGTGCGGTCGGAGCCGCATATGCGGCTCGACCGCACCAACCAGAATAAGGGCCCTTGATCGGAAGGTCTACCGTTCCCCGGCTCCGCCGTCATGGCCTTCCTTCTCACCTGCTGCAACTCCTCTCCTGCTACCTAGTTTGCGGAAGCTGCCGCCGCTGCTGCTCTCCTCGGTCTCTGGTGCCGCTACTCCTTGGTCCCGGAGCATTGCAGCCATTTGAAATGTGCAGTAGCTGACTCAAGAGCCGAGCCACCCCTGCCTGACTGACTGCAGAGCTCCGAGCAGCTTATGGCCACTTCAAAATTTTAAAAGAAATGGTGTTGTATGTCAGTTGGCCAGGCTCCCTACTCAGCCGGGTACCCGGCGTAATGGTCAGGCAATCCCTGTCCTGCACCCCTGTGGTGCCGGCTCCCCCCCCCGCCACAGCTAGGGCTGCATAGCCCCAGCTACATCCACTGGAGATAAGGTTGAATTTTAGATAGGTTTCTTTTTAGGTGCATGTAACATGATTTATGGACAGATTGAATGTGAGGCACAAAGGACAGTCCAGAGTCAAGGATGATACCTAGGCAGCGAATTATTCTGTTTTGAAAATGTCAGGATACAAAAGGGAGGCTTTGTTCTTCCAGCTAAGAAGAATAAAGTTAATTATAATTTATTAATGTTCTGACAGCCCCAGACGGGCATATGCTGACCAATGTGAGAGTAGAGATTCAGCTGGGCAGAGAGAGGTATTCTACATATAGATATAAAACTACGTGTTCTATTTCCACACAGTGAGCGAACCGGATTGCTATATCAGTTTGTGTCTTCCAACGGCTTTTACGGATAACAAGAGAACAAGAACCGTATGGAACACCAGGAATCCTTTTTGGGATGAATCTTTTCACATCAGGATCCACAGCCAAGTTAAGGTAGAAACAGAAACAAGAGAACACAATGAACATGATATGTGCATGGAATAACTGGAAGTGATAATACATTATAATATATTGGTAAAGTTGCAAAAAAAAAAAAAGTGTCAGGTCACATGTTAGTTCTAGATCCAAGGTTGAGGCAAGACCTCTGATGTCACAGGGGGAGGAGCAAGGTCTAACCATGTGAGTCCAAATGGGCACTCGTAGGCTCGCTTTGCTTGGCAAGCTTTCGGCACGGTGGCTCGCTCGCCACCTGGTTCCTAAGAGCAATAGGTGGTGGTGTGGATAGTGACAGTGTGAAGCCGCTGGCCTTGCTCCTCCCCGTAGGCGTGAAAGGTCCTTTCTCCAACTTCGATTTAGCAACTACCCCGTTCACATGGGTGCAAACAATACAACAAATGTATTCACATCTACAAAGAGGAGAACACTTTATTAGATGTAGAGCGTGTTAAGTATTGCAACTGTATTGCAAGAGATTATATCAGAATATTCAAAGGTTAACATTTCTGAATACATCCTATTATCCATAGAACATACTGGAGTTGTCCTTGCACGACGAGGACATAGGGACCGGGGATGATCATCTGTTCACAGTGAGCTATGATTTGGGAAATGTTCCGCTCAATGAAACAGTGGCGGAAACCTTCACCCTTGATAAAGAGGTAAGTGCAAGAGTACACATCACCCAGTTACATTTATGTTGTGAATACATGTACCAAGTAGTACAAAGTTGTGCGTATCTGAGAGAAATGTACTGATTTTGTGTGGCATTGTAATCATTTTGTAAAGGAATGGGGAAATATGAAATTCCGTGTTGCACAGTATATACATAACTTGGCAATGCTGGAGTTGTGCTCATTTCAGAGCAATGTGTGATCAGTAACGCAGGACAGACACATCATTGCAGTAAAGGTGTTGGGATGCAGAAATTGGTGCCCACAATAGGCTTATGTACATTTCTCATTGGGCCTGATTCTGGTTCACTCGCAAAAGCAAACTCCTTCTTTAATGGAAAATTAACTAGGACGGGCACATGAGCGTCTCCTGCACGTGCGCCCCCTTCTTTGGCTGGAACGAGGTGGCGATTTGCGATTCTATCGCGAGGAGCAAATCCATTGAGAGCTGCTCCATCTGAGTGTTTATATATCCTGTACTTGTCCTCTATTATCTCCAACTGCAAGTCACTGTTTTCAGTTTTTCTTACTCATTTATGTGCTCTGTCTTCGGGTACTGTCAGCATATAACTAAAGTATAATAATAATAATAATAATAATAATAATAATAATGTCACTATACCTCAGCTTATTTTTCCTAATTCAATAATTCACCAATTGGTGAAACTTCTCCTAGATGTGTTTATCAGAGCTGAGGGGGCAAAGCGACCTCAGATTCGATTAAGTACAAGGTTACGACTGTGAGGTTACCCTGTCTGAAGAACCTCTCTGTTATTTCTTCTCTTCTGCTCTCCTGCAAGCTGTCATAAGAAGGAACACTGTATTATTATGATCTTTTATGTACTAAGCTGCACAAGGTGTACACAGTGCTGTACAATAAGTAGACATAAAAATAGTAATTATTATATATTTAATGCCAAAACAGTGGTACAGGGCATAAGTACAGTAAACATTGCAGTAAAAGCACAGGCGGGGATGGACTTGTACTTGGAGTCAGCGGACAGCTCTCCGTGATCCTGTATCCATCATATAGGTCTCTGTGAAGACAAAAGACAAGGGGGCACAGGGGGTAACAATGCCCTGCCCAAGAGCTTACATTCTGCAGGGATGGTGGATATATCAGAGCAGAATATTTACAGATATCTCCCATGACATTTTTTATTAAAGCCAAACTGTATTTATTATAGAACATGGCACGTGTGTGGCAGTCCTAGGCTGTGACGCATTACACCAGCCACTGGGTTTGGTAGCATACCACTAACATCTGCAGACGGGTATGTGGCATTGGGGCAACCCAATTTAGATCGAAATGCACTGGGTCGGCCACTGAAGGTTGACTGGCCTTAGGTTGACACCTGAAATAGATCGACATTGTTAAGTCAACAGGCTTGGAAGGTCAATACAAGCATTAGGTCAACAATGGGAAGGTTGACAGTCAAAATGTCGACATGAGTTTTTCACTTTTTTTTTGTCCCGAATGTCGACAATAAGTGTACGGCGTCCCCTCACTTTAGGCATGGTGTCTCGAGCCCTATTTTATTCTTCCACCACACTGTAGTGGATGGTAGGGCAGGAAATACCGCTTTTTGGCACATGTCGGCTAAAAACTGTGAAAAACTCATGTCGACCTTTTCACTGTCGACCTAAAGCTTTTTTTTTTTTAGGACCAAAAAAAATAAAAACTTCAACCACAAATCATCCCTCTAACTTGATTTAATGCTATACAAACAATGGGCCTAATTCAGACCTGATTGCAGGAATTTTTTTTCTCAAAATGGGCAAAACTATGCTGCACTGCAGGTGGGGCAGATGTAATATGTGCAGAGAAATCTAACTTGTAAAAATAAAGCAGCCAGTATTTACCCTGCACAGAAACAATATAACTCCTCCAAATGTAACTCTCTCTGCACATGTAACATCTGCCCCACCTGCAGTGCAGCATGGTTTTGTCCATTTTAAGTACAAATTTGTCCTGCGATCAGGTCTGAATTAGGCCCAATATCTACTTCTCTCAACTTTGCAGATCCTCACCAACATCTTGCCCCAGGCTTTCATGATTAAGTATTACATCCCTACTTTTTATTTGTAAATTTGTTGTTTAAATTGAATGTACAGTATATAACTGATATATATATATATATATACATATCAGTCACACTCATTACAAGATCCCATTCACAATTGCAGGACTTTCGTCGGGCAGCACCCACCTTATGAAATACCCATCCACGCACATTAGACTCTCCTCAAGCCTCTAAACTTTCAAGCGTTCCCTGAAAACTCACCTCTTCAGGCAAGCTTATCATATTCAGGACCCCCACACACAACCTATAGTAGCATTCATATCTAATTGCATCCCATCAGGACTGTTATGCAATCTGGTGGGACTGCCATGCTATATACAGTATTCCTATCCTTGTGTATCCTAGTATCCCTATCAGAGGCGTAACTCTGGGAGGCAATGTAGTCATCTACCGCTGGGCCCCTGCTCCCAAGGGGGCATCTCTCCTCCCCTGCGAGTTTGAATCAGTTAATTGAAAGCCATCAATATTGCTTCTGTTGCTGACTCTCTCGGCTACGCCATGAATCCCTATTGATTGGAAATTTGCGAGCAGGACCCTCCTACCTCTATGTCGGTTTGTATCTACCCAGTTTGTTTTATCACTGTTGTTACCAATTGTAAAGCGCAACGGAATATGCTGCGCTATTTAAGAAACTGTAAATAAATAATTGAGGTGTTTAAGTAAAAAATTAGCGTTACTACAAATGCACTGAACTGTATAACGTATCGGACATAAATAAGGGAAGATAATAAGGGAATAATTTCTTTAAGCATTCTATTATAGGTTAATTATATTGAGGTACGGTATATAAAATATAATTTTTTTTAAGTTTCAGGAAGAGCTTCACGTAGAATTTCATCTGGTCACCATGTGAGTATTTACAGTGATAACTGCATGTACCAGCTAGTGGGGACCTGGTTATGAATTATTTTGTCACTCAGAAATGAATTGATAGGTTTTAGGCATTAATAAAACAATGACTCATTTATAAAACAATAGATTAATTCTGGTAGAGATGAAATTCAGGACCAGGTTTAGATAAGAATTTAGCACCATGGGAAATAGAATCAGTGAGGGCCAACCACCGAAACGTGTCTAATGCGGCATTTCCTGTTTTTACAGTCCCGAAACACAGAAAAGAGTCACAACTAATGGAGTCTTGGTGGTAAGTTAACAAATATCATAATCCAAATATAGGGGGTGGTTCAACTTCATTCGTTTTTGGCTGAATTCGGCCCTATTCCGCTGTTTTGGGGACTGAGCATGCCCGATTATGCGCTGTGTGAACACCTTTGGTGACTTTTACAGTCGCCGAGGTGTTTGGACACATCGGGGCGGACTATTAGTTTTAATCTAATATCCTCCAGTGGTTTAAATTTAATATGCAAAATCTATACCTCCCAACATGACCTAGATCAATGAGGGAAACATTTTCTCTACCTCCTTAATTTATCATTACAATCACTTTTTAATATCAATTAAAAAGTTCAACACAATAAATGGCAATCATATATTAAAATTAAATTCCGTATAGAGAGCAATTGTCCCTCCTGCAATGGACCATGTTGAGAGGTATGCACAGTCCTGTTTGTATCGCTACTGGGCTAAGGGAATCAGGGCCGCCAATAGGGGGTGCTGTGGGTACAGCTTTCCCAGGCCCCGGCCTCTGAAAGGGCCCGGGCAGCTCATTTTACCCACCGCAATCCCCACGACTGCCTCCGCTGTGCTGCCTGCGCCACGCTTAGTGCACTGAACGGAGCACAGGCTTCTTCAATGCAGGACGCCGCCACCCAATTAAAATGCTGCACTGGCTTTTGAGCCAATCAGAGTTCGTGTACCGTTAGCCAATCAAAGTGGCTGCCAGCACAAGCTCTGATTGGCTCACCAGCCGGTGCTGCATTTAAATTGGCCGCAGGCGTCCTGCATTGACGAAGCCTGTGCTTCGGGACCTGCTGCATTCAGCAGGAGATAATGAGGGAGCAGGAGTTGGGTGGTAAGTGAAGGGAGGGGGGAGATGAGGGGGAGATGAGGGGGGGGGGGGGATCAGTCCCAGGCCCCAAAATTCCTAGTAGCAGCCATGGAGGGAAATAAAATGACAGAAATGCATGTGATCATTGGATATATGTAACATGATGACTCTTCCTTTCAGTGTCCAGAGATGGTGGCTCTAGAGGTTGAGGTGGAGAAACAAAGGAAAGAAGCCTTTAAAAGTAAGTAGCTGTATACCTGAAAGTGCATGTACATAAGATGATCTCAAAGCTCATGTTGACTCAGTAAAGTGAAGTGAGCTTCACACTGTGGGGGCGATTCAGGTCATACACTAAGCGACAAATTTGGTCCGGGGACTGATGTTACGGGTCTTGGACAGTAAAAATAGTTAGAGGAGTAACGGAGCACTACCTTGGAGGATCTGCCTGGTGGATCCCTGGAGGTGTATCCCAAGATTCACCCCAAATAGTTAAAGTGATGCAAAGTGGGTGTAGGGATCCACTATTGGGCGCTCCGAAGGGGAATGTGTGACATGAGGGAACGCGGATTGCCATCGTTATGGGGCATACACACAGAGTGATCCTTTCTTCATGTCTCGCCACTGACTGCTCACTTTTACCTAACCACAAAGCAGCTCTTATCGCCGAGCGATGCTATGTACGTCGGCAGCTTTCTCAAAGATTTATTTAAGGATCTTTGAGACTCTTTATAACAGTGTAGGATGTATACTGTAGTTCCACCTACCAACCTTAGTTGTTCCTTTAAAGGAATAATCAGTTTTTGCCTTTGCTCTTTTATTTATGTGTTTAAAACTGATTGTTCCTTTAAGAAACGACTAAGGTTGGAACCACGGATGCCGAGTGGTATGCTGGGCCCCAGTAAAACTTTGGGTGTAGCCTAATCACGGGAAGCTTGGCCACCTCCTGCGATTAGGCCACGCTGTCAGTGAGACGCTCATGCTGAGCCTGCTGTCAGCACGGCACATGCTGTAGGTGTGTGCTGCTGCTGCTGCCTGGGAAGGATGGAGGGGGACTGGGGGTGGGGGGAGTCACACCAGGGCCCCCCCAGGGCCCCTCCAGCAAGCCCGGGCCCAGGTAATTAGTACCTGCCCCCCTCGGTCAGCCCTGGGTGGAACTACATCTTACACTGTTATAAAAAGTCTCAAAGATCATTAGAGAAAATTTGGAGAAAGCCGCAAGGTGTTATATCAGATTTACTTTGGCTCACAAACCACCTACTAGCCAGCATTTAATCCACAGACAGGCAATACAGCAACTGACAACCCCCGAATAACCAATAAGTAGGGGAGACCAGGCCTGGGGGTATTTACTATACTGTGAACCATATATATGCCGAGGTTCTTGAGTCTAGACTGACTTTTATTTCCGACAGAGATGGCCGAATTCGGGACGGGCGCGGACTTAAATAAAATTAAGTCTAAACTGACTTATTAGCAAACTAAAGAGAAATCATTAGATTGTGAGCGACCAATGAATGATTTATCCTCCGTTCAGCCGCATGCGCGTGGATGTGTATGAGAACACATCCACTCGCATGCTAGCGAGTGGACTCCAGTAGAACACACTTGCATTCTAGCGAGTGGACTCCAGGCGGAGCGCATTCAGTGTGGACCTTTGTATGAATAAACACTACTAATATTGAAAGTCACTGTGATGTTTTGCATCCCCAGAGAAAACCGAGCTGGCTCTCACTGTCAGAGGCTCCTATGAAGACACCCACAGGATATTATTGCCTTCAGACTCCAGCTCACATGAATCCGTCATTTTCCATTATCCAAGAGATTGGGGCACAGAAATGTCAGCCAGCCTGCACAGAGTCTACTCCTCTTTTGATCTCACCTTTGTAAGTCCTGCCGTTATGGTGCAGATTATACAGATGTCAATAGTGTGTCGCAGTGTTTCATGCTTGTGATAGTTATTATGTACGGTCTATGATTGATTTACAATGATAGAAAACGTCAGTACAATTGCTCTGGCATCATACACCCGCTGTGCTATTGTTCACATACAACTACCAAATACTTGCCGAATGGGGTCCTATTTTTTGCAACTGAGCATGTGCATAGTTATTTATGCGCATGTGCAGCTGCTGTGGTGAATAGAATATTCGCCAGGTGCTCGCATACAACAGTGTGGCCGGGGGTCGTGGGGAGGTGGGCTGGGGGAACGCCAATGGGAACGTCCAGCGTTTCATTTGGTTGCGCAGGGGGGGAGCGGGCAGCTGACCTCACCGAATGTTAGTTGCCCGCCCTGTCCTCGCACACCATAGAGGTATCTCTGATCTGCGAGCGAGCAACCATCGAATGATTTCACCCTGGGTGGGAATGGATGATTATGCAAATAATGGTGGGCAAGGCTCCTGCATTCCCCCCAGAGCCCCTGCCCCCCCCCCCCCCCGAGCTGGGGAAAGAAGTGCCATAAATCGTGGATCCGGGGCGGGACTAAAATGATGCAAATCGCGGCATTTTGCAGCATTTTAGCCCCGCCCCCTAATCATGTTGTTTGCGTGGATTGGGAGCGGGGCTTTGATACGGCAGCCTTGTCCCCGCCCCCCGACCTGCACATTTTGTTGTCCTCTCCGGGCTTCTCCCGGAGAGGGGCACTGAAAAGTCGGCAAGTATGATCAGGGGCGGATTGGGCCACCGGGAAACCAGGCCATTTCCCGGTGGGCTGGCCCAAAACTCATTAAAAACTACAGCGCACAGCACCTCCCATGGGCCTTCAAGCAGGCTCCCGGCTCCCGTTCCCCCTCCGCTCGTCATTTGCGGGTGATTGTGGCGTGCGAGGGGGGGCGGCCGTCTGGTGGATTTGCGAGTCAACCAGAATAAGGTCCTATGTGCAAGACTGTACTTAGTTTTACAGGATGGAATTATTTAAGAAGTATATATCTGCATGTAGCCTGTGTGTAATATTACTAGTGCTTTTCATAATTAACTACAGGTTTTATTTCTCCCATTTTTAGAGTAATGAAACTGAAAATGACAGTATAAGCCAAACCACGGTGCCACTTACCTTACTATCTCCCATGGAGAAAGAGGTTAATGTCCAGCTACCTGCAATGGAGGCAAGTGTCAACCTTTTTATATGTGATAACAATATTGTAATCAGATCCTCATCCTTTATATTTTTGCAAATTGGCAGAGCATTAAAAAAAGAGGTAGTTCCAAGAGACCAGATTTTTTCCTGGTCCCTTAGTTTGACCCCCTAAGACCCACACTCTTCTGAGCATGTGCTTGGGCTATCGCTGCTTTGGGTTTAATACATGCTCAGTAGAGGACCCCACTCTGCTGTCCATGCTCAGAGGACGCACCATTACCGGGTGTAGTAGCAAGGGCGTAACTACCATAGGTGCAAGGGGTGCAGCTGCTATGGGGCCCAGAGCTGAAGGGGGCCCACCTTTACTGTTTAAGCAATATATTTTACATACATTTGTCACCATCACTTGCTAAATAGGGGGCCCTTACAAATTTTTGCTATGGGGCCTACGAATATCTAGTTACGCCCCTGTGTAGTAGGTAATTCATTATCCATATGCTGTGGCTCTCCAGCTACTGTAGAACCTGCATGCCTAAGTTGGAGAAGCACATACAGTGTCGGACTGGGATATGAAAGTGTAATGTTGTCAGACTATGGCCCTTATTCTGATCGGTGCGGCCGGAGCCGATTATGCGGCCAGGACCGTGCGTGCGAAACCCCGCCTTCCATACGGATCGCCAACTCCGTCCGTATGCAGTAAGAAGCTGTCCGAACGGACCGCACGTGTATTTTTCACGGAATACGCCTCCTCCATCTAAGGGAACCTCCCCCATCATTCGACCCCCACCAGCACCCGCAACCTCAGACCACACGGACATTTTTCCGTGCAAAAGCAGGGATCTGGGCGGGCAGCTGACATCCGGCGATGTCATATGTCCGCCCCCTACACGTGCGTCACGGCCGCATTACCATACGTACGCCCAGCGTTTTCATGGGAACTCCCATGAAACGCGGGGCGTATGCATATGGTAATGAGCCCAAATAGCCCTTCACGCCCCTCTCCACCCCCTGTTCGGAGTGTTCACATATCATGCGGGATTTGGCCGTACGCCCCGCTCGCACATGCGCAGAGACGCCTCTGCACATGCGCAGACACAAAACATCGGCGGGCCGAACGCACGCGGATATATCCGCACCGATCAGAATAAGGGCCTATGTGTAGTTGGGTACCTGCTATTCCTGGTCTCCTTTCCGGCACCGCTCGGCTGTTCCCTGCCTGCTTCACTCGCCTGCAATTCAGAGGGCGGAGGGACAAGGGCACCCCAGGGAGACAATACCCCAAAACACCCCACAAAATGGTCACCACACGTTAGGACGGTGATCAAAGATTTTATTTAGCTCCAAGGAAACTGGATCACTGCTTTGAGGAATGATGAAGAATATTTCACAACAATAAAGAAACGCAATTATAATAAATTGGATGAGAACAATTCACATTCGATGAATGAGGATTTTAGAGAAATTTCCACCTAGGTGATGCTGTGCGCAATGGGGTCACTGAGGCACCATAGGCCGCACCTCACGCAGCACCACTACAATAAATGCAATACACCGTTGTCTATAAATAACTTTACGCAATAATGCAAGAATGATAAGAGGACCCAATAAAGGAAGGTATCGTGCGCGATGGGGCCGTCTAGGGTACTGACAGGCCACAATTCGCACTGTACACTCCGACAAAAGTACCGCTATACAGTCAACCCACCGTGCAAAGAAGTGCAAACATCAAACTTTCTCAATACATAAATTACAATATCAATTTCCCTGAAAAACTGCGCAGTTTTGCCCTTACTGCTAGGTACCTTTGGCCTAGGTGCACCAATCCACTGCTAAGTGGAGGATAGCAATCTAACAATGGGATTTACAGGCTTGGGCCCGTATAGTCTCCAATTGGTCCTGGTGAATCACTGGAGAGCAAGTGGGATGGTAATTCCTGCGGGCCTGTCAACAAGGGGCTGTGCAGTAAGGCCTCTAGTACAACAGCGGCCAAATATCCACGGTGGGGTTTGTAGCTGCGGGTGTGAGGAGGTAATCAGGGCATGGGCCCCTGGTATCCTGAAATGGGAGGCCGTGAGGGCAAGGGTCACTGAGGCTCAGGATTAGGAGGTAGTGAGGGCTCAGGGGAAAGGTGAGGCGACCAGGAAGGGTAACACGGTGATACCTGGGGTACTGGTGCCGTTGCCAGCTCCTGCCGGTCACTGCTGAACCAAGGGCACACTGCTGGGCACTTGTCACGCTGCTGGGCACTTGTCACGCTGCTGGGCACTTGTCACGCTGCTGGGCACCTGTCACGCTGCTGGGCACCTGTCTTTATACAAGGTCACAGGGGCTTACAGGGGCTCAGTTGCAGCTAGGTGTCCATAGAGGGGGAGCCCTTTTCCTGCTGACACGGGGCTGTAGGCTGTGGGGAGGAGGTAAAGGCAGGCACTGGGAGGTTGGTGATTAGGAGGTGGAGGGAGCTGGTGAGGGCACTCTCTGCCCCCGGGACACTCGTTACAGCTTGTTCTGCCCGGCAACAGGCCGGATTGTCCCCCTTAGCTTGGCGCCCTGCTGAGCCACCAATGAGAAACTGGCCCTCCTCGCCCTCCAGGTCTCAAGTAGCTCCTCTGGTGGTCGCCTGGCAACCCCCAGGCACGAATGTCCGGCCACCATCTTAGTTAACGGCAGCACTGGCCACCAATGATGCAGCAATGCAGACCCCTGATGGGGCTGAAAACGGGGTACCCCCAAGTTCTGGGGTGCCACAAAGGGCCCAGTGGGGAATGCTGTGGCATGGCCCATACATAGGGGTGTGGTCAGCCTCTGGAGGGGGTGTGTCCAGCCTCCATAGCGGCTCGGGTATCCAACAGAGAGTGCAAGGTCGTTGCTAGTCAAAAAAATAAAAAGGCACTTAAATGAATACCACCAGAGTGGTTTATTTACTAAGATGGGAGTTCTATTGAAGCTGGAATGTTGCTATGGGCAACCAATCAGATTCAATCTATTTTCAGATGGTGCTAAATAAATAAAAAGTAGATTCTGATTGGGTACCCATAGCAACATCCCATCTTCAATAAAACTCCCATCTTAGTAAATAAAACCCTTAGTGCAGGGGTTCCCAAACTGTTTTTAATCACAACCCCCCTGAGAAAGTCAGAAAAAAATATTCTGAAGCATACCTCCCAACTGTCACGATTTTAGAGGGACAGTCCCGATTTTCGGGTCCTGTCCCGCTGTCCCACCCGCGGCAGGCATTGTCCCGCTGCGGGGGGTGGCAGTTGGGAGACCCCCAATCTAGTAGAATAGACGCTGTGCGCATGCGCACAGCGTCTATTCTCGTATGAAAATGAGGTCGTGGCTAATTAGCATAAGCCGCGCCCTTATTTGCATACGCCCGCCCCCTTTTCGGGCGCGAGTGTCCCTATTTCATACGGACAGAAGTTGGGAGGTATGCTGAAGTAAATTGTGTTTATATCTCTACCTAATGTAGGGTACACACCTGAATGATCATAATCGTGAGCAGATCGCGAGACGATCATACGCTGGTCGCACGATCTGTCGGAGCACATGATCTGCTCACAATCTGCACACACGATTCGATCACCATCTGTACTCAGTTGAAGGGATCGTTTTCAAATACAACAGGTAGCAGGTAGAGTCTGAAAAACGAGCAAACGACCAGCGGGGACGCGCATCGGATCAAGATTGTATCAAAATTGGGGGAATTGAGGCCAAATCATTCTGGTGTGTACCCAGCATACGGGTCAGTTATGTGATGATGGACAGGATTCACTTCTGTATGTCCACATTTTGACTATTACATTTGGCCATAACTAACTTGAATTGGTCATGGACCACCAATCCAGGGCACCCCTGCAAGTCCCCCAAGGCACCCAATCATGCCGCGGCACACAGTATGGGAACCATTGCCTTAGCGAAGTATGTGAGCGTTGTGGTAAACATGAATGAATATCATTATTTATTTTTTCATTTTTTTATAGGTCAGGCCTTTGGAAATGCAGATTAAATTGAAAGAATGGTACAGTATATTCTAACAACATTTGGTTATTTGTTCACTAGTACTTTGTATACCTAGATAGTGATTTATGAAGCAGCACACCCTCAGGCCTGCATTACAACTGGTGCCTCTTCTTACTGTACTATGGCCCTAATTACATCCAGAATTCTTCTTACTGAAATTTCCTCATGGGCCACCTAGTATATCTTTATTTGCTTCAATGTGAATTTAAAATATTTAGTATATGACTTAGTAGTGTCCAAATTAATCGAATTTCACTGATAAAGACACAATAAAGCGACAGTCAGAAACTGTTTTTTAAAATCTTTATTTCTTGCACAAAATACTTTTTTTCTGCACACTTTATCACTCTTGATTTTATACTTAAGAAACTCTTTTTCTGGTCTCTTTTGTTTTGATTGTTGTAGTATACAAATCCAGTAGATAGCACCCTCAACTGTCCGTGTGATAATATAATCACACTGGATTAAGTAATATATATTCCTCAACTTTTGATAACAATAATATATTATCCTGGTGCAGGATTCTTTGTGTATACTATATTCACTGAAGACAGTCAGTCCCAATGTCCGCTTACTGACATGATTTATTTAAGATATATAACAAAGTATTTCCTCAAAGAACTTCCCAAAAGCTAAATGGATTTAATTTTTTTTATTTCAAAATTACCTTTAGAATAATTAACCTTAAATATAGATTTGTCTTAGTTATTCATTGAGCTGTGTGCTGGGTTGCAATGTGCCAAGGAAATGGCTTAATGTACTATTTTTTTTTCTGTATTTTATTCTATGAGGGCATGGCCACGCCTACCACAATTAGGCCATGCCCACTGAAAAATTACCTGGGTCCAGACAGGCTCTTTACTGCCCTGGGTAGATAATAGTTAGAAAAAGTAACTAAACTTCATCCACTTGTACTAGTTCAAGATAACACATATATAATATGGAGCTGCACAGTAATACTGGGTAATGTAGCGCCATCTAGTGACATGTTGAAGTAATGTAATTACTCTGACGTCTCTGGCTGTCATTATTGTAGTAGTAGAAAAGTAGTAATAATAATAATAATAATAATAATAATTCTAAAAATAATAATGATGATGATAATGGTGATAATAATATAAATAATAATGCTGCAGCTGTTGGGAAAAGTATTAAGTCTGCCCAAACGTCCCAGTAGCACAACGCTTGCATCCAGATTGCTAGCACTCAGAGACACAGTACACAACCAGGTGCAAGGTCTGTGAATTTTAAAGAGCGTTCCAGGGACGCACCAGGCGAGGTGGCTATACCAGAACAGGTGTGTCGCAGGCTGAACGCTGGGCTCTTCTGCATCCAAAAGACGCTCATGCAGGAGGCCATATTTATATGGAGAAACTGCACCTACGTTAGGCCTAGTACAGGTTTCCCTGGTGAGACTGATGGTGCAGTCATGGAACACAGAGGAAAATGCAATTTCTCAAGTTGCTGCAAGTGGGTGAAAATTGGCTCTGGCATTAGAATAAGGTATGCCGTAGTTGCGACTGTGTCAGAAGACACGGCTGCGTCTGACACAGAATCGGCCCCATTAGCAGATTACAAAATTTTTTTATATATAGATTTTTATATGTATTTTTTCACAAGACTTTTGTTTGTGTTTGACACTCCCTTTATCACGGATTCAGTATTGAATCCCGGCGGTCGGGATCCCGGCGTTCAGAATCCCGACGCCGGAATCCCGACAGCCGAAATGCCGACAAGGGGGGGGACGTGGATCGCCCCCCCTTGCGGGCTCGCTGCGCTTGCCACGCAGCGGGCCCGGTGCCTCGCTACGCTCGGCACACTAATTTATTCTCCCTCCAGGGGTGTCGTGGACACCCCAGGAGGGAGAAAGTGTCGGCATTTCGGCGGTCGGGATTCCGGCGTCGGGATTCTGAACGCCGGGATCCCGACCGCCGGGATGGTAACTGCATCGCTTTATCACTATTAGTTGCTTTCACATACCTTACATTCTATGACACTTTACACTATATTACGCTACACAACTATATTTTATTTATGTGATGCCCTGGGGTGGTTTTGCTGGACCGGTTTGGGGGTGCCCCGCACCCCAGGTGTGAACCCCATAGTGCTAGGGACCTGCCCAAAAGAGGTGACCTTAATGCGGTGGGCAGGTACATATCTTTGGCCAAATGTATGCTAACAACCTCATAAATGAAATATAAAAGGAATATATGTTAGCAGTAATGAGTGCATAGTGCACCTGCAAACCCAGGGGCAAACGCAGGATTTTCAGAAGGGGGTTTCCAGAGGGGCGGAGCAAAGCACAGAGATGGACACTTAGGTGACCCAGTATATGCCGGGTCAGTTAAAGTATTACAGATAGACCAAATGTATATAAATAATAATAATATTAATTAAAAAAAAAAATAATATATATATATATATATATACAGATGGGTCTTCTCCCATCTTGGCAGGGGATGGCGCTGGCGTCGCCAGCCGCCATCCCCCGCCAGCGCCATGGCGACGGTGAGAAGGGGACGCGCGCGCACGAGAGGCGTGCGCGTCCCCTTCCGACGGCGCTTCCATCCGTTTCCCCGGGTCCCCGCCGGCTTGCCGGCGGTAACCCGGGGTCCCCGCCGCCTGCCCGCACCCCCCCCCCCTAACCCTGTCCGTCTCCCTGAGGCGTGAGACTGAGACGCGCGTGCGCGTGAGACGCACGCGCGTCTCAGTCTCCTCGCTGGCGTGGCTGCTGGCGGGTCGCCAGCGCGTACGTTCTGGCGACCCGCCAGCAAGGATGGCAGTAGTAACATACTGTATATATATATATATATATATATATATATATATATATATACATACACACACACAGGGGTGTCAACAGCAGTGTAGAACCCTGTTCATAGCAATGTATTGGGGCCCCTACCGATCCTCCAGTGGTAGGGGTGGGAGAAGCTTTGATGTCCCACCGGGTGGTAAGGGGTATTATATCAACCGCTCAGCATGTAGGGCCTGGATCAGTAATTTCCACTAATTACCCCTTTACTGTACAGATGGGAGATGGGGTGGGAGAAGGGGGCATTGGGCTGAATGAAGGGGCCCTGATACATAACTTCCAGGGTGGTAGAGGATGTTTAATATGCAGAGGAGGGGTGTATAGTGGAGTGGGCTTATTATTCATAATTAGAGGACAGCTTGCTTGACTGCAGATATCTCCAGTTCCCAGAAATAGATTTCTTAGATTTTCATGTAATTAAAAACTAGAGAATCTTACCTGGAAGGCTGATATCTCTGGTTCTGGGAACAGTAGATACAAGCTACTAGTGTCCATCAAAGGGGGAGAGTCACAGCTTTTGGAATATACCCTCAGAAAAACTTTAAGTCTGACAGAACCTGAAATATCTGACTGGGAATAGCAATTAACAGGCTTGGATGGGGACCACTGCTTTGAAGTCAGATATCTCCGGTTCCCAAGGGCCAAATTTTTAAATTATTGTACCCATAGAAAGAGGGGACCCTCAGCTTTCAGACTAGGGCCCTTAGACTCCTGAGAGGGTTTCTGGGTACTCAGAAACCCCCCCTGCGTGCGCTACTGAAACCCCCTCTTTATATGGTAGGGGTAAAGAATACCAGAGTCATTCTAATGTAAGGAATGGCCAGACAATAAGGTTCAACATTTTTGTCTATATAAGATTAGAGGAAAGACCTTACCCAACCTTGGCCTCTCAATCACACTCTTATGTAAAAGGATACAGCGCCTTTAAATTCAGGAACCTGGTGTTTGTTTACATGAATTCCTCTTGTTTTCAGTCCAGAAAAGCTGGATGTGAGGCTGGGGTTCGATCTGTGTGATAAGGAGAAGCTATTTCTGAGCAAAAGGCAACAAGTGGTAGCTGATGCACTAAAGAAGGTCCTGCAGTTAGAGGGGAACCTGGTGGGTGAAGAGGTAAGAATACTGTAACATTATAATATATATAATTATATAAGACTGTAACATTATAATATATACTTTGATAGAATTGAAATTATATGAAGTTTTATGAGCACCTTTATGGCACCACAGAGGGGTTGTAGTTATAATTGGGGATGCCAGCTGTCGGAATCCCGACTGCCAGAATACTGGCGCTGGAGCTTCAACATGGGGGAGAATGCCAATGCTGGAATACCAAAAGTTGGCATCCGAAGTATGCCGAGGAGGGTTAGGGTCAGGCCGGGGAGGGGGGGGGGGGGGGGGGGAGTAGGTGTAGGCACTAGTGTGGGACTTAGGCTGCAGCCACACATAGCGGCACAGGGGGTCCTGTTCAGCGGCTGGTCAAACATTAGCGGTGTGGCCACAGTCGGGTGCTACCGCAGCATGTTGCATTAGGACCAGATGGTGGGACGATTGAATTTCAATGTGAACACATACATTTCAATGAAACGTGGTTGGGAGTGGGCGGATCCTGTTCTGCCTGATCCAGCCACACCGCTATGTGTGGCCTAAAACAGCCTCCTTGCGGAGCAGCAGTTCACACTGAATGGGACCCACTGCGCCGCAATGCATGGCCGCAGCCTTAGGGTTAGGCTGTGTGTTGGTTAGGTAAGGCTATGGGGAGGAGATTAGGTATAGGCACTTAGAAGGAGGGATTTAGGGTTAGACTGCGGGGAACATTTAGGAGGCAGGGTATGAGGAGGCTTACAGTTAGGCACTAGCAGGGAGGATTAGACTGTGTGTGTGTGTGCGGGGTGGTTAAGGTTAAGCTGCAAGCAGAGAGGGTTAGGGGGAGAGTTAGCCTTCATACGGAGCCGCTGTCGGCATTCTTTATATCGAGATGCCGGGGTCGGTCTTTTGAATGCCGGCATCCCCACGGCTGGGATATCATATGTATCCCCTCCAGAGGACTATATACTAACTATCATCCACAGATACTGTACAAGCAGTGTGTCTAATCTCCATTGCCATGCCCCTCAGCAATTCCTCTTTTTTGGCCTCCAAATTAGCCACCCTCCACTCTTATTTTTCTTGTTCTTCACTCCACTTCCAAACATAAGGGGTGTACACATGGGGTGATTCTTCAAAGCGATTTTTAATTGCAATGTCAAAAATCACTTCAAATATTTGCCTGAATCTCCACGGTCGATAGCAATGTGCGGCGTCGCCATCGTCCAGCCAAATAGTGCAGGCAGAATATTCTTGCTAGACTGTATATTGAGCCACAGCTCCCGGGGCTTGTGGGATGTAGTTAGCTGTCTCTCTGACGGCTTAACTACATCTTGATACACACTGCGACGATATCACCAGCACTTAAGGTGCCCACAGACACATCAATTATCGAATGCGTTTTGTACTTTTTAAGCACAAATTGCATCTTATGTACAATTATTGGATGGTGTTTATAGGCTTGTGCGATGCGATAAGCCCGATATTGTATGTCTAAAAAAGTACGTGCTGCACGTACTTTTTAGACTACATCTGAAATTTAACATTACAAACATGGGTTCATCACATGCATCCAAGTGCACATCTCATAGCAAGCTGGAAGAAAAATTGTATAGAACCATTGTACAGTCAAAAACGCATAGCACAGTACAATTGTAGCGTCTGTGGGCACCTTGAGTCCCATGTGTCCGCGGCTTTACTTTAAAAGGTCAAAGAGCAGGGGTGCAAGTATGGCGGTACGGGGTGGTACGGCGTACCAGTAAAACATATTGTGCCGGTACCCCGTACCGCCATAACAAATACCCCCTGAACTGCTTACTGCGCATGCGCGCATATGTAATTGTCGGGGGGCGTGGCCTCTGCCGCCAGGCCACAGTGTGGTAAGTAAAGCTGGGGGCGGGGCCTGCCGGGATACGTCGCAGATAGGCACCGCAGGGTTGTTCGTCAGCTATAGCAGTTAGTGACCCGGCTCAGCTGCCAGGAGTTCAGCTTCTGTGAAGCTGACTCCGCCCACCGGTCTCCGTGCTATCAGCCCTACCTGCCGTCTGCTGTTCAAAGTTCCTGCTCCTCTGCCTGCTCCGTGATTTAGCCCTGCCTGGCCAGCCCTCTGCCTGCTGAGGCAGCCACACTGTCAGTGTGGTCTCCGTGCTTCAGCCCTGCCCAGCTCTGCAGTTTCACTTCCTGCTCCTCTGCCTGCTGAGGGACAGCCTCCCTCCACCACACTGCCTGGGGCCTGTTCCATGTTCTTCCCAGGAAGGATCCAAAAATATGGGTGAGTGTTGTGTACTGGGAGAGCAGATGTGTGTGTAATGTAATAGGGTTGGGGGGGGGGGGGGGGTGTTTGCTGTGTATATTGTTTTATTGTGCTGTGTGTACTACTAGGTGTTATAGGGGGGGGGGGTGTTGTGTTGTTTGGTGCTGTGTATACTAGGTGTAATATGCAGGGGCTGTGTATAATGTTGTTTGGTGCTATGTATACTATGTGTAATTTTGGGGCTGTGTATAATGTTGTTTGGTGCTATGTATACTATGTGTAATTTTGGGGCTGTGTATAATGTAGTATTGTGCTGTGTATACTAGGTGTAATATGCAGGGGCTGTGTATAATGTAGTATTGTGCTGTGTATACTAGGTGTAATATGCAGGGGCTGTGTATAATGTAGTATTGTGCTGTGTATACTAGGTGTAATATGCAGGGGCTGTGTATAATGTAGTATTGTGCTGTGTATACTAGGTGTAATATGCAGGGGCAGTGTATAATGTAGTATTGTGCTGTGTATACTAGGTGTAATATGCAGGGGCAGTGTATAATGTAGTATTGTGCTGTGTATACTAGGTGTAATATGCAGGGGCTGTGTATAATGTAGTATTGTGCTGTGTATACTAGGTGTAATATGCAGGGGCAGTGTATAATGTAGTATTGTGCTGTGTATACTAGGTGTAATATGCAGGGGCTGTGTATAATGTAGTATTGTGCTGTGTATACTAGGTGTAATATGCAGGGGCAGTGTATAATGTAGTATTGTGCTGTGTATACTAGGTGTAATATGCAGGGGCTGTGTATAATGTAGTATTGTGCTGTGTATACTAGGTGTAATTTTGGGGCTGTGTATAATGTAGTATTGTGCTGTGTATACTAGGTGTAATATGCAGGGGCTGTGTATAATGTTGTTTGGTGCTATGTATACTAGGTGTAATATGCAGGGGCTGTGTATAATGTTGTTTGGTGCTATGTATATTAGGTGTAACGGCAACAAAAAAATACACTCCTATTTATTCAATGTTTCGGGGATGTGCTCCCCTTCATAATACCCCATTCACACCAGAAATGCAGGGACAAACCCGGGAATTCAGTTCACGGGACAAGCAGGGACATTCCCGGGTTTGGACCCATTCACACCAGAAATGTCCCTGCATTTTCTGGTGTGAGAAGGGGGCGGGAAGGAGGCCGGCAGGAGGTGGGGAGGAGGCGGGCAGTCGGTGGGATGGCGGCGGGATGGCGGCGGAGGTGGGCAGGAGGTGGGGAGAATACTCACCCCGGTTGCTGGTCCTCCGTGCAGGCCAGGGATCCACACAGGCGGCGGCGCATATGACGGGACAGGCTGCGGATGAAGATGACGCATCTCTCCGGCGTCCTCACTGCCACCGGAGAGCTGCGTCATCATCATCCACCGGCTGTCCCGTCATTTGCGCCCGCCGCCTGCATTAATTCCCGTCGGACAGGACACGGAGGACATGGCGACCCGGGTAAGTATACCCTCTACCTTTCACACCAGCCAGGTCCCTGGGTTGAACCCGGGAACAACCCTGGTACCTAGCCGGGTTAAAATTTGCCCGGGATTTTGTCCCGGGAACCTTTCTCACCAGCGCTAGTACCGGGTTGTTCCCGGACTCAACCTGGGAATTTAGGCTGGTGTGAATGGGGTATTAGGGGACATACAAACACAGAATCCCACACCAATGCATACAGATTTGTTTTTGCATTAGACAAAGACAGATAGATTTTACCTGCCATTGCAGGATGCACACCTGAGTGGCAATAAAAAGGTGGCCTTGGGCCGAGCTTGATACTCCTGCAAATGTGCGCAGCATTCATCTAACACCTGCAATCTCCCTGAAACTGATTTTCAAAAGTAGACTCTCGTTCCCTATTGTTGCCAGCTAACTTGAGGGGATGCTTTCCTCGCCTGTGGTCAGGGTGAGCATCTGCTAAGAGGTGGATTAGGAGAGTTAGAATACCAATAGATGCCAGTGGGAGTATTTGCTATTCTCATGGAAGAGGCTCGGCGGTGTGCTCTGGACGGACAGGGACTTTCCAGAAGAAAAGCCATAAAAGTGCCAGTTTTAGCAAAGGGGAGTCCTTGTGATTTCGGAGTAGTTCCCATGATCACATTAAGCAAGTGACATCATTATCTCAGCACCTTGGGTGTAAGTAACTGGGATAACATGTGTGCATTGCAGAACTCATTCAATGCAGTGACCACAAACTACACAGCTAATGACATGCAGTTATTTCCACTTGCTTTAGTTAATATGGATGTTGTGCAGTTTTCTTGCACCAGTTCGCTCCTTCTTTGCAGCTTTGCTAAACATACCGTAAAAAGACTGGGGGTATATGTGTGGCACTGTGGGGGCATATCTGGCATTGGGGGCATACTTCGCACTGTGGGGGTATATGTGTGGCACTGTGGGGGCATATCTGGCATTGGGGGCATACTTCTCACTGTGGGGGCATATGTGTGGCACTGTGGGGGCATATCTGGCATTGGGGGCATACTTTGCACTGTGGGGGCATATGTGTGGCATTGTGGGGGCATATCTGGCACTGGGGGCATAACTAGCACTGTGGGGGCATATGTGTGGCACTGTGGGGGCATATCTGTGGCACTGTGGGGCATATGTGTGGCACTGGGGGCATACCTAGCACTGTGGGGCATATCTGGCACTGGGGGCATAAAGTTTTGTCATGTAGCCACTCCCCCTTGTGTCATATGACCACGCCCATTTTTTGACGCGCGCCTTCGGCGCGCAGCACAGTACCACTAAGTCATTTTTTCTACTTGCACCACTGTCAAAGAGATTCTCTTCCTTCTAAATTACTCAGACAACTGAGAAGATGTATCGTTATTATCACCTACACTGGACAGTCACTTAAAATCTCTCAAAACAAATCAAGAGAATTTACCAAAATTTGCTGTGTTCTTCTGTTGTGTAGATTCCTGTTGTGGCGGTCATGGCAACAGGGGGAGGAGCACGAGCTATGTCCTGTTTGTACAGCCACCTGAACGGCCTTCAGAAGATGGGTCTGCTGGACTGTGTCTCCTATATTGCAGGTGCCTCTGGCTCTACATGGTAATGACTGTATTTTGGAAGTAAAAAATATATTGCATAAATTGGATAATTCATAATTCTCAGTGTCTAAAAAAATGAATATTCAATTTTTTCCTACTTCCATAATGTAACTCGAATTTGGGGAACTTAACACAGTAAAGCCTAACTAATTTCTAACATTTGCAGGAAAAACTTAATAAATGCTTAGAAAAATTCTAAATATCTTTAATATGACTCAATAGATATTCAATGTGCGTATAGAAATCAAATAAAAAATTATAAAAAATCTAAAATAACGATAAAGGCATAGGAGGCACAGGGTGGCCATTAGCTGTGGGCACAGGGTGGCCATTAGCTGTGGGCACAGGGTGGCCATTAGCTGTGGGCACAGGGTGGCCATTAGCTGTGGGCACAGGGTGGCCATTCGCTGTGGGCACAGGGTGGTCACTAGCTGGAGGCACATGGTGGTCACTAGCCGGAGGCACAGAGTGGTCACTAGCTGAAGGCACAGGGTGACATTACAGGGGGCAGGACTCAATGTTTTCTGGGAGCAGCCTGGAAAATGAAGATGTGTCCGGGCCGTTCCGGGAGAGGGCCATGACAGCTGCGTAATGTTACACACGGCCACTGAGACCCAAAACATGGCCGGCCTTCGTTTGGCTTCAGGGCTAGGCTGCACAGTCAAGGAGCTGCTAGTCATGTCCGAGCGCTTTGCCCATTGCGAGTGGGGTGGCCCTGCCCTGTGCTGGGTGCCCCCTCACCTGCAGGCTACCGCCGGTGGTTGCAGTTTTGTGAACATTTTACAAAACTGCAACCAGCTCTAAATAACCCCCATGGGTCCTTCATGAATCTGTTAGCATGGTCACACTACCACCTACAACTAACAGCGTTACTTAACCACTTGGTTATTGCTTATTGGCATCTTTATTATTGCCTTTTAATTAGGACCATGAGCAAGCTTTATGAGGACCCAGAGTGGTCACAGAACCAGCTATCCGAGTCTATAAGGACCACTAAGGATCAAGTGACGAGGACAAAGATGAGCACTTTTTCAATGGAGAGGCTGAAATACTATCGCAGGGAGCTCCAACAGGCAGCTACAGATGGGCAGAAAACCTCCTTTACCGACCTCTGGGGGCTGATGATTGAATCCATGTTCCACGATGGGGTAAGAAACACTGAACTTGCTAAAAGGGAAATATTGGATAAAGTCCAATTAGACAAAACATAAAACAGTTACATTGTTTAGTTATGAAGTTGGTTAATCTGTTAATGAGTGTTTCATGAACATGCAACGTAACCTCAATCACAAATGATATTAGTCCCACAAAGGCTATTGTTATACCATGAAATATCACTGTTGTAATGGATGCTGACAGTGATGTGGCCTGACGTCTTCTGTGGCTACAGGGACATCTGCTGGCTATTTAATGGAACGATTCAGATCACATCAAAAGGACATGAAAATGTACAGGCTTTTTGGATATCACCGTTATTTCAGTTTCCCTCAGTCCATCTGGGGGACACTGGCAAATATGGTGTGAAGAGAGCGGTATTAGGAGCTGGTTCATGGACATAAACTTATATGAAGCGAACAGCTCCCCCCTAGATCCCATCAGACCCTAAGATGCAGCCAGTAGGATTCATTTTCAACAACAAAGCACAGAGCCCAAACATGCGAGGGGAAGTGCTCGCATACATCCCCTCACATGTTACCGTGGTTCCGCGTTGGATAGGACAGACATTCAGCTGGGCGTCGTTTTCAGGGCTCCCTAAGCAGCGTACGACCGCTAATAAGCGAGTCTTCCTGAATTAGACAAAAGGAAAAGAAGCGCAGTTCCCTTCTTTTCCTTTGTTATGCGTTAAGGGACTGACTATCCCTAACCTAAACTGCAGCTAAATTTGAACTAAGCCCTAAGCAGCGCCTGGTATTCACCCTAGTGGTATTACATATCTCCTTTCTTTCTCAATCAGGCCCTGTATCCCAAATTCCAAGTGTCATTAGGATACAGTGGCTTAGGCACTTGCTATTTAGATATATTGAAGCAGCATAAATAATATTTCCCAGAGCCCATTACCATGAGCAGTACTGACATAGCAGGAAAGGTAACTATTAATGTACAGTACCATACAAAGGGCTGAGAATGTGACTCCGCAGCTGTGCAGTCAGAATGAGCCTGACTAACAATACATCCACCAGCTGGAAGCTGGGGAAGCGGTCATCTATTAGAATGAACTTAGGTCTACAGTCATTAGGTCGACCCCACTAGGTCGACTGGCAGGAAGGTCGACCTGACTTAAGGTCGACATGGGCCAAGGTCGACATGACTTAAGGTCGAATTTGCATAAAGGTCAACATGAGGAAGGTCGACTGGTCATAAGGTCGACATGGGTTTTTCACTGTTTTTTGAGCCGACATGTGCCGACAGGCAGTATTTCATGCCCTACCATCCACTAGGGCGTGGTGGGAGAATAAAATAGTGTGCCGAGCGCAGCGAGGCACCGTGCCCGAAGCATTGCGAGCGATGCGAGGGTCCGATTCTCATTGCCAACTGTGTCCATGTCGACTGTGTCGACATTCGGATAAAAAAAAACAGTGAAAAACCCATGTCGACCTTATGACCAGTCGACCTTCCTCATGTCGACCTTTATGCAAATTCGACCTTAAGTCATGTCGACCTTGGCCCATGTCGACCTTAAATCAGGTCGACCTTCCTGCCGGTCGACCTAATGACTGTAGACCTAAGTTCATTCTGACAGATGTACCGCTTCCGGAAGCTGGAAGAGGTGGATTATTGCACAGTGTGTTAGTGTGTAACAGCAGATTATTCACCGTGTTTATTTTACTCTTCCAGAGGAACGAGAGCAGGCTTTCTGATCAGCAGGCGGCACTGGAAAAGGGTCAGAATCCGTTACCCATTTACCTTGCTATGAATGTTAAACAGAACACAATCAGCACCCTGGATTTCAAAGGTACTCACCATATAGGTTGAGAAGAAAAATAGTAGAACTGACCCTAAGGGCAGAGCTGGGGGGCGCTCACCAGGAGTGCTATTTCCTGCAGCTGCTTTTTGATGGGGATAGTTGGTCCCGTGAAAAGATGCAAAAAGAACAGATGTAGCAGCGCACAACTTTGAAAATGAATAAAAAAAATAAATAAAAACAATTAAAAAAATAACAATTAAAAATTGGATCATCCAATTTTTAATATTTTTTTTTTATTCATTTTTAAAGTTGTGCGCTGCTACATTTACTCACCATATAGGACCTTAGTCATAGCTGACACTTGTAATATATGCCAGAGAACTATTAGAATGCTGGAGTGTTGTCTGTAACTGCTAGTAGAGGAGCTTGCATGGATGGTGCAGGCTCCCAGTGAGGAACTGACGCTTGTTGAGCACAGATTTGGACACGTATCGGTCTTTTATTTCAGTCAACAGAGGACGTGGCAATATTGGTTTAGGGCAGGTCTGGCTAACCTGTGGCTTTCCAGCTGTTGTGAACTATAAGTCCCAGCATGCCCTTCCTCCGTTTTGCTATTATGGAATACTAAAACTGCTGGCAAGGCATGCTGGGATGTGCAGTTTCACAACAGCTAGACAGCCACAGGTTGGCCAGGTCTGACTACGGGGGGGATGGATGATGGGAACACCAAAAGTTTCACATTGCCAAAAGGTAGACACAAGAAAATGTTGACATGGAAAAGGTCAGCAGTAGTGTTCAGGGGTTTTTGTGTCAATGTTGACTCCCGAGCACGTGGATCCCCAATTAATGTACTGCATATCCTGGCTTCGCTCACATGTCTCAGGCCTGGGGAATCTTTTTTTTTTTTTTTTTTTATGAAAACAAAAACTTGTGAAAAATGGACATTGATCTTTTCATCTGATGACCTTTTGCAAGTCAACTTTTTGTCAATGTTACACTTGTGGGCGTCGACCTTCTGTTGTAGACCTATGGACTGTCCACCTAGACATTGTCCACCTATCATGCGGATCTCAGTGTAGGAATGTTGGAATGTGATAGAGAACATGGAACACACAGCGTGGAGCAAGTTGTAAAAGGGTCTGATAGGGGTACACCCCACTTGGTGACCCACAAAAGTCAAGTCTCTCCTTTAACCTTAGTCACACCTCTCCTCCCTATGCTCCAGCCTCATTCCCTCACATAGGGGTCTATTCATGAAGCTGCGTAAAGAGTGGAGAAGTTGCCCATTGCAACCAACCAGCTGGTACATATACGTTTATAGAATGCACTCTAATGAATGTCACTTGAAAGTTGATTGGATATGACAACCAATCAACTTTCAAGTGACATTAATTAAAGTGCATTGGTTCATATCTCCACTTTTTTGGCTGCTCCAGGAATAGACCCCATAATCCCTCACGCCCCCTACACTCTGCCAATGACTGCCACCTCTCTCCCTCCCTGATTGCCTCTTCCCACTCTCATATTCAGGATATTTCCTTGGCTACTCCCTTCTCTGATACCTTCCCATTTATAAGACTATTATCCAGCCTCCCAATTTTCAAATGTGCCCCTTAAACTAAAATTTCCTAATCCCGATTCAATGCAATCATATATTCATAAGATTGTAAACTTCTGTGAACAAAGTAATATTAGGATAGGCAACCTCCTTTGGACAGGGGTAGAAACATATTTTAAAAAGGAGTCCTATACTGACACAGCATTGGCAGCCTGGATTAGTTTGGAGCTGGGAAGGGGGTAACACATACACAGTGCAACAAAATCTCTGCAAACTTATACCCCTTTCACACTGCACCTCGTACCCGGTAATTGCCGAGTTGCTGACGTGTCAATTTGCGTTAGTTCGCCCCGGATATAAGAAGGGTTAAACCTGGGTCACCCTCTGTATAATGGGTGACCCAGTTTTAATGTGAAAGGGCCGGACCCAGGTTGGACCCAGAATAGTGATGTGGAAAGATTGGACTAATAGAAATTTGGGATTTAGATTTCTCAGAAGACGTCCCAGCAGCTCATCCTAAGACATTCTCTATAAATATTAGGGATACTACTAATACTTTTTTTGTAAAGTTAAGTTTAATATTGATGCACAACGCCAATTTCCCACCCATAGCAATGCCTATTCAGTGGTGGGGTTTTCTAAAGTCAAGAAATATTGGGGGTTATTCAACACTGCATGGTAAGCAGCAATCGTCCCCACCGCCGAATCAATCACACATACCCTCGCATGCATCCGTTAGCCAGAGAAATTATTTGATGGTCGCCGATAATAAAAGTCAGTAGAAAGAAACTGACTTTTATTTCCTCTGCAAATCACCAAAGAAGGGCCGGATGCTGACATCCTGTGACGTCGGCCCGTCTGCAATCCCATGGGAAAGTCCAGCGTTTTCATGGGACTGCCCATAAAACGCTTGGCGTTCCCTTGGTCCGGTGCCGCGCGGGCCCCATCCCTACCTCCCTGCAACGAAAGGTCCTGAATCCGTTCGTTGGTGGGTCTGCAAATGTGCAAATACACGATTGCGCAGATCCCAAACATCGGAACAAGGTCAAATTTGCTCGGTTCTGAGTGAAGTTAAATGATGCCCATTGTCTAATGTGCAAGGTTTGTAAAATAATAAAATAAAGTGTGAAAGCTATTCTGTAATCGGTATATGTCATTTCAGAGTGGTGCGAGTTCACCCCATATGAAGTAGGACTCCTGAAATACGGTGCTTTCATCCGAACAGAGGACTTTGGAAGTGAATTCTACATGGGAAGGTTAATGAAAAAACACCCGGAGCCTCGTATTTGCTATCTGCAAGGTAGCACTCAGTCTTGTGCTGTCTATGTTTCTATGTGCAGATATAGCACATAAGTCATGAAACTGGAGTTCTGATGTCATCACGTTGTCATAGATTCCTCTACTTTCTGATTGATCGGAAAGACTTTGTTCCTGAAGAACATGCTTGGGTTAAGGCTCTCATTCTAACTACGAGCATCCCCTACGGGTTTGCACGGTGGACTGATGGTGAAGTTCTGTGTGTGTGCATATTGTCATATGCGCATATGCAGGGCTTCTGTGCGAGCGCCCTTGCCAACCGGCACTGTCGGCGTGTGGATCGCACAGGAGGGGGGGGGGGGGGCAGACAGGGCAGTGACTTATATTTGCAAGCACTGGAGAAATCATTCCATGGTCGACGACCATGGATTGATTTCTCCAGCAGCGGGCACATACGAGGAGATACGGTGGTGGTGGTGGGGGGATTTGGTGGGTGGTGCAACAACTGCCCGGTAAGCTACAAACTTCACAGCTTACCGAGCAGATCAGAATGAGGGCCTTAGTCTGAAGGTGTTCACGGGCCACGACCTGATCTACGGTAATACACTTATTGTACCAGCCAGTGACACCTCCCTTGGTAGCGAATCAACAGCATTTAACAACATTTAATGTAACAATATTTTGGGAATGTTGTACCTATCTGATTGTGTATTACTGTTTCTTTGTTTAGGTTTATGGGGAAATGTCTTCTCCTTGAATTTAGTGGACACCTGGTATCTGACTACACAGCTGGACACCTTCTGGGACACCTGGGTCAAAGACAGAATTAAGGATATTGGTGCGATATTTTCTATGTACAAATAATTGTATTTATATTTGACTGATTTATATATTTTTTTAGGCTGTAATGTGCTCTAACCCTGTTGGAACGGACTAGATTTATTTTCTAAGAAAATACAGCAGGTATTATTATTATTATTATTATTAACAGTTTCTTATATAGCGCACACATATTCCGCATAGAGTATAGTTGAACATTCACATCAGTCCCTGCCCCAGTGGAGCTTACAATCTATATTCCCTACCACATGTACACGCAGAGATTCTATGGTAAAAAAATTTATTGGAAGCCAATTGACTCTACCAGTATATTTTTGGATTGTGGGAGGAAACCGGAGTACCCGGAGGAAACCCACGCAAGTACGGGGAGAATATACAAAATCCGCACAGTTAGGACCATGGTGGGAATCGAACCCATGACCTCAGTGCTGTGAGGCACTGAGGTCTAACCATTACACTGTCCATGATGCCACTATTAGTAGTGCAGTCCTCACTACATAGGGTCTACGGCAATAACCAAAGAAACTTTGGTATATGACGGTGTTCCTTAACCAATGGTCCTTTTTGCATAGAGTTCCACCTGTAGATAGTATAGTAGGAATGATCTCACCACTGGAGGAATGCTATTCTGAACTTCTGCAAAAGGTTAATAATATTAATGCAGATTTTTTTTCTCCTTTCCTCCGAAAGACAACGAGGATATCCGTCTGAGAAGGGAATCTGCTCACACGAAAACCCGCCTGTTCACTCCAGCTGGCCCCTTTAGTCGCATTTTGAAGGGCGTATTAACCAACAGGCCCATAGATGGGGAGCAGCAAAATTTCCTGCGGGGACTTCACTTACACAAAGAATATCACAAAAACTCACAGTATTGCACATGGAAAGGTAAGGAGATATGGTAAGGTTATGCAGCCTCTTCACTTAGCAGAGTGGTGAACTATTGATATCAGGTACCTTGATAGTCCTAGAAGTAATTATCTTAGGCTGGGTATGTGAAATCTATCACGGGTAAGTATTTCTGTTGTTCCCTTTCTTTACAGATTCTCCATATAATACTTGAAGACCATTCTCAGTCAAATAATGTAAAACATTTTATTTCACTGAATAACAATATTGGTCAATTTAATACATTTCACATTCAAAGTATTCACAAATAACAATCAGGGATGAAAGTTTTATTTAGCTGGAACTGCGGACGTCTGTACTTCAACTGTCTCCTCCACATCCTACTCCTCAATTCCTAGAATACCTATAACAAATACCCTACCTTCTTGCGATAAGATAATCAAGTTATTACAGACTACAGATACATCTACCATATATATTAAACTGTTACAATGTAAAATAATTCATTTCAATAACAATTTCTAAGAGACCTCTACTAATTCAATTACTATAGTTTGTTATTATTGCGCAATAATGAGTTCATTTTACCCTTAGTGTCTATGACTTAACTGCAGTTACTCTCCTTTTAGGGCAGTATTCAATGAAAATATTCTCCGTGCACGGCGAGCATTTTTTTTTGCTCGCCGTGCACTCTTCGTGTTCCGGAGGGCTCGCTGCCACTCCTGCTCCCCCTATTCAACGTGTTAAAGACTCGCCGCCACTCGCGGCGAGTCTTAACCCCTGCAGCGGACGAGCGTCCGCGGCAGGGAGCTGTCAGGGAGCCGGGGGACGTAGCAGCCAAGAGAGATTAAAGTCTCTCTTGGCTGCTGCAGGGGATATGGGGAGGGGAGCAGGGCTCCCCTGGACCCAGGCAGCACAGGCTGCCCCCCCTATAGCCAGCGGGGGACCCAGTATTCACTGTACCCGAACGTGCATCGGGTGCAGTGAATATATGAATATCTAATGAGCGGCTCGAGCGCTCCGGCCCCCTGCTGGCTGCACTGTGTAAAAAAAAAATGTAAAAAAATATTTTTTTTAAAATTAAATATATATTCATGTGCTATAGGCACATGAATAAAAATAACATGGCCCTTCACAGAAAAAAAAAACCTGATTTTTTGACACCAAAATTAAAAAAAACACCCTTTTAGTTTAAAAGTTCACATTCCTGCTCTCCATCAAAAGATGGAGAATTTCTACACGGAGAGAGACGGCGAGAATCACCTAGAAAGACGGAGAATATTTCACATTGAATAGGGTGGCTCGCCTTTGGAGAAAAAAAACCTCTCTCCACCGCGTGAAAAGCACAAACTCTCCAGAAATCACAGCGAATTTTTCTAATTGAATACTGCCCTTAGTCAAGCGCTTATAATGTGTAAAGTCTTTCGATCTTGTAGAACTCCAGATTCTGAGGGAGAACAGGTTCCTCAATTAATTTGTAATCCACTAAGCAAAGTACTTTGGAAGGAAGGTACTCGTTAATTGTCCCTGAAGTCACTGTGTGCACTTTACAAGCGCAATAATAATTTCACTTTTACTGCTGATTATAAACTTGTTCCCGTTACAATTGAACAATAGAAAGGGGGTAGGGTGGTAACCTGTGCGCACTATTTTACTCTAGGAATATCTGCAGCCCTCTGTTGCCAAATATAAGAGTAACACCGACTCTTAGATGGATATGGAAAAAAGGGGTGTCGGTCAACAGGCTAGGCGCTCGATATTTCCAAAGTGGATATGATAATGATCTGGACCCACAGTTGGGAATTTTTACCAGAACAAAAATTTATTATACATAAAATTTACAATTAAAAGTGCAAATGCAAAAGACAGGTGATTTAAAGTGCAAGTGCAACAGCAGTACATTTGATGATTTCCAAAGTGACAATGCATAAATATTTCAAAGTGCATTAACAATGGATACGACGGGGAAATCTGATGTCTTATCTCACCATTCCAGGGAAGTGCGGTGGGCTAGGTGCTATAGATGGTGGGTCCCGGGTAGCAGGAAAGAAAGCACCACCGCACAGGCTTTGGATGGGGATACACAGGTATAACAGCAGAGTCCTCCCGTCAGAGCGTTGGCATCCTCATAACATGTTTCGGAATCAGGTTCCTTCTTCAGATGTGGATGCCAACACACTGAAGGACAGGGTTTTTATACCCTAGGTAATTGGCTAATCCAAATCACCTGTACAACACACCTCCGTTTTTCAAAAAAAAAAAAAAAAAAAAAAAAAAAAAAAAAAAAAAAAAAAAAAAAAGTCACTTCCTGAAAAACGGAGGTGTGTTGTACAGGTGATTTGGATTAGCCAATTACCTAGGGTATAAAAACCCTGTCCTTCAGTGTGTTGGCATCCACATCTGAAGAAGGAACCTGATTCCGAAACATGTTATGAGGATGCCAACGCTCTGACGGGAGGACTCTGCTGTTATACCTGTGTATCCCCATCCAAAGCCTGTGCGGTGGTGCTTTCTTTCCTGCTACCCGGGACCCACCATCTATAGCACCTAGCCCACCGCACTTCCCTGGAATGGTGAGATAAGACATCAGATTTCCCCGTCGTATCCATTGTTAATGCACTTTGAAATATTTATGCATTGTCACTTTGGAAATCATCAAATGTACTGCTGTTGCACTTGCACTTTAAATCACCTGTCTTTTGCATTTGCACTTTTAATTGTAAATTTTATGTATAATAAATTTTTGTTCTGGTAAAAATTCCCAACTGTGGGTCCAGATCATTATCATATCCACTTTGGAAATATCGAGCGCCTAGCCTGTTGACCGACACCCCTTTTTTCCCGTTACAATTGAAGGAAATGTTTTCCTGAATTTTTAGGGAGATGTTGGGTGTCCAAAGTCTACTTGACCATCTCTCTCTCTCCGATAAGACAAATGGGACGGTTTCACTATAGGATGGACTAGTTAATGGTTAACTTTTGTAATCCAAAAGGGTTTAACTTGGTTGACTGAAGGGCTTGCTAATATAAACTTTCTTCACTCCATATTCTCGGATAAATATATACCTATTCAAAGGGTTAATTCTCATTTTTCTCAAGCTCTGCAACTGTCAGCGAGTTTAGTCATAAGTTCACTGTAACTGTTTCTGAAGCCTTTCATATGCACTTTTACTTTAGTAAATCTGTATTAACCATCACCGCTTGTACTGTATTAACATCTCCTAAGGTGCTGCAGCCGGGGCGTGGGTATAAGCTGTCAGTCTGCACTGTATTACCATCTCCTAAGGTGCTGCAGCCGGGGCGTGGGTATAAGCCAGGGGTGGCCAAACCTGTCCTCAAGATCTACCTACGGTGCATGTTTTTCAGACCGCCTGTGGATCTATAGTAGGAATGAATGCAGCAGGTTTGAAAATGTGACAGTTAGTAATGACTGCAGCTGTGCACCAGCTAGGTGATGTGGAAAACGTGGACCGTTGGTAGATCTCGAGGACCGGTTTGGCCACCCCTGGTATAAGCTGTCAGTCTGCACTGTTTTAGCTGCTCTGTGTCTAGTGCAGTAGGCAGAACTGGGGATGGCCTAGACTGCCTGTGAGGGTGCTCTGTAAACTGTCCCTGGAGAAACTGTATTTCCCTGACAACATCAGCTGGTTGTGAAGTAGTCTGTATTTATACTGTACAGCTGAGATTTATACTGGGAGGATACTGATTAATATATATATATATATATATATATATATATATATATATCCCTCCGCAAAGTAATCACTAAAGGTGTCCCTTTAGCTGTCCATCAATGTCTCTATGGAGACTTGCAGCCAGGCTTTAATCTGTAAGGGGCTGTCCGGAGGCTGCACTATACTGCTTTGGGGGCTGGCTCCGTACTCACCACACCCCTCTCTTCTTTTGGACTGCTGCCGGGCTCAACTCCTACTCACTGCCCCTCTCCACAGAGACTCTCCATCTTCTCCTCACAGACTGCACAGCCCCACAGGTACACATTAGATCAGTGTTTTTCTACCACTGTGCTGTGGCATTGAGCTGTTCTCAAGTGTGCCCCAGATCTAGAGTTGCCCAAACCTGTTTGGCAATTTAAAAATCTTATTTAGTGCGCCCAAAGGTAAAAAGGTTGAAAATCACTGCATTAGATATGTATGCAGCTGAATATTGGGAGCCACTAGTGCATACACACTTGCCATTGCCGAGTGCGAGAAGTAAAACGACATGCGGGGATGCATGACGCAAGCGATATGCTCCGTCGTCCTCTATGTAAAGACGATAGAGGACATTGTTAACGATATAGTGCTTACACACTAGATGATATGCACAAAAATATTGTTAATGATGGCCATTATCATGTATATTGTTTAATATGGTATCTGGGTCAATGGGGTTTAGATTGACCATGGTATGGTCGACCACCCTTAATTAGACGCGTAAAGATAGTTGGTGGCAGTAACGCTAGGTAGACAGCGGCGGCTGATCAGCGGGACCATGGTCAACTGGACTTTTTCAGGATTTTTTGGTTCCGGTCCACTTGGATCATTCTTTACTATCCAAGTGGACATAGAGTTAGAATAGAAGAGTGTGCCCAAAGTATGGCGTGTATGGGGACACTGTGCATATATACAGTGTCCCCAGGGACCCCTGTGATATTCATCACCAAAAAACGCCCAGACGACAATGTGTACTTTGTCCATAGTCGCGCCAATCAGTCACCGATGTCTATCTAGTGTTATTGCCGCTCTAGCAACAGCCCACTATCTTTACGCCTCTAACTAAGCCGGGCCGACAAAGGGTGGTCAACCTAAACCCCTTCGACCCGCTATACCACAACCGTTTCATATATCATCTTATGCGTATGCACCTTTACACCTTGCCGTCTTGGAGGTAGAAGTCATAAACTATGGAATTTCCCAACAGCTCCCCGGGTGTGAGGAACGCATAAAATACACTGTGGCCCTTATTCAGATCTGATTGCAGTACAAATTTGTTCTCAAAATGGGCAAAACCATGTGCACTGCAGGTGGGGCAGATGTAACATGTGTAGAGAGAGTTAAATTTGGGTGAGTTATTTTGTTTCTGTGCAGGGTAAATACTGGCTGCATTATATTTACACTGCAATTTAGATTTCAGTTTCAACACACCCCACCCAAATTTAACTATCTCTGCACATGTTACATCTGCCCCACCTGCAGTGCAGCATGGTTTTTCCCATTTTGAGAACAAATTTGTACTGCGATCAGATCTGAATAAGGACCTGTATACAAATAGAAACAAGAAAAAGAATAGGAGTGCGCCCAAATACAGTTTTTTTCACCACAGAAATTATACACAGTTAAAACATCTGTATTTATTACAGTTATTGATGCATAAAAATTAATAGTACAATAATACGGTTTTACATAAAATTTGATCAGTAGATCCAACAGAATGATCCAACACCAGAATGGGACTTGTACAGATACGACCCTACGCGTTTCGTCCGTTAGGACTTCCTCAGGGGTGATCTGGATCCAATTTGATCTTATAAATCGAAAAGCTGAGATTATTTTCCAGCGTAAAACAAAAGGGGATGCCGTTTATGAACGGTCTAATAGAATTTGGAGCTTTGATTCTTGGACGAAGTGTCACAAAGGCTCCATAATAACCAAGAATTGCACTTAATGTTTGGCGAAGATGTAGACATACATTGGCGATTGTGGACAATCGATATGGAGTGGATTATTTTCAGGTCAATTCTCAAAGGTATACTTCAGAGAGTCAGGAGCTAGGTGTATCCCCAGTGAGAATACCTGTATACGTTCCTTTTGCATACGATGGATTGACAAATCTTTATTGCAGCACTTGCGATCTTTGGTTCTGATCTGCATGGGACCGCTCATCAGATTGGAATCCGTGATAGGACACATGTGATTTGACACTTTTTACTTGATTTCTTGTCCGATCCATTGAAATCGCATTAATGTATGGGCACCTTAAACATGTCAATGCTGATGTTATGTCTACATTGTTAAAATGTTGACATGCTGGTTTTCTTCTAGTGCTGTAAATAACTCTAAGCTAAAGCTAACCCTAACCCAGCGGTTCCCAAACTTTTCTGACGCACGGCACCCTGGAGTATCAGAATTTGTTCCCCTTCACCCCTAGGATAAAAAAGTTTCTTACTCAAAACTTATAATTTATTTTTGAATTAAGTATTTATAGGTCATCTTTAGGTTTAATTATGTGGGAAGGGTCAGGATTTACTAATGTTTGTCCACATAGTTCAGTGATGGGGAACCTTTGGCCCTCCAGCTGTTGTTGCACTACACATCCCAGCATGCTCTGCTACAGTTTTGGTATTTGTAAAGCTATTGCAGGGCATGCTGGGATGTGTAGTTCAACAACAGCTAGAGGGCCAAAGGTTCCCCATCCCTGACATAGTTTATAATTAGCAGCCACCAGCACTGGTTTTGCCAATTTTAATTACCATAAATAATTAGCATTGGGCCTGACCCACCAACATAGGCACCCCTGCCATACTTGCCTACTTCTGAAAACTAGTTTCAGGGAGATTATAGTTGGTAATAGAATTTTGCACAGCGCCCCATTGAGGGGGCGTGTCATGCTCCACCCAAAGGGCGTGTCTATTTCCATATATGGCGAGATTGTAAAAAGATGTGAACGTGGCCCCTAGAAGCGTGGGTGTGTACTGCTACATCTGAGAGGAATCTTTTAAAATTAAATATCCAAATGTAGATGAGCCCCAAAGCAGTTAGTAAGAGCTACTATACTTGGTAAAGTGCTGGGAAATGGCGCTGATGATTCAATGTATCTATCTCTCATTCCTTTTTCCCCAAAAAATGTAACCGTGTAATGTGGGCTAGCTGACATGAGGGAGATTGCTAGACTAATTAGGGAGAGATGGAGATTGCTGTTGTTTCAGGGAGTCTCCAGCAGAACTCTAACAGCAACACAAACAGAAAACACAAACCTTAAAAGCAGCCCTTATTGAAACCCTAACGGAAATGTTGATATTCTGTCAATGTTGACCTTCTGACCTTGTGAATATCGACCTGGTGATTGACGACATTATATCTGCATACAGTAATCAACTACTAAGTGCTTCTCTGCACACATTGGAATCATCTACTAAGTGCTTCTCTGCACACATTGGAATCATCTTCTAAGTGCTTCTCTGCACACATTGGAATCATCTACTAAGTGCTTCTCTGCACACATTGGAATCATCTACTAAGTACTTCTCTGAATACATTGGAATCATCTACTAAGATGATAAAAAAAAATTCAAAAGTTTAAAAGATCTAGAGGGAAGTAGAGACAGGAAGGAAAGGGGGAGGGGTAAAGGCGGGGAGGTAACATGTTCATGATGACATATATTTATTTAACGCATTTAGTGATATAGAATTGAATAAATTTGAACAGAACGAAAAATGAAAGGTGAGAGAATAACAATTGCCAACAATTGTACTAGAGAAAGAAGGGAACCAGATAGCTGACATACAATGCCTAGGTTGGCAGTCAATTGGTCGACACAATATGGTCGACATACATATAGTCGACTTTGTCAAATGGTCAAGACAAGCAATAAGTCAACAGGTCAATGTGAAAAGGTCGATCTGAGTTTTTCATGTTTTGTTCCCATTTTTTTTTTTTCATACTTTATTTTCCACGTGGACTCCTATGGAGAACAGTAAAAGGAGGCAGCTGGACCGAAGGTGTCAACATTAACACCTAGAAATTTAAAAAATTCATGTCAACCTTTTCATGTGTTGAACTTTTATGTTTCTAAATTTTCCTTGTGTCAACTTTTTTCCATTGTTGATCTTTTGAGGCAGACCTAGACATTGTCGACTTGCTATACACACCTGAGAAAGAGAACTAGATCCAGAATGTGGTATATTCCAGTAGGTTATGTTCCCGTAACAGCAGACAGGCGAAGGCGATGCATGTAATACATGTATTATCTGCCAGTCCCTCCACTGGTTGCCTGTATCTTACCGTATTCAATATAAAACATTTCTACTAACATATAAAGCTATTAACCATACTGCACCAGCTTATATCTCTCTACTTATCACAAAATATCTCCCATCTCGACCACTACGCTCTACACAAGATCTGCGTCTCTCTTCTTCACTGGTCAGTAGCTCCCATTTACTATTACAGGACTTTCATCGGGCTGCTCCCATCCTATGGAATGTCCTTCCACGCACAATAACACTCTCCACTAGCCTCCAAACTTTCAAGTGTTCCCTGAAAACTCACCTCTTCAGGCAAGCCTATCATATTTATATACCGCACGCATAACCCTCTGAGGCACTTATGTATTATATAGCTTCCCTTCAGGACTTGTAACTTGGTAGGACTGCTATGCTATTACTGGTGCCTGTCCTTGTGTATCCCCCCTATATCCCTATAGATTTTAAGCTTGCAGCAGGGCCCTCCTACCTCCAAGTCTGTCTGTTGTTACCCAGTTTGTTTTATCACGGTCTACCATTGTAAAGTGCAACGGAATCTGCTGCGCTATATAAGAAACTGTAATTAAATAAATAAAATAAATATTATGTGGCTGTAGTATTACTGTAGGACCATTGGGAGAGGAAAAGGTTTTACAAAGTCAATGTGGAAAATTCCTTCATGCACTTAAATGATCTTCCATGCCCGTAGTACCAACATGAAAGGGTAACTGTGTGATGACTGTCATTAACCAACCACATGGAAAAACCAATGGAGCGTACCCAAAACACGCCCATAAATCTGGGATCAGAAATTATTTTATGTTTATTATTGTCTTACAGATTCCAATTTAGATATCTTCCCTAATCAGCTGACTACATTGGCGGACAACCTGTGTCTTGTGGATGCTGGCTATTTCATTAATGCCAGCTTCCCCCCATTACTCAGACCGGAGAGGAAAGTGGACATCATTATATCTTTTGATTATACTCTAGATACACCACTTCTGGTAAGTCACTATTCTTCTACTGAATGTCTAGGTTGCAGGCAATGTTTCATTCTCCGGGACATGAATACCTAGTACAGGACTCTGAATATAATATAAGGGGCCAGTGGCCAGCTTTCTTCCATGAAGGTGGTTATGACTCTGAGTCTAGTTTAAGAGGCCAGTGGCCAGATTTTTTCCCATGAAGGTGGTTATGACTCTGAGTCTAGTTTAAGAGCCCAGTGGCCAGTGGTCAGCTTTTTTTCCATGAAGGTGGTTATGACTCTGAGGGGCAGATTTATTAAGCTTGGAGAAGAGATAAACTCGAGATAAAGCGGAGAAAAGGTAAAAGGAGATAAAGCACCAGCCAATCAACTCCCAACTGTCTTTTCCAAACACAGCTGATTGGCTGGTGCTTTATCTCCTTTTACCTTTTCTCTGCTTTATCTCCAGTTTATCTCTTCTCCAAACTTAATAAATCTGCCCCTTTGTCTCTTGTAAAAGGCCAGTGGCCAGGCATTCTTCCATGCAGGTGATTATGACTTTGAGTCTAGTGTAAGGGGCCAGTGGCTTTCTTCCGTGCCATTTCCTTTCGGATGATTTTATAGATCGGTATCCAATGGGCACGCTCCCGCAGATCATTAGCTGCATTTTCTGATCTTCTGTGCTGCAGGGAAGATCAGACAATGCAGTTAAAGATCTTTGGGACTTAAGGTGCCCACACACTAGAACGATTTTTGGGCCGATTGGCCGATTTTCGATAAATCGGCCGATGCTCGCTCCCGTGGATCTTTTGCTAAATCTTCTGATCTTACGTGCTGCACAAAAGATCAGAAGATTTAACAAAAGATCCATAGGAACGCACACGGGATCTTAAGAAAAATCTTTGGTAAAGATGTGCACTTGCCTGAAATCTTTTGTCCAGATCGGACAAAAGATTTGAAGGCTAATTTATGCGCACATCTTATGATCGCAGATCTTTCTAGTGTGTGGGCACCTTTAGGTGTTTGGGTATTCGGGCGTTTGGGTGCTCAGGTGTTCAGGCACTCAGGTATTCAGGACCTCAGGCAATTGGGTATTTGGGAGTTGAGGTTCTTGGCATACTCGAGTGTGTTTGGGTGCTCGGGTACGTTTGGATGCTCTGGTGTGTTTTGTCGCTTAGGTGTTCGAGCGGTCGGTTACTTGGGAGTTGAGATGCTCGGAGGCATTAGAGTATGTTCCAGCTCTTGTACATGTGTGGGTGAGCTTCAGAGTTCGGGGGCTCAGGTGCGTTCAGGCGCACAGGTGTTCGGGCATGCTCAAGTGCTGGGGTATTGGGGCGCTCGGACTCTTGAGTGTTCGAGCTTACCCAGACAATCGGTGAGGGGAGTGGTGTTGTGGGGCAGCCTACGACCGACGGTTGAGCGGCATGTGTGTGGGCACAAAGACAGAACTTTTTGGAAGTGTGGCCACTTTTACTGTGTTCCAGCCTCAGTGAATGACGGCATGCTGTAACAATGGGGCATATTTAGCTTGATCCTCATTTTAAATGCAGATGTGATAATATTTGCTATCTGAAAATTAACATCTTCAAGATAATGTATTAAAATGCTTTAGACAGGAGACAGGCTCTGATAATTGATAGTGCAGTAATGGAGGGAAGCCAGAAAATAAAGCATAATATACAGTACCTAGTAAAAGCAAATGTGAACATTTAAAACAAAACAAACAAACAAACAAACAAAATAAACCTGATTTAATCCATACATCAAAACAAAAAACACCTTGGACATTGTACATTTGTACAAAGTGTCTGTGCCTTAGTTAGCAAGGACATTAGGAAATAAATACTTCAAAGTCAAAACCTCTTGAAAAAGTAATGAAGACTGAAAGTTGAATCTTCACCCCTCCTTTCCATCTGCAGAGTGTAGAGCAGACCTGTACTTACTGTACAACGCAGGGCATCGGATTCCCAAAAGTATCGTTGAGTGAGGAGGAAAGAAAGAAACACAAAGAGTGCTATATTTTTAATGATAAAGACAACCCTAACACTCCCATCGTGCTTCACTTCCCTCTTGTGAACGACACCTTCAAAGAATTTAAAGATCCAGGTATGTCATTTTCAGCATGTGGTTTTGAGCCTGATATTTAATAATCATAACTAATACCTCCCATCGAGAACAGATTTTCAGCGAAATATAAGTGTGTCAGATTTCCCAGGAGTGCGAAATATTGGCCCCCATAGCTAACGCCAACTGAAGAAGGCGGTAGCCCATTGTAGTGTAAGAGCTACACTTTGTACCTGGCAGAGGGTTCTCACAGAACCTTCCCCATTAGTACCCACAGTACCTGTGTGGTAATCCGGGACTATGCATTGCCAGTAGGTGGCAATAGCCTTTCCCTGCTTGTGCCAGATGATACACGTGACGTGACTTATGTAATTACATTATGCAATGCATTCCTGGGAGCTGATATGCACCCAGATTTCACTGCACACGTGACCAATGATAAATTGGCCCCAAATATAGAATTGTCATGGGGATGGGGGACTTTCTCCGATAAAAAGCAACATTTATCATGTAGGTATAGTAGATCCGATACAATAGATTCCAAATGCACACTGCATTTGTCATTCCCTAGTATTGCCAGTGGGAAGTCAACTAAGTAATGTGTTGTCTCCGGGTTGTCACCCACGAGTATATACTATATACCAGGGCTGGACAATTGCGGCCCTACAGATGTTGAGGAAATACACATCCCAGGATGCTTTGCATTAGTTTTGCTATGTGGCCATGCTGAAACTGATGCAAGGCATGCTGATGCTGGGATGTGTAGTTCCTCAACATCTGGAGGGCCGCAATTGCCCAGCCCTGCTATATACCCTGCCTAGCAAACAGGTCTGAACCGACCCCCTATATGGGATGAGCTGAGTTCCGGGCACCACACAATATTTTGCAAGCAGAATCATCAGGCATATCCCAATTGCATGTCTCAGATCTCTCCTAAATTCAATGTGTCTTGTTTTAGGGGTGTTGCGATCTCCACAAGAGCTGCCGGATGGGAATGTGGAAGTGACGGGATCCCGGTCCCCTTATTATCTGACAAACTTTACATACAGTGATGGTGACTTTGATAGGCTGATGAAACTCACAGAGTACAATCTCCTGAACAACAAACAGCTGCTAATAGATGCTCTGCACTCCGCCGTGAGGAGGAGGAAAGCAAGGAACCTTTTAAGTCAAATGTACCAAGTTCATCCTAAACACTAAGGCCTAGGCGTAATGCCTGGGTGCTACTATGTCAAACATCAGCAACTCATTGCAGCCGGAGATGAGCATTTACCAACCACAGATGCATATTTATATTGTGCACACAATCTACATGAACACTGCTGGCTCAGACTGACCATCGACATGGAAAAAGATCGACATGAGTTTTTTTCAGTTTTTGTCGACATAGGTTGACATAGACATCGTATTAGTTTACTGCATCCCCTCCCTGCACTCACCATGCTTTTGGGCAAACCATTATAGTCTCACTGTTTGCCCACTGGGATGGTAATGTAAATTAAAAAAAAAAAAAATCATAAAAAAATAATGTCCCATATCGACCTTTTTACTATGTTGACATAATGCACGTCGACCTTTTTCATGTGTCACTCTTCTGCCTGTCGACCAACACTGGCCGGCCTATTGACTGTCGAACCTAGACTCTGTCGGCCTACTGACCGCATACCGACTCTGTGATATCGATGGCTGACTGCAATGTATAATAACTTTAATAGTTATTAAATAATGAATTATTTATTCATTATTAAGAAATTAATTATGACTAAATAACTTTAATAATTAATAACATAATAACCTTGTGCAGCCGAAAGTCTACATTTATAAAACAAATTGCGCTCACAGTTCAGTAATGTCCCTGATATATATACCTCCAGCTACCTGACCCAGCATAACACAAGCGCCATGTTCCTGGTGCATCCGAGTAGAGCAGGAATGGGGAACCTTCCACCCACCAGCTGTTGTTAAACTTCACATCCCAGCATGCCCTGCTACAGTTTTGCTGTTTGGCCATGCTAAATCTCTTGCAGGGCATGCTGGGGCGTGCAGTGCAACAATAGCTGGAGGGCCGAAGGTTCCCCATCCCTGGAGTAGAGCATGTATATTGCACTCTACTACACACTATACATGCTCAGTATTTCATTTCAGCAGGGTCATGCTCTGGTTGGCCAGTGCTGGTCCCTGGGAATTACATACTCCAGCAGTTTTCCCCAGGGGCTGCAGCATTATTGATCAACACTCCTGTAAATATTCAGCTGGTTGGTTAGCCAGCCGAACAAGTCTCCAATAGTTGGGCATAGGCGTGGGCAGCCCATTTTATTAGGGGGTGCACCATTGGAGGGGTGTGTACATCACGCCTACTGGGCGTGTCCATCACCGCCTACTGGGCACCAATGCAAACTAAATAGAAGGTGACTTATTTATGTATATGGGCTTCAGAATTAATCATTCCCACCAGAAACACCCTAACACATATACACGCACACACAGACATTCTAGGGTTAAATTTTGTTGGGAGCCAATTAATCTACCAGTATATTTTTGGATTGTGGGAGGAAACCAGAATACCCGGAGTAAACAAACTCCGCACAGTTAGAGCCATTGTAGGAATTGAACCCATGATCTCAGGGTTGTGAGGCAGTAATGTTAACCATTACACCATCTGTACTGCCCATTTCACATAATGCCACTCACCGTAATGCCCATTACACATAATGCCACACACCATAATGCCTATCACACATAATGCCTATCACAGTAATGCCCATTACACATAATGCCACACACTGTAACGCCCATTACACATAATGCCACTCACCGTAATGCCCATTACACATAATGCCACTCACCGTAATGCCCATTCCACATAATGCCACACACTATAATGCCTATCACACATAATGCCACACAGTAATGCCCATTCCACATAATGCTACCCAGCATAATGCCCATTACATATAATGCCACACACCATAATGCCCATCAAACATAATGCCACACACATTAATGGACATTCCACATTATGCCAGGGGTTGACAAATTTTTGTAAAATAGGGATAATAGGGACAGTGCGTGCTGAAGGCGCGTGCCAAAAATTTACAACGTAATGCCTATTACACGTCACACACCCATTACATAGTATACCACATGCCATAATGCCCAATACACATTATGCCACACACTGTAATTCCCAATACACATACCAAACACTGTAATTCCCATTACACATTATGCCACACACTGTAAGGCCCATTACATATTACGCCTCACACCGTGATGCCCATTACACCTCACACTGTGATGCCCGTTACATGTTGCACCACACACTGTGATGCCCATTACATGTTGCACCTCACACTGTGATGCCCATTACACCTCACACCATGATGCCCCTTACATATTATGACTCAGACCATGATGCCCATTACGCCTCACACCGTGATGTCCATTACACATTATGCCTCATAACGTGATGCCCATTACGCCTCACACCGTGATGCCCATTACACATTATGCCATGCCCATTACACATTATGCCACACACCATAATGCCCATTACATATTATATCACACACTGTAATGGCTATTACATATGCTACCACATAAATGTCGCTGGGGGCCCCACACGCTGTACACTGTTCACCCATTTAATTCTACTCACCTCATCATCGGTCCGGCAGAGCAGCGGTAAATGTCACATTACACAGCGCTTTGGCCCATAGTCACATTACACAGTGACCAATATTGACCGATATTCACATTACACAGCATGTAATGACCAATATTCGCACATAGTGACCGATATTCACATTACACTGCGCATAGTGACACATATTTACATTATACAGTGCGCAGTGACCAATATTCGCACGTAGTGACCCATATTCATATTACACAGCACATAGGGCCTTATTTTGGTTCACTCTTTCTGACAAAATACTTCTTAGATGGACAAAACCATGTGCACTGCAGGGGGGCAGATGTAACATGTGCAGAGAGAATTAGATTTGGGTGAGTAATTTTGTTTCTGTGCAGGGAAAATACTGGCTGCTTTATTTTTACACTTCAATATAGATCTCACTTTGAAGTAAAATCCCACCAAATCTAACTCTCTCTGCACATTTTGCATATGCTCCCCTTCAGTGCACATGGTTTTGTCCATCTAAGAAGGATTTTGTCAGAATGAGTGAACCAAAATAAGGCCCATAGTGACTAATATTAGCACATAGTGACCCATATTCACTTTACACAGAGCGTAGTAAATAATATTAGCACATACTGACAGGGGCGTAACTATAGCACTGCAGCCCCCGCCACCGCGGGGGGACGCTGTGCATGTGGGGGCACCGGGGGCTGCGGTGCTATAGTTAAACCCCCCCCTCAATCCCCCCGCAGACTTACCTATCGCGCTGGTCCCGGCGGCTCCGTTCTTCTGCTGAGGACCACCACAAAATGGCCGCCCCCATATAGCACACAGTTCTCTGAAACTGTCTGCTGTATGGGGGCGGCCATTTTCTGGTGGTCCTCAGCAGAAGAACGGAGCCGCCGGGACCAGCGCGATAGGTAAGGCTGTGGGGGATTGAGGGGGGTTTGCATGGGCAGCGGGGCGTCGGGGTAGGGGTGCTCGGCGGGGCGGCGGGGTAGGGGTGCTCGGCGTGGTGGCGACGGGGGGGGGGGCGCCCAAAACGTAGCTACGCCACTGCATACTGACCCATATTCACATTACACAGGGGTTCGGCAGGCGGTGTTCTGCTTGCTAAGCAGCAAAAGATTGCTGCTTAGTGAGCAATCCTGAATTAGGCCCCCTGTTCCCCTCACTACATTCTCACACACAGTCCACTCCCTCGCAATATATGTCACACTCACACACACTTACTCACTGGTCCCCAGTCTCTGCACACATCTTCAACCAGGAGCCAGCTAAGCCTGCAGCTGCTGCACGAGTCCACCCGGGCACAGGAAAATACAGGGGGCGTGGCCTAATCACGGACCCCGTGGCCCCGCCCCCTTTTGAATAGACTCGTGCTGACTGCTGAATCCTGAAGGAACGCAGCCAGCCAGGCCAGCCCAACGCAGCAACTGCTAGCCGGCCAGGGGAGGGGGCACTGCCGGTCATAGGAGGTGCTGCCTGCAATTGTGCTGGGGGTCATTAGGAGGTGCCTGTGCACCCCCGGCACCCCCCTTGCGCACGCCTATGGAGTGGGGCGTGACTCTGCAGACCAATGGGAAGCTATAAGCCTTCCGATAGAAGCTTCCTATTGGTTTAAAGCATAATAGACTTTTAGGGCTGAATTCAATTAGCCATAAACCTGACCCTTGTGTTACAAAGTTGTGGCTGTGACATTTCCATATTCAATTTGCATTACTTCTCAGTGGCAGTTACTACATGGATTTTAGTTTGCATCCAGATTAGGTGAAAGGTAGGAATGTCATTTACAAACTACAATCATTGGCCCTCATTCTGATTGACCCGCAAAGATGCGGAATTCACAGATTTGCGGGTCATCTAAACACCGCCCACACACAGATTTAGCCATGTCGACTTATTTCAGGTGTCCACCTAAGCGCTGTCGACCTTCAGTGGTCGATCTGATACATGTTGACCTTAATAGGGTGGACCTAATGACCCCATCCCGCTGATTCTGAGTCAGAACCATCATCCGCGCTTTTCTCTAAGGCTCATCAATAGAGACAGGATTATATGCATTTGCATATTTTACCCATTCTCTCACTGGATATTGCATATTTTACCAAAAATCTAGTGATGGTGTATATTTTAGGCCCCGTCCTCTTCCCACCCACGAGTCACAGCACTGCTTTGCCCTGCTGCTGCTGGCCAGGTAGTGTTAGAGTGTGCAGGCTGGTGCAATATGTGCGCAGTGTGGGGAACCTTGGATGTACGATATGTCTGACACTGCTCTAGGTTGCCAATCCATGTTGATAAAAGTCAGTCAGGGCGGATGCCATTACGAAGCTCCTGAACCTTTGCGTGCCCCTGGCCTGGGACTATACACCAAGAGACAGACTTCTGCAGCAGAGGAGGCAGGCAGAAGGGCTGTGACATCACACGGCGTGGAGGAAATGCCGTGTCACAGTGAGTAGGCGGCGCAGGGAGGAAGCCTTCCACTGCGCCGTCGTCACACGCTGTGCTGACATTTGATCCATCGGCGCTGGAGATGAGGGTCCGTGTAGTTGATGCAAGAAGAGCTTTGGACGCTGCAGTCTGCTGTAGCAGCCAGTAAGAAAAAAATCCTGTGTATAGCGCTAGACATCTGCAGATGCTGTGGGCCTATTTTTGAGGTTTATTTGCAACTAATTTTATGCTGATTTTTAAATAAATAAGTAAAAAATTACTTTTTTTATTATTTAATGTAGCATATTTTAACACTTTTCATGCATATTTCAAGCTTTTTATGTTGCATATAATCCTGTCTTTCTTATAAGAAAAGTGACTTTTGAAAAATGGCTGCCCCCGTACGAAAGACAGTTTTTTTAAACAGGTTTTCCTATGGGGCAGACATTTTCTGAAAGACACTTTTTTTCATAAGTGCTTCCGACCATACTCAACTGCAGTGCCGGGATCCACAACGGAGGTACCGGCTGCACGGGGGGTAGGTCGACACGGGGGGGGGGGGGGGGGGGGGGCGTCGACACGCGCGGGGGAGGGGTGTCGACACTCGCACGGTCGACACGCGCGCGGTCGACACGCGGGGGGAGCTGCACGGAGGGGAGGGCTGAAGGCTGCACTGGCTTTGACCCTGTATTTGGAAAGTTTCCAAAAACGGTTCTACCAGTGTCAAAAAATCGGCACTTAAACGGTAATATACCGTTTAAGAGCTGCGGTGTGAAAGGGGTTTTATCTGGCAGACCCGTTTTTGGAAACGTTTTCAAATACAGGGTCAAAGCCAGTTATGCGGTCTGAAAGCAGCATTAATGGCACTGAAATGGTATTTAGTAAAAAATAAAGGTTAGAGCACTGTGATAGGCTGTCCCTTGTCTTGTGTCCCTTCCCTGAACCAGGAAATAAGCTGTGGGTAGAAACGTGTTCAGAGGTTAAACGGCTTGACTGGTGATGTGAATGGTACTTAAACTGTATTTTTAAATGGTAATCTGCTGCAATATGAACACTAGACCCGTTTAAAATACCATTTAAAATGACAGTTTTTCAAAACGTTTCAAAATGTTTTATGTGATGTGAAAGCTAAACTCCCTGTATATGTATTATTATTATTATTGTTACATTATATAGTAGGTAAGGCTGAAAAAAGACTTGCGTCCATCTAGTTCAACCTGGTATAGATATCCATTGCTGATTTGGTAGGTTCTGGTATTTTACAGACAAATTATATTTCTTATTTGTACCCATGGATGTTTTTCTCCAGTAAATGTTTGTCCAACTTTGCCTTGAACGCATTTAATGAGCCAGCCATTACCACCTCTCTGGGAAGAGAGTTCCAGAGTTTGACTGTTCTGACCGTAAAGAAATTCTTTCTACTAGCTGAATGAAATCTTTTTTCTTCTAATCTATACTCATGCCCTCGCGTCCTAGATTCCTTTCTAGTAGAAAATAGGGTGTGTGACCGTTCCTTATATTGGCCCTTGATATACTTGTACATGTTGAGCATGTCCCCCCTTAAACGTCTCTTTTCTAATGTAAATAGTCCCAAATTGCTTAATCTCTCCCCGTAGCTTAAATTCTCCATTCCCCTAATAAGCTTTGTTGCTCGCCTTTGGACTTTTTCTAATTCTATGATGTCCTTTTTATAGTGTGGGGCCCAGAACTGTACTCCATACTCTAGGTGAGGTCTCACCAATGCTTTATATAGTGGCATAATTACCCTTGAGTCCCTAGTTTCCATTCCCCTCTTAATACATGCCAGAATTTTGTTGGCCTTTTTTGTAGCTACATTACAATGGGCACTACATCCTAGATTGCTGTCTATTTGGACTCCTAGATCCTTTTCAAGTTTGGAATTACCCAGTTCCTCTCCGCTAAGGTTGTAACTTGCACACTGGTTGTGTCTCCCAAGGTGCATAACCTTACATTTATCTACATTGAACCTCATCTTCCATTTTTTAGCCCACTCATCTAGAATTGCAAGATCATTTTGAAGCATGGTGACATCTTCTGGTGATTTGATGACTTTGCTAAGTTTTGTATCGTCCGCAAAGATGGATACATTGCTGAGTAACCCTATCCCAATATCGTTAATAAAAATGTTAAACAAAATGGGCCCCAAAACCGAGCCCTGGGGCACTCCACTTAGTACCGGTATCATATCTGATACGGCACCATTCACAACCACTCTTTGGAGGTTATTCTGATCGGAGCGGCCAAACGTGCGTACGTTCGCCATTACCGCACGCTAGCCGTACGCGGCCGTTAGGGTTAAGTCCACCCACAAATCAGCCGCTTACGTACGGCCAGAAATACCGTAGAAGGGGAGTGTCGTACAAATGAGCGTACGGCAACGTACGCGGACGGGCCAGCCCTTGCACTCCGACAACAGGCGTACAACTGAGCGTACGGCGCCGTCTACGGCCGTCTTTCCTCCGTCTCCCCACCGCCTTCTTGCGGAGATCTGAGCGTACGCCAGTTTGCACGGACGGGTCCCTATTGTTTTCAATGGAAAACTCAGCTTATGTCACCGCTCGTGAGAGTGAGCGTACGTCCGTGCACGCTGGCATACCCTTCACATATATGGACCTGCAAATCTTGCCTCTCAACTACTAATCTGACAATTGATTAATTAATCTATTTGTTATTCACTTATTGTTTTCTATTAACTCAATTGTCTACCTTAATAAAGATAAATAGTGGTCATGGGCTTCAAACATTGCTGAAACATCCTTTGTAGGTGTTAGATGTGGTTTATGTTATTGTATCCTAAATACAAAACCTATGTTAGTATTGGAGTGAACACGTTGACACATGTCGACTTGTTTATATTGAGTGTGCTACTGCGTAAAGTCTATGAAAGCAGGTAGTGAATGTGTCTGTTTAGCAAATACCTACCTTAGCATATAAAAAGATTCTTACCTTAAATTAAACAAACCTTTAAATGTGGAGAAGTATAGAAACATAAGCTTCCAATGTGTTTGCGTGCTGCATGTGTGGCTTGCAGGCAGTGAAATCATGGTTTGGAGTTAATAGACTGCAGCATTGCTTATTACATTCAGGTGTATGTGTTTGAGTAGTAATCAGCGTTAATTAGCCAACTCAGGCGCACGCTGGCAAGCGGTATCTGTAGGGGTGGTTTTAGCTGGCGGTTGGCGGCCGCCTGTTTGGTGTCCGAAACGAACGGTGCCTTAGTCGATCGTGCGGTAGTAGCACCGCTCATTTTGGGTGCACACCCCCGTGTACGCCCATATTTACGCCCATTTTCCCTCATTATTTCGGCCGCTCCCATCAACACGCCCCTATGCCGCCCCATTACCCGTACGCTCGCGTACATGTTTTTTCGCACGTTGTGACACCGGCCGTAAGCGTTGTGGAGTGTTCGCGCCGGCGCATTAGCGTATCTGCACATGCGCAGATCGTAAAAAACCCTGGGACGTACGCGTACGGCCCGGACGCTCCAACCAGAATAAGGCCCAATGTTCTCTATTACATAGCCAATTCCCTACCCATCTGCAGATATTTTCACCCAATCCTAGGTTCTCCATTTTATTAATCAATCTCTTGTGTGGGACAGTATCAAATGCTTTAGCGAAATCTAGGAAAATCACATCTACAGCATTTCCATTATCGAGGTTTTTGCTAACCTCTTCATAGAACCCTAGTAGATTAGTTTGGCATGAACGAATTTTCACGAACCCATGTTGGTTAGTACTGAGTAGACGGTGATGATCTAAATATTCCTGGATACCATCCCTTAAAAATCCTTCAAATAGTTTACCCACAATTGATGTTAAACTAACGGGTCTGTAATTAGCGGGATCTTCCTTTTTTCCTTTTTTGAATATTGGCACTACCTCTGCTATTCTCCAATCTTTTGGTACTATACCTGATGATAGTGACTTGCTAAAGATATAATGTAGGGGGGTAGCTAGTTCATCCCTTAATTCCATTAATACCCTCGGATGAATCCCATCTGGCCCTGGTGACTTATTTGTTTTGAGTTTGCTTAGCCTCAGTATTATTTCCTTCGGCGTGAAATCCACAATGAGATCTGGCTTATTTGTCCCGTTTGTGGTAAATGTTCGTTCCACAGTCTGCTCTCCCTTAGTAAATACTGATGAGAAGAACTCATTTAACAGTTTTGCTTTTCCCTTGTCCTCAGTAACACTTTTTCCACTAGTATCAGTTAGTGGGCCTATGTTTTCCTTAATTAAACGTTTACTATTTATGTATTTAAAAACTTCTTTGGGTTGGTTTTGCTTTCAGTGGCTATGCACTCTTCATATAATATTTTAGCTGCTTTGATTACCCCTTTACAAGTTTTGTTTGATTCTTTGTATTTTGCGAACGCCTCCTCATTCAAGTTATTTTTATAGAATTTAAAGGCTCTGGTTTTATTGTTGATAGCTGACCTTACTTCTTTGTCCAACCATGGTGGTTTTTTTTGTTGAATTTACCTTTAATTACTTTAGGAATGTATTCAATAGTTAGTGAATCAAGCACCTTTTTTAGAGTATCCCACATTTCCTCTGCATTTTTTCCCTCCATAACCGTTTCCCACCCAATTCCTGTAAGGGCTTCCCTGAATAATTCAAAGTTCGCTTTTCTGAAGTTTAGTATTTTTGCAGATCCTTTTTGATGTAATTTACTGAAGTTGATTTCCAGTGAAACCATATTGTGATCACTATTCCCTAATTGTTCAATTACTTTTGTGTTTGAAACTAAGTCTGTGTTATTTGTTAATACTAAGTCCAAGAGCGCCTCATCACGAGTTGGAGTTTCTACCGTTTGTGTAATAAACTGGTATTTAAGTAAGCTTAAGAACCCATTGCTTCTTGCTGATTTACCTGTTTCGTTTTCCCAATCAATGTCGGGTAAATTAAAATCCCCCATAATTAATACCTGACCCTGATTTGATGCTTGTTTGATTTGGTTTAAAAGAAGAGACTCTTCCCTTTCATTTATATTTGGTGGTCTATAGCATACCCCTATTATAAATTTGTTTTTTGGTTTCTTATTATTGTCGGTTATCTCTGCCCACACTGTCTCTGAGTTGTCGTCTTCCAGGTCTGTGCTCATATTTTTCTCACATGATGAGAAATATTTTTCTCACATGATGTTATACTTTGTATGTTTGTATGTGTAAATTAAAAATGTATTGCAAGAATGATCTAATTAAACAAATATATATGTATTATACCCCATTCTCACTGCAGGCAAATTCCCGGGTCTAGCATGTTGACCTGGAAATTTGCCTTTTAACACAGGTTTTTTTGCAGTGTGAACGGGTCGCATAGCCGGATCTCATACACGGGTAAAACCCTTTTTTACCCGTGTTTGAGATCTGGGTATGCAGACACGGTTTGACCCGTTCTCATTGTATAAAAACCTGTGTTAAAAGGCAAATTAATGGGTAGAACTTCTTCACCCGGGAATTTGCCTTGCAGTGAGAACGGGGGTCCGTCCCTGCAGTCCCCAGCATTATAATGCCAGGTAAAAGCCATATATTTCTCACTGGCAGTGAGAACACGATATTATTAATGTTATCTTTGCTCTGGTCTGTGCCCTAGAGCTCTAACATGTGTTAGTGTCTGGTCGGCATATATGCATACAGGACATTTGTCTGCCGCACTATGCACTCTGGAGGTCATTCTGATTGACTCGCAAAGCTTCAAAATTTGCAGCTTTGCAAGTCAAGTAAACGCCACCCACACGAACTCTCGCCCGCTGCACGCACTCCAATTTCACCTGCACGCTTGCAAATGGATGTTTTACATAAACACCCATTCGCAGCTTGTGTGTGTGGATGCAGCGTCTTGGTACGGGAAGAGGGCAGGCAAGCTGACATCCGGTGACAGCTATTGGCAGAGTGTATATAAGTACGTGCAGTGTGGTTGTTAGACCTCACACTTAGAAGATATAACCAGTTTGAAGGGTTTATTCAAGTGGCAGGCTTGTAGGTTACAACAGTACTTCATGAGTTAACTTCAAGCAGTAATACAACTTGTACATTTGGTAACGACAGTCTCTGGTTGTTACTTAGCTGTAGCGTTTTGGCGCGTGCAGGGTAAATGACAGTCTGCTGGTTTACGCTGCGGTATCTCTCCCAGTCTCGCTGCTGCCAATGATGACTGATCTCCCTGTGCAAAAGGTCACGCTGGTAACGGGATTACAGCGGGGGCTTGCTCCTATGCGCTCCGGTGCACGTGGAGCTACAAACAGCATGGACGGAGTCACACACGATCTGAGGCACACTCTAACGCGGGGACTTCCTCACAGGAAAGAGTAACGCTGCCAGCAGGGTCAGGGGTCTCTGCCCTGCTATTCGCTTAAGCGACTTGTCACTCAGGGTGACGCTTAACTACGTTGGCTGCAAGGGGGAAAAGGAAGACTGTAAGTCTTACACTAAGCAGTGTATGCGGAGACAGGCGCTGAGCGCTGCAATCTAACACTCCCCCTCGCTTAAGGCTGTCTTCGGCTACATAAAAGAACTCAATACAATGCTTTGTCCTTTTGTAATACCTGTAACCGAAAATATGGTTAGAGAGAAAAAGACATTCAGAACATCAAAAACTTCAAATCAACATTTTTGAACTTAGACAAGTCCACAGTCCTTCACGAACTTAGTAAGCAAGTTTCCCGACAGTCCTTTAGTAAGCATGTCAGCGACATTCTGTTCACTTGCAATGTATTCAACATCGATGGACTTGTTCTCCACTAGTTCTCTGATGAAGTGATGTCTTATCGCGATGTGCTTTGACCTTCCATGGTGCTTGGTAGTACAGGAAAGATCTATTGCTCCCCTGTTATCACATGCGATACTGATAGTCTCTTCTTCATAAAGTAGACCTAACTCACACAAAGTCTCTTTGATCCAGAGTGCTTCTTTTGATGTCTCTGTAAGAGCCATGTATTCGGCCTCGGTTGTTGAGAGAGCAACGGTCGGTTGTTTTCTACTCGCCCAACTAACTGCTGCTCCGGCCAGTGTGAACAGGTAACCGGTGTGGGAACGACGATCATCTTCATCTGCTCCCCAGTCGGCATCGCAGAAGACTTTCAAATTTGAATTGCTTGTCTTGGCGAATTTTAATTTCAAGGAACTTGTACCTTTTAGGTATCTCAGAATCCTCTTCACTGCGATCCAGTGTTGTCTTCCAGGATTTATTGCAAATTGGCTCACCCGACTGACTGCATGAGTGATGTCTGGACGAGTTCCAATACTTGCATACATAAGACTTCCAACCACGTTCTTGTAAGGAACATCTTGCATTTCCTCTATTTCTTCTTGTGTGGTTGGTGACATACCTTTTGTAATCTTGATGCTTTTGTCAATTGGTGTATTCACTGACTTGGAGTCTGCCATCCCATACTTCAAGATTGTTGCCTCGATGTACGTTTGTTGGTCGACTGTGACTGTTCCCTTTTGCAAGTTTTGAACAATCCTCATGCCCAACAGATGATTGGCTGGACCTAAGTCTTTCAACTTGAATCTCTGTTTCAGTTGATCTCTTACACTTGTGATGTGATCTTCGTGACCTGCTATAAGTATATCATCCACATAGACTGCTATGATGAACAACTTTTCTCCCAGAGTTTTGTGATAAAGGCAGTGGTCAGTCTCTGATCTAATAAAATTCATTTCAAGCAGTACTGTGTCTATTGCAGATTTCCATTTCGCCCAATCACTGCACGCTTTCGCTTCTTGAATACTCTGAGGTTCACTGAAAGCAATATTCGCATATTCTTCCTCATATCTTCTGGCTGGTATGCCCTTGTTTCTTCTCACAGAAGCTCTTTTAGTTGGTTCGCTTCCTTCTTCAGTATTTTCTGTTGCAGGTATGCTTTCTATTTCACATACCTCTACTAGTGCTTGCTTTTCTTGCTCTTTTGCTTTTGTGGGTGATGCTGTTTCTTGAAATATCACATCTCTTGATTTCAGGAGACGTCTGTTCTCTGCATCCCAGAGCCTGTACCCTTTGCTCTCCTCACAATAGCCTAGCAATATGCACTGTCTTGATTTTGGGTCAAGTTTCTTCCTTCTCTCCTTTGGTATATGTGCATAAGCTCTGCTCCCAAAGACACGGAGGTGACTGATGTCTGGCTTCTTCCCAGACCAGGCCTCTAAGGGGGTTTTTCCCTTCACGGCCACTGTAGGTGTTCTGTTTTTCAGGTATACTGCAGTAGATACAGCTTCTGCCCAAAAACTCTTCTCCAGGCCAGCATCGTTCACCATCGCTCGTGCTCTTTCAACGATTGTTCTGTTCGCCCTTTCACTTACGCCATTCTGTTCAGGCGTGTAGGCCATCGTCAGCTGATGCTTTATGCCATGCCCTTTTAGGAAGTCGGTTAGTACTTCATTTTCGTACTCTCCCCCATTGTCGGATCTCAGGACCTTTAGTTTTAGGCCCGTCTGAGTTTCCACTAGGTTCTTGTACTCCACAATTTTCTTGACCACCTCACTTTTCTTCTTTATGAAGTATACGTGTGTCATTCTTGTGGCGTCATCGATGAGAGTCATGAAGTATTTGTAACCACTGGTTGACTCCTCTTCCATTGGTCCGCACACATCTGTGTGTACCAGAGCTAGTTGTGTTTCTGCTCTGCCTGCTGACTTGGGAAATGGGTTGCGGGTCTGCTTGCCTTTTATGCAACTCTCGCACACAGGTCTTCCGGTGTCTTTCACTGTGATTCCTGTTGCCATCCCATCAGCTAATTTCTGGACATTATCATATCCTAAGTGTCCCAAACGTCTGTGCCAGAGCTCCATGGACTCATTTTCAGCAGAGGCTGCCAAAGCTACACATTCATCTGTGTCTAGGACGTATAGTTGGTTGCATCGGGTTGCTGAAGCAATTACAGTCCCTCTTTCATTATGCACCATGCACTTGCCCTTTGCAAACTGGACTCTGTAGCCTTTTGCCTCGAGTACGCTGATAGCGATGAGGTTACTTCCCAATTCTGGTACATACAGGACGTCTTGGATATCTGTGACTACTGTCTGTCCCTCAATTCTTAGTCTCACTGTGATTGTCCCAACACTTGAAGCAGTAAGGATCTTTTCACCAATCCCGGTAACTGTTGTGGGGTTACACTGTGTTAAAGAATTGAACCACTCCTTGTTGCAGCTGAAGTGTCTAGAGGCTCCCGAGTCCATGTACCAGAGATCCCTCCTTGGCTTGTCTGTTACATTCAGTGCTGACTCGTTCTTTTTATCATGCCGCTTGTGCATGCCACTAGTGTTCTTCAGCCTGCATTCTGAAGCCTTGTGCCCTACTTTGTGGCACACATAACATTTGAATGTGCATTTCTTGGGTTTCGCACCCTTTGCTACTAAGGCAGAACCTTCAGCTATGGCATCCTTGTGGATTCTCTCTTGGAACTGTAGTAGTTTGGCTCTCACAACTTCAGTTGTAAGCTTGGTCTCATTTGACTCTAGTGCGACAACCAGAAAGTCAAATTCCTCTGTCAAATTCTGCAGCATTACCATTGCTACTTCTTCCTCATCCACTTTTGCTCCTACACACGCCAATTGCTGAGCTATCGATAGTATTTTATCAATATAATCGTTCATGTCCTTGCATGCATTCAATTTTGTTCCATACAGTGTGCGTCTCAGACTTATCCTTCTCATTAAGCCTTTATTTTCATAAGCACCTTGTAGAGTTGTCCACATGTCCTTAGCGGACTCCTTCCCACAGATAGTAGAATAAACATGCTGCTCCACAGCCAGGCCTATTGTGCCAATGGCCTTGTCTACCTCTTCTGGGTTTGGACTTTCTCCTGGGGCTATTGTGACTTTCCATAGCTTCTCCCTCTTAAGCTGCATTTCCATAGCGAACTTCCATGTAGTGTAATTCTCTGAGCCTTTGAGCTTTGGAAAGTTCATGCTATGCCCTGTACTGTGCATTCTCGTTAACTCTTCCACAAATGGCAATTTAGAAATAATTCCTTTGTGTTCTTTTATGTACTGCGCTAGCACTTTGTCTTCAGGGGGTTAATCTTCGCGCACGTGACGTGCTGGGCCCATAACCTATTGGCAGAGTGTATATAAGTACGTGCAGTGTGGTTGTTAGACCTCACACTTAGAAGATATAACCAGTTTGAAGGGTTTATTCAAGTGGCAGGCTTGTAGGTTACAACAGTACTTCATGAGTTAACTTCAAGCAGTAATACAACTTGTACATTTGGTAACGACAGTCTCTGGTTGTTACTTAGCTGTAGCGTTTTGGCGCGTGCAGGGTAAATGACAGTCTGCTGGTTTACGCTGCGGTATCTCTCCCAGTCTCGCTGCTGCCAATGATGACTGATCTCCCTGTGCAAAAGGTCACGCTGGTAACGGGATTACAGCGGGGGCTTGCTCCTATGCGCTCCGGTGCACGTGGAGCTACAAACAGCATGGACGGAGTCACACACGATCTGAGGCACACTCTAACGCGGGGACTTCCTCACAGGAAAGAGTAACGCTGCCAGCAGGGTCAGGGGTCTCTGCCCTGCTATTCGCTTAAGCGACTTGTCACTCAGGGTGACGCTTAACTACGTTGGCTGCAAGGGGGAAAAGGAAGACTGTAAGTCTTACACTAAGCAGTGTATGCGGAGACAGGCGCTGAGCGCTGCAATCTAACAACAGCCCCCTGCGTCATGGGCGAATTACCATGGGAATGCCCAGCATTTTCATGGGGTTGCCCAGGAAATGCTGGGCTTTCCCATGGGTGCGACTCCAGTCTTCGGCCACACGCCCCCTTGTCCACACTGATCCGTTGGTGCATTTTTACTCAACCCGGGTCACCCATGTTAAAACAAGCGTGATGTCATTTTTTAAAGTACATCATTGATCTCTGAGGTCTGAACAAAGGAGGGGGTGATGTCCAGGCGCGGCGACAGAGGGGGGTCCCCTCCTAGGAAAAGTCTATATACGCCCAAGATGTCTGTTCAGCACACGAGTTTCCTGCGGCCCGGAGTGGCCAGCCCCAGCCCTGCGCGGCGAGTGTCATCCAGGCAGCCTCAGGACATCAGCGGCTGGGTGTCATAAAGGCAGCCGCCACACACAAGCGGTGCCCTGGAGTGGCCAGCTCCAGCCCCACGTGGTTAGTGTCAGCGGTCAGGTGTCAGACAGGCAGCACACAAGCTTGCAGCTGCCAGCCCCAACACCGTGTGACGAGTGTCAGTGGCTGGGTGTCAGCCAGCCTCCCTTTACCATCAGCCATTGAGGGCCCGGGGGGGGGGGGGGGGAGGCATCCCCATGATGCAGGCTGGAGATAGGAAGGAATTTTCGGCTCACTAATACAGGGTAGTTGAATAGATTTGTCATGTTTATTGTATGATACAGGATAGGGAAGCAGGTGCGGCTACAGAGGGGGCGATGGTATGTGCAGTGTACACTGCTGTGCTCAGTGTATAGGGGTGATCTCTGGGATCTTGAATAGCCCTGGTTAATTGCAACTGTTATGGAAGTTCAGTTTGTGGGTCCGGACTGGGAAGGGGTGGAGTCTGGACTGGGAAGGGGAGTGGTCGGACTGGACGGGGGAGGGTCAAAATAAAACCATAAACCACCCGCCCTAGAAGAAAAGTCTAGATCCGCCCCAAGTGATAGCTTTACAAAGGAGGGGGCTGGGGAATGTTTGATGTTAGGTCCTAATAGAGCCAGATTTTACTGATATTGTGATAAATTATCGCATCCCTGACTGTGCCCGTGATTTGCCTACACCCCTGAGCTGCAGCAACTCCATGATTTCTTCATCTTTCCAGTTTGACATTGCTGTACAGTACAGTATAGTAGGTAAAAAGTACAGTACAGTACAGCATGGGCGGATTTAGGGGGGGGACACACCGGGGCACGTGCCCCCCCTGTCATATAGTTTTTTTTCTATTTATAAAGATTGCCGGGGCCGGGCGCAGCAGCCGCCTGCGGAAGCGGGCTGCAGCAGTTAAGACCTAATACTGTATGTTGCCGCGGGGCCCGGCCGCTGGGACTCTCAGCTTCTCAGCTTGCTATTGACATCACGATGCTGCGCCGCCCACGCGTCTGCCGCAGAGGGAAGAGCGGATTGCGCCAGGAGGAGATGGAGGCGAGGTAGGCAGCTGCAGCCCTGTAAAAGGGGAGAGGCAGGAGCCGGGAGCTGCAGCACTGGCCAGCAGCAGCGCTGGAAAAGGGAGAGGCAGGAGCTAGGAGCCAGGAGCCTCAGCAGTACGCACTAAGTGACTATGAGGAGGTCTATATGGATGAGGATGAATGCTACATTATCTTATGGGAGGAGCTCAGCTGCAAGTTTTATTTAGAGAGCTCCCTCCATGTACATGTCTGTTTGCAACCTTGAGGACTAGGATGTATAGTGGGCATTATGGCATGTGCCATAAGGTGTAGGGGGCATTATGGAGTGTGACATAAGGTATAGTGGGCATTACAGCTTGTGGCATAATGTGTAGTGGGCACTATGGCTTGTGGCATAATGTGTAATGGGCATTATGGCATGTGCCATAAAGTGTTATAGGCATAAAGGTTTGTGGCATAAAGTGTAATGGACATAATGGTGTGGGGCATAATGTGTAAGAATCATTATGGCGTGTAGCATAATGTGTAATGCACGCATGTCCAAACTGTGGCCCTCCAGCTGTTGTGAAACTACACATTCCAGAATGACTTGCAATACTTTTAGCATTCCCTAATAGCAAAACTGTAGCAAGGCATGCTGGGACTTGTAGTTTCACAACAGCTGGAGGGCCATAGATGGACATGCCTGGTGTAATGCATACCTCCCAACTGTCCTGCTTTCCGCTGGGGCGGCAGAGTACCGCAGCGGGGGGGTCTGTTGGGAGTTCCCCTTGTCATCTGCAAATATACGTACATCAGCATCTATTTATGGCTCCACAGCGGTGAAAATGGGGCATGGCCTTGCGGGAGCAGCATGTGTATAAGCCACACCCCTTCATGCTAGGCCACACCCCAAAAGTTTCGGCACGCCTTTGGCGCGCATGGACGTCCCTCCTCCTCCCTCCTCAAAGTTGGAAGGTATGGTAATGGGCATTACAGTGTGTGGCGTAAAGTGGCCATAACCCCTATTATGATGTAACCACTCCTCTAGTTTCATATAACCATGCCTTATCACAACACGTGACCATGTGTTAGTACCACTATGAAATCATTTCTAATTGCCCTACTTCATTCCCTTTTAAGGAAACAACCATGTTTTATTAGGCCACAAGCCCACTAGAAACCTGCTCACACGACTCCCCCTTTACTGATTGTGGTGCCCCCCTGTCATTTTTTCCTGGATCCGCCCCTGCAGTATAGTACACTTCTGGTTGCCACATTTTAGTTTGTCCTCACGGGTGTGGTACAGGGGTCCGACAGTCGGGATCCCGATAGTCATTAGCCCGATGTCCTGACTGGCCGGACTCAGACAGCGTGGCGAGCGCAACAAAGCCCCTTGCGGGCACAGTGCTTGCTGCTTGCTGCGCTCGACACCTATTCTATTCTCCCTCTATGGGGGTCGTGGACCCCCACGAGGGAGAATAGCCGGTGGTCATTGGGAACCCGTGCGTTGGTATTTTAACAGTCCGGATCCCAACGTCGGGTAAATAACTGTCGGGACCCCGTCCGGCACCCGTCCTCACTGTGCAATGCAGAAAAGTATTGTGTGCTCTGCAGGCCTCCGCTGACTGGCCACTGAAATTGAATCTATCAGTACTCTTTACTAATAACCTGGGTCTGCCATTTTAAATGCACAATAAGCCGTGTATAACCCTTCTTTTTTTCCCGTGTTGAAATACTGGGTTATTCGACCGGGTTATTGACTGTGGTACTTTCACATTGCACATCGACCCGGGTCGAATCAGCAATAACCCGTGTCTGACTCGGGTTATTTATGCGATGTGAAAGGGGTATTAGTAATCAGATAAGAATAATAAAACCACACCATATTGCAGTTAACTCTAAGGAGTAAATTTACTAATACCCCATTCTCACTGCAGGCAAATATCCGGGTCGAGCATGTCGACCCGGAAATTTGCCTTTTAACACAGGTTTTTCTGCAGTTTGAACGGGTCGCATACCCGGATCTCATACACGGGTAAAACCCTTCTTTTTTACCCGTGTTTAAGATCCGGGTATGCAGACACGGGTTGACCCATTCTCACTGCAGAAAAACCCGTGTTAAAAGGCAAATTACCAGGTAGAACTTCTTCAATCAGGAATTTGCCTAGCAGTGAGAACGGGGGTCTGTCCCTGCAGTCCCCGGCATTTTAATGCTGGGGAAAAGCCATGTATTTCTCACTGGCAGTGAAAACACGGTATTAGATGGGAGTTCTATTTCACATGGGATGTTGCTATGGGTAACTAATCAGAATCTACTAATACCCCTTTCACCTCGCAAATGCCGGGTTGGACCCAGGATTTGGACAGGGGTCCATCTAGGGAGAGACCCAGCATTTGCGAGGTGAAGCTCCCCTCAGCGACCTGGCAATGAGCCGGGTCACTGATGTCATTGGGGGGAGGGATGGAGCATCGGCTCAACTCAGTTGGGGCTGAGGAGGAGTCAGCGCTTGGAGCTGACGCGGCCTTCTCCCTATAGTGTAAACAAGACCCAGGTTGCCTGACCCGTGTTACCCATTTGCACCCGTCCCAGGTAAACCTCAGGGTGAGAGAGCATGTTAGTGTGATACAGCATAGGCCCCCAGAAGAGGGAGTGCATGAGGTTTTTTTTTTTTTAATCCAATGGGAGAAGAGGGGGCCCCATTGGACAACTGTGTGAAAGTGTTTGTCTCAGACCTTGTATATTAAGACACACAATTGGATACCAAGGAAGGGCTTGGTAGCGGCATTAGCATAATGTTATGTATGCAACTGCAACTAAAGACGCAAGGAAGGCCGCAACTGTGTCCAACTCAGAGTCAGGCCGTATCAGGAGGGTGTATCCCACCTCTCTTGAAAAACTTCACCCCTCAACAGACACAGCTTTCATCCAGGACTGACAGTTGTCCCCGACATGGGCCCTTATTCTGATCGGTGCGGATATTCCCGCATTCTTACGGTGCGGTCCGCACGCCACGGTGTTCTGCCGCGTGCGGCCATCGTCCGTAGAAACGCCCACGGGTCCTCCGCATTCGGACGGACTCACTCTTTAAGAACAGGGCGTGTTTACGGACGACATACAAACCATGCGTGTGCGGGAGAAACACTCCGATTCTGCACGGTATTACAGAGTATTACAGAGTATGCTCGGGAATACCGCATCCGAACGGGAGCCAAGCGGTGCTACCGCACGTAAGCGGAGTATTTACGCCAAACAACCCACTATTATGTATCTTCTGCAAGACATCACATGACCCACTTATTCAAATACCTATCCTCATAAAAAACTTCTTATTTGGAATTGGAATCAATTAGATGCCAATATATCCTTACAAGCATGCCTAACACATGCATTGCACACATTAACCCTTACAGCAATTGAAGTGCAATGGTTTCAATTAAAGCACTGACAAGCGTCCTATTAGTGAGTAATGAGTAAAGGAGTCGATTCTATTGGGTTCAGGTGTTAATGCTTGTAGTCATTAGGCGTACGTTCGCCTACCGCATGAACGAGTGGTGTCCGCTAAGCAATAGTACACTTGTGGACACCGCACATTTCTGCCCTTTTTGATCGCGTGCATTCGGAGTGCTATCCGAATGTACGCCCCCCAACATAAGTGTACTCCCCCGTATCCGCCCATGTTTCCGCCCCGTTTTGCCCACTTTGAAACTACGCCCATGTGTCATTCCGCATGACGCCCATAATACGCCCATATTTCCCGACTGATTGCGGGGAACAGTTTTGGACGGGATTTGGCCGAACTGGTACGGAGTCAAGGCGTGGCACATGCGCGTTGCGTTCTCCACGCATGCGCAGACGCCGAAAACACGCGATCCGAAAGTATGCGGTAAAGTCCGCGTCAATCAGAATAAGGGCCATGGTCCCCACCGCTGCCACCTGTCCCCGGCACTGTCCCCACTGCTGCCACCTGTCCTCGGCACTGTCCCCCTACTGTCACCTGACCCCGACACTGTCCCCACTTCTACCACCTGACCCCAGCACTGTCCCCACTGCTGTCACCTGTCATCGGCACTGTCCTCACTGCTGTCACCTGACCCCGGCACTGTCCCCACTGCTGCCATCTGTCCCAGACACTGTTCCCACTGCTGTCACCTGACCCCGGCACTGTCCCCACTGCTGTCACCTGGCCCTGTCCCCGCTTCTACCACCTGACCCTGACACTGTCCTCACTGCTGCCACCTGTCCTCGGCACTGTCCTCACTGCTGCCACCTGGCCCTGTCCCCGCTTCTACCACCTGACCCTGACACTGTCCTCACTGCTGCCACCTGTCCTCGGCACTGTCCTCACTGCTGCCACCTAGGGTTGCCAATTCCGGGGCATTTTTTCAATCCCGGGATTGGTTTCCCTAATTTGAAAAACCCACCCGGCCGCCCTGCAAATTTACTTACATGTGCGGTGCGGCCGGGAGATGAAGCCAGGAGGCGGTCGGGTGAGTGGACGGCCACGTAGTTTCCTCACTGCTGCCACCTGTCCCCACTGCTGCCACCTGACCCCAGCACTGTCCTCTCACAGCTGCCTCCTGACCAGTGTTCCCTCTAAGCTGTGCGCACGTGCGCGCGCACACACCTTGACGAGCGTGCGCACAGACATTACAACTGAGCGCACAAAGCAGCAGTGGACCCTTTTTGCAGTTGTGGACTCAATGTGTGTTTCACCCATTAACTACATTGTGTACTGTATTTTGAATGTTTAAATGTTTAATATAATTTTGAAGTAAAGTTAACACAAATGCTGAACGTCATTTTCCAGTTATATATAAGTGACGCACAAAAATTTAAATTTCATTCCAAAGTTGCACAGCCAAAATCTTTAGCCGCACACAGCCTTCGTAAAATTAGAGGGAACATTGCTCCTGACCCCAGCACTGCCTTCACCGCTGCCACCTGACCCCATCACTGCCCTTATGCTGCCCATACACCTGTGTGATATTGCATGCAATCATTTGATTTTGACCACATATGGCCGATAAATCGAATGATTGTATGCACAAAATGTGTACCATTCGACGCGATGCGCTGGCACGCCGGTCGAATGACGCGTCTTACGTGCTGCACATAATATTTATGGAATTGCAGGAGCAATCACATGTGGTTTTTAACCACATGCGATGCTCAAATGCAATCCGCGGGTGGGGGGCGGAGGGAACGCTTTTTCAGCGGCAAGGGGTTTGGGGAGAGGGGGCCGGAGGGACCGAAGGTGGCGTGGGAGAGGGCGTCATTGTAGCTGTGTTGCACTAGCGGGTGGCGGGGGTTGGTCAGCGGTGGCGGCAGAAGTGTTTAAAACACTTCTGCCGCCACCGACCCCCGCCGCCTGCTAGCGCTACTTCTAGCGTTACACTACAACGCCCCCCTCCAGTGGCAAACGCAGGATTTTCAGAAGGGGGTTTCCAAAGGGGCGGAGCAAAGCACGGAGATGGACACTTAGGTGACCCAGTATATGCCGGGTCAGTTAAAGTATTATAGATAGACCAAATGTATATAAATAATAATAATAATAATAAAAAAAATATATATATATATATATATATATATACATATACGTATACTTTGTCACCTACACCTTGACAAAGGGGCATCTGCCCCGAAACATTGGTTGTTGTACTTTTGAATACAAAATTTAAGCACAAGTCCCAGGAGTGCCAGTTTCTTTCTTCCATTTATTGTTCATATACATACATACATATATATATACATACAAGGGCATCAACAACAGTGTAGGCCCCTGGGAATAGCAATGTATTGGGGCCCCTACCGATCCTCCAGTGGTAGGGGTGGGGGAAGTTTTGATGTCCCGCGGGTGGTAGGGGGTATTATATCAACCGCTCAGCATGTAGGGCCTGGATCAGTAATTTCCACTAATTACCCCTGTACTGCACAGATGGTGGGAGATGGGGTGGGAGAAGGGGGCATTGGGCTGAATGAAGGGGCCCTGACACATAACTTCCAGGGTGGTAGAGGATGTTTAATAAGCAGAGGAGGGGTGTATAGTGGAGTGGGCTTATTATTCATAATTTTCTGGTGGGAGGACAGCTTGCTTGACTGCAGATATCTCCAGTTCCCGGAAATAGATTTCTTAGATTTTAATGGAATTAAAAACTAGAGAATTCCACCTACCAAATGGTAAAATAGACTAGAGCAGGGGTGGCCAACCGGTCAGAGGTAAAGAGCCAAAAAATATCGGTAGTCAAGCTAAAGAGCCGACATCATGCACGCGCCGAAGGTGCATGTGCCAAAAAAGGGGGCGTAGTCTATTTTGACCCCTTGGGTGGGTGTGATACAAATATGCCTCCAATAGTGCAGTGCCATATATACATATGCCCCCAATAGTGCCAGATACACATATGCCCCCCACGGTGCCAGGTATACACCACACGGTGCCGGGTATGCCCCTACGGTGCCAGAAAGCTGGTATGCCCCTACGGTGCAAGAAAGCTGGTATGCCCCTACGGTGCAAGAAAGCTGGTATGCCCCCACAGTGCCACAAACTGCTATGCCCCCACAGTGCCACAAACTGCTATGCCCCCACAGTGCCACAAACTGCTATGCCCCCACAGTGCAAATTCCCCAGCAGCAGCACTCACCATTGTTGCTGCTGCTGCCGGGCGGGGAGAGGACAGTCTGGTGTCCCCCTGCAGTCCTCCTGTCATGTCACCGATGGGAGGAGAGCACAGCACAGCACGCATCTCCTTCCCCCTTACTTCCCTGTGACTGGGCCGTCCACCATTCAAAGCTCGCTGGCCGGCTCCTGATTGGCTGCTGGCCACCAAGCTCTGATTGGCAGACGGCCCAGTCACAAGGATGCACAGTAAGGGGTAGGAGAGATGCGCGATGCGCGCTCTCCTCCCCTCAGAAGGAGAAGGGATTCAGGGATCCGGCAGCAGGGGGGACTGGGACAGACGGTGGGCAGCAGTGGGAGCAGGAGCCGCACTTTACAAGGGGGAGACTAGAGGATCAGACTTCAGAGCAATCTGCCAATGAGTGTATAAAACTACATACCAGGTGTGTGGAGCTGGAGCAGTAACCATCTGCTAGAAGGCTGACATCTATGGTTCTGGGAACAGAAGAGACAAGCTACTAGTGTCCTTCAAAGGGGGAGAGTCCCAGCTTTTGGAATATACCCTCAGAAAAACTCTAAGTGAGACAGAACCTGAAATATCTGACTGGGAAGAGCAATTAACAGGCTTGGATGGGGACCACTGCTTTGAAGTCCGATATCTCCGGTTCCCAAGGGCCGATTTTTAAAATTCTTGTACCCATGGAAAGAGGAGACCCTCAGCTTTCAGGCTAGGGCCCTTAGACTCCTGGGGGGGTTTCTGGGTACCCAGAAACCCCCCCTGCGTGCGCTACTGCCCTCTGCCAGCACCCAATGTGCCAACTCAAGATGGCATGCGACATCGGGTGTTGTAAGGGGGGCACTTTTTGCACGACAAGATGGAATCAGGTTAGATGGACATCGCACTCCGATGTTGCATCGAATCCGATCGCATAAGTGTATGGGTAGCATTACTGCTGCCTCCTGACCCCAGCACTGTCCTCACTGCTGCCTGCCCTCATCTCCCCTCCCAGGGACCCTAGAAATGTTTTTGCTCAGTGATTGCACATAGCAGGTCACGTGTGTTATATATTCTAATACTGCTCGGCTATATACACCAAATATTCCAGAGAAGACAAGGAAGGACTTTAGGGCTATCACGGACTGTACAGGATTTCTAGTAAATACTGGGGTGGGGTGTCAGGTGTGAGTTGTGAGCCACCCTAAAAGAGATATCCCGCGTCACCACTGAGTGACATCACAGGCCCGGAAACCGCTGGTGAGGTGAGTGACGTGTTCATGCAGGACCACAGGAGACAGCAGAGTTATTGGTCAGCTCCATAATTGCTTAGAACCGTGGTTCTGCCTTCCACTGTCACATCCTGGTCCAAGGGGAAATAGGCTCAGCCGCCCTGACAGGACAGCGAGGAAGCCGCAACTCTCCCGAGTCCCAGCAGCCAGCGCTGACAGCGTGACACCGGATCCCAGCCACAGACATGCTCAGATTTCTCGGAAAATTGAGCGGCTCACGCCACGTGCTGCAGACAGTGACCGGCGGCCTGCAGACTCTGTACTCCGGGAACCTGCTGCCTCTGGAGAAATACTACCGCTTCCATGACTTCCACTCCCCGGCCCTGGAGGAAGCGGACTTCAAGAACGTGCCCATGGTTCTCATGGTGGGACATTACAGCTCTGGAAAGACCACCTTCATCAGGTAGGGTCCATGCTGTCAGTACCACCTTCATCTAGTAGGGTCTGTGGGACATGTCCTAGTATGCTGCCTTCATCAGGTAGGGTCCATCATGTCCTAATGTGTCCCCCTCATCAAGCAAGATCCATCATGTCCTACTGTACCACCTTCATCTGGCAAGGTCCATAATTTGCTACTGTAGTACATTCATCAGGTAGGGACTAACATATCATAGTTTACCACCTTCATCAGGCAAGGTACCTCATGTCCTACTGTAGTACCTTCATCAGGTAGGGTCCAACATACCCTAGTGTACCACCCTCATCAAGCAGGATCCATCATGTCCTAGTAGTACGTTTATTTATAAAGGCGCCACAAAGTGTCCGCAGCGCCGTACATAGCAAACAAAAAAACAAATTACAAGGTAACGTACAGGGTGTGTTGATAAAATACAGCATAAATAGGGGTATAGCTAGTAGAATCATCATCAGTTCTGAAGTAGGTGTCGAAATTGTAGAGGAGACTGAAGATGAAGTAGAGGAAGGGAAGAACAGGACAGGAGCACAGGTGAGGTAAAGAGGTTGGCTGAGTACGTGAGGAAGGAGGACCCTACTCATAAGAGTTAACAGACTAATACCCCTTTCAGACAGAAAAATCCCCAAAACCCAGGTATTTCCCGGATACAAAAACCCAGGTACAACTAGGCAGCAAGGGGCTAACCCCCTTTCACACAGGAGCAAAAACCCGGGTATTTCCCGTGTCGACCCCTTTCACACAGAAGCTGGATTTTTCCTGCAAAACTCTGTGTGTCATAAGAATAGGACAGTTTTAAAGGCACACAGAGATGAGGTCATCAAAAGTGGGAGGTGTCTGCTCACTGCATTGCATTAACCATGGCATGACACAAGGATATGTTGTAAACAAGTTTTATTGTTTTTATATACTGGAAGGTACATGTTACCTCACATGGCTGTCAGTATATTTGCAATGTTTGAGTACACTGTGGCATCTTTTTTTTTCAAAACGTTTTTATTAAAGTTTTGCATGTAATAGTTGTTGTACATAACTAAACATCAATCTCTTGTATGAAAACATTCAGCAAATAAAGTACATTACCATATAAAAACTGTGCATAATTGGTATTTCTTTCCATGGGTGTATTCATGTCAGATGTATAACATTTCCTTTCTTCAATCCCTGAGAACCCACTTTTCCTATTGCACCACTTTCCCTTCTCAGTATTTGACCCCTCTTTCTTATTTAGAAGTGTGTTCAAAAGAGTAACCCTTTTAGTTTCCTCGTCTCTACATACATTCGCCTTATTACATGTCTAATACAACTTATTCCTTTATGAATTTCAACAACCAATCAACTACCCCTACAACATTAACTACCCCCCCCCTCCCTTGCCCACCCACAACTAAGACTCGGTGCGCCTCAACTATCTGTTAGTGATCTAAGCAGGTACCAGGTTGTGCCTTCAAACACCTTCATAACGTGTTTTCATTTTCCTCCATTGACGCTATGTATACCCCCCATTTAGCATGAAATTTCTTGACTCCTTCCTCCACCATCGGCAGAGTGGCTTTTCTATCAAAATACAACAGTTGCGTTAGCGTAGACTTAACATCATGTAATAATGGGGATGCTGAGGTAGTCCAGTTGCGTAAGATTACTTTCTTCGCAACTGTCACTATCATGGTGAGAAATGGAAACAATTCTGTTTTCCTGCCGTGAAGATTCCATTGTGAGAAATTCGCACATAACATAGCCAACGGATCTTTAACTAGGCGCAACCCACATATATTATTTATATACATCATCACCTTGTCCCAAAATTTTCTGACTCTCCCGCATTCCCACAAATGATGGAAGAACGTTGCGTTTGAGCTTTTACATTTAAGACATTTCCCCAGTTCTTCCGGGACAAAGTGCTTTCTCTGAGCTTGTGAGATATACGCTCTATGTAGCGTCTTTATGTGCACCTCCTGCAGCATGGCCGACTGCAACACCTTCAATGTTTTTTCCATGTGTTTATGTAGTATATCTCCCGAGCCCACTCCCGGAATGTCTGCCTGCCACTTAAGCCCCATTGCTTGCCATATTGCTTCAGGTGTGACTGGTAGTATATCGCCATATATATACTTAATTCGGAATGGGAAAAAGGGGGAGAAAAAGTACTCTCCTTTGTTTGGGGGCACGCTTTTGTAGAAAAAGAAATTTCTGTGTAGTATGATAGAATTTAAAACATAACTTTTAATCTAGGTACTAATAAAAGATTGTTGAAAGACAAGGACACAGACAAACTACACAAAACATATATGATTGGTTGGTGTAACCAATAGTGACTCACTCGAGTCTCGTCAAAAATGTCTGACGTTAAGGCAATAGGTTACCAGGTTTGTATACTAAATAGACTAATATAACAATTTAATCCCAGTGGATAAGTCTATTGTATACTGCTGGTATTTTTGTAGCGAAATGAAAAAGACGTATTATAGATATGGTCAACACCACTGATTGTATGGTGTGGTACCCACATGCAATTTTCAGATTTTACAATTTGATCAACACCAATAATTGTATGGTGTGTACCCACATACAATTTTCAAATTTTACAATTTATCTCAGAGTGCAGTAATTCTCTGGGTACAGTTTTTATCTGAAATTTAAGCATACAGGAAAGCGATGGTAGCCACAGAGTCTAGTGATTGTTGTATCAGCTTATGCCAAGGTATAATAAGGTAAATTTTTACCTTCACTGATGTTGTCCCGACCAATTAGTAATGGTTCTGGGTCGAGGCAATATTTCAGTGCTATGAAGCCAGAATTGTAGAGTTTAGAGAGTGAAAAAATGAACAAGCATCTGCTGTCTCTTGCCCCTGGATAAGGTGCCCTGTTGATAGTATATCAGAGCAGGGTCTAGCCGAAATCCTTTCGGTAGAGATGAGAGTGCTAATGATATGGAAATGTGACAAGAGTGCCCAGATAGAAGTCGTCTCTATACACCCTATCAGGTAGATTGGTAGGCTGCTGCTTCCCATATGCTACAGCATTGGTGGGAAGTGAGCGGTACACACCACAAGATAGCGTTAAATAACAGAAAGGGATGTCTCCTTCCCTTCATGCAAATATATGGTGCCCTGTTGCGCAGTGGACAGTGCAGGGTCTTGCCAAATTTCACATGAGGTGGGTAGGGAATCTCTTGAATAAAAGATGTGGAGAAGGGAAAAATAAATAGGGAAAAATGCACTGATATACTAATAATAGTTGTACTAATTATATAGTATTGCAAACAAAATTGTTTCAGTGCATAGAAAAGGTCTGGCGTTCAAGTGAAAGCATAAGTATTTATATACTGCCCACAATCAAGATTGATGTTGGGGGTTTGCGTCTACAAATAGAGAATAATTACCAACAATCAGCAGAAAAGGTGATCAAAGTGACCGTCAGGCGGCGGTAGATATAATTGTGCAGGTCAGTGAGTGACCAAACAATTTAAATAAATATGAGTGACCAAACAATTTAAATAAATAAATCTTCTCGTATTGTGGACTGAAATATTGACTGATTAATTGATACCACATAAATTATATTACTGTAAGGTGTAACTTGTGCGTGGGTTCTCCCCTAGCTTCCCCCTCTCCCCATTCTACCACGTTATTAATTCGGAATGGCCCAGTAGAACTTAAAGCAAATACTTGCTGCATTATGTCTTGTCTTTCAGTGTCTATCATTGGGTTTCCTTTTGACTGAATAAAATGTCTGATTTGCAAATACATAAAAAAGTCCCTATTTGGTAAAGATTATTTAGCTGAAAGCTCTTGAAATGAGAGCACACTGTGGCATCTTTGACTGTCCCAGTCATCTGTTTGCCGATATCCTCCTCCCCTCTCACTGCCAGCAGCTCTCACCTCTTGCTTCTACCAGTGGGCCATGCTATCCTTTTTTCAGCTCCCTAATGACCTCAGAGGCCAGCTCCATTGCCATGCCCTCCCAGCCAATCAGAGAAGCCTATCCTCACAACCAATCAGCCAGCACCCCACCAGGAGAGCCAATCAGTGCCTAACAATGTGTAATAATCCCAAAAACCCGGGTCGTTTCTGTTCAGACAGCCGGCGACCCGGGTTTTTGGAATACAGACCCGGGAAAAACCCAGTTAAATACCTGGGTCGAAGTCCCGGAACTTTAGACCCGTGTTGACCCTTTCAGACAGAAGAAAAACCCGGTTCGACACGGCAAGAGCAGGGAAATTCCCGGGTCTTTTTTTCTGTCTGAAAGGGGTATAAAAGGAGGTGGGTGGACGAATGAAAAACAATAGGATAAGTAGGAACGGATGGGAACGGAGGCAGGATAGGAGGCTCAAAAAAGGTTAGAAGGAGGGATAGGCTAGTCGAAAAAAGTGGGTTTTGAGGGAGCGCTTGAAGGAGGTAAGGGAATCAGAAAGATGCAAGTAATTAACCAAGGTTAATTTTTAGAGCGCCTCAATATGGGTTGGTTTCTAATAAGCAGCTGCTACCGGGGGTGGTCAGTTCCCCAATGAAAACATATAGAAGAAAGAAAAAAGAGGAGCAGCGCTATACCAATTTAAAAGGTGTATGCATCAATTTAAAAATAATAATAACAATTTATTCACATTTAGACATACATATATAACACAATTTAAAAATAGAGGACCTAGTTTAGGTAGGATTAAGGACCTGTGGAGTATCAATAATCACCAATGGGGGATTGATATAACCTGCGTGGATCGGGAATGACGTCCAGTTGTACAATGAGTCCGTTAAATGGTAATCCTGAGTGTCCTATGGTCTCCTGGTTCCGAACCCGTTGGCAAAAGATGTTGTATAGCCAGCCCGGGGGGACCTATACACGGCAGTCCAATAGGTCAGGTATTTGAAAACGGTGCAATGCCTTTAGGTTTGAAGGACGCGATCCAATAATAAGCAGGTGGTCAACCTCTTCTCCAGATGGTAGTGGATGTTAGTTCTCCAAAGTCAGGTCAAGCAACACCAACGCGTTTCGCTGTGTTTACTCACAGCTTTATCAAGGTGTGTTGATAAACCTTGATAAAGCTATGAGTAAACACAATCAAAACAGTTCAAGAAATGATCAAACACATAAAGGACAATGTAAAGGTATGCGTAGCAACAGGAAAAAATGCCCCCAAATAATAGTACCTATATACATCAACTTCAATTTACCATGCCCTGTCACTAAACTTTGGTTACCTATAGCCTAATTATAGCCTTATACTGTAAGTCATAGATATCAGTAATTATCCATACATACAGGACATATGGGCATAAACCCCAGTGACTTGGGTCCATTCAAAAATGTTCATCAAGATGGTAACGGACAGAAGGCAGTCCATCACATTGACAATAAACTGATAATTATCCAGACATCCATCCATCAAATCAATATAATTAAATCTTTATTGCAAAAAAATATTAAAGCAGTTGTGCTTATTGAGATCTCATGCATGATGTTATCCAACCTATGGATTTATTTGAATACTCGTTTCTGTCAAGGTTTCCTCCGCTAGTTAGTGGGGGCTGCTAGTCAATGACCATGTTCCTAAGGGTTGTTGCCTGTTGGCCATGTCCAAGAAATGCCGGACTATGGGCTCATTGGTAGTGCCTGCTGCAATGCAATAGTTCTGTAATTTACCTTCCATTATCTCAAGCCTACAAAGGTCACCGGTGAAGAGCAAATAGGTATATATGATGTGGTCATTTGTACATACCATCCTATAACAGATTATCTTGTTGCCAGTGTGTAAATCTGCCAGTTAGCATTTCTGCAGCACCCCATTTCAGCACAGTAGGTCACTTGCAGAGTGTCCTCCTGTCCAGCCCCTAGTTACAGCCTGTGCAATCAGCTGGATTGTTATGGTACCATTCTCTGATGGCTGCTGGTCTCTTGAACCCTGTCTCTATATGGTGTGTAAAACACAGGATCCCAACACTTAGGTAAACCATAATATATGTGTCTGTTTGGTAAGCATGCTTTTTCTTATTTTAATTTCATAATATATGGAATACATACAGATGACTGGAATATGGGATGCTCAGATTACCGACGCCAGCATACCAATAGATACAATCCCGTCAGGTGTTCCGTAAGTATAATTACTGTCCCCTACCCCAACCTTCCTACAGCCTAGACCTAAACCTTTCACATGCTAACCCTACCCCCCTACTAGTACCTAAACCTACCACCCTGCAGCCTTACCCTAAGCCCCCTTTTAGTGCATAACCCTAAGTCCACCGCTAGTGGCTAAGCCTTTCCCCCCACCCCACTGGCCTAATGCTATCCTGCCCTGTAAACTTACGTTTGTGATGATGGCAGTTGGAATTCTGGCTCCAGCCCCCCCATTAATGAATTAATTAAGCATTTACAGTGTCTGGTGGGAACAAAAACATGGTAATGTATGACACCATACGCTAATAAACCATTTGCTCCCAAACAATGGAAAACAGACAATGGCCATTCAAACAAATTGTTTAAATCCGTTAGATTCAATAAATGTATCCAAACAACCATTTCTGACTGTTTCCCAGCAAAATTTTGATTGCCATTTGTACCCAGATTTTTGTTTCCACCAGACAGATTGGACAGATAAATCTTTAGGTGTGTACCCAGCATAAAAGGGAAGGGCTTAAATTAATTAATTTCATTCATAAATTGGAACTTTTACAGCACACTTTATATTATTGATTTAGTTATCTATATTGATAAATATATTGTTTACTTTTGTATTATACACTGTAGGTTAAAGTTAGCATCTGACACACATCGGCTTCCTAGACCGTTACTGGGTTTGTTGCTGTCATTTTGTGTCCCTTTGTGTTCCTACTGGCCACCTGTGGTACCCCCAAAGGGATATATTTACCAAGCCTTGGAGAGTGATAAAATGGACCTAGATAAATTACCAACCAATCAGCTCGTTACTGTCATGTTACAAGCTGTGTTTGGAAAATTATAGTCACCAGCTGGTTGGTACTTTTTCTGCATCCACTTTATGTCTTCCCAAGGCTTAGAAAATAGACCCCTTATCTATTAATGTGGCTGGCGTTCTCCTTCTGCCAGTTCCTGCTGTCCTGAAACATGGATGACATCATCTTGGATTGCATCACATGCCCTAGCCAAACTGATCCTGGAGATTTACCAACAGTCCATGTTTTCCAGACCACCTAGCTGGTGCATAAGTGTATTCATAAAGGTGGGTACACACGGGGGGCAATATTGGCTGAAATCGCTGGGAATATGGTCGCTGAGCGACCATATTGCCAGTGATTTGGAGTGCTGCTGGCGATAAATCGCCAGCTGCGCGCTCCCGTGTGCACTCCCTAATGGTCGCTGGTCGCAGGAGCATGCTCCTGCGACCAGCGGCTTCCCCCGGTGCTGAGCAGGAGGTCAGCAGAGATCAGCGGCAGAAGGATTCCCTTCTGCTGCTGCTCCCTCCTCCCTTCGCGTCCCTCCCTCCTCCGTTCGGGTCTCTCTCCTCCCCTCCGCGTGATAGCAGCAAGCAGACGCTGCTGCTCCCCCCCCCCCGCCCCCTGACAGCAGCAGTGTCTCCTTTTCATCGCTGATAAAAAGGAGACACTGAGCAATATGATTCCTGGCAATATATTGCTAGCAATATATCGCTAGCAATCATATTGCACCGTGTGTACACAGCTTTACTACTTGTACTGCATTCATTCTTAACTGACACATTTTACAGATCCACAGGTGGTCTGGAAAACATGGACTGTTGGTAGATCTCAGGAACTGGATTGGCCAGAACTGCCTTTCCAGCAACTTCAGTCACACCAGCATATTTAAACTGCTGACAGCACATTTCCAATATTGAGGATCAGTACCCTCGCTCCTGGTTCAAGGTCTGTTTTGATCTGGCCTCACTGCATTCTCTGTGTATTATTTCACAACATGTGCTCCAGTATTTATTTCACAGCATTCAAGAGAGGAATCCCAGGTGCTAATAATTTTTTTTTTAAATGTATATGTACAGTATAAAAATAAAATGTGACAATTCGAAATGTGTGGTAAAATTACTTCAAAAGTAGAAAAAATGAATAAAAACATTTGACAATGAACAAGGGGGGGGGGGGGTGTCTCAGTTAGGGGCTCATGAGGGCATGACCCCTGAGTTTGTAACAGCACCTATGTTAGTAGTGCTGCAGCACCCTACAGTGTGTATAGCCATTCTGCTCACAGCCTCACACCTCTACTTCTCCTGCTGGAGGTCTAGTTTCCCTGTATGACTTGAGCTGCAGTTATTAAAATGTTGACACAAGCAAAAGGTTGACATGAATGGTCAACGTTGACATGAGGGTTTTCGTGATTTTTTGCCTTTTTAAAACCGACTTTACTATCCCAGTGGGCAGGTGATAAAAGCATGTCGACCATTTTCCATTTTGACCTTTTGCTTGTGTTGACCATATCAACCTTTTTGATGTGTCGACCTTTGGACTGTCGGCCATTGACTGCAGTCCTAACAACCCTTACCCTGTGACACAAGGGCCCTTATTCTGGTTCACTCGCAAAGGCAAATTCCTTCTCAAATGGACAAAACCATGTGCACTACAGGTGGGGCAGATGTAACGTGCAGAGAGAATTAGATTTGGGTGGGGTTTTACTTCAAAGTGAGATCTATATTGCAGTGTAAAAATAATGCAGCCAGTATTTAATCTGCACAGAAACAAAATAACTCACCCAAATCTAACTCTCTCTATACATGTTACATCTGTCCCACCTGCAGTGTACATGGTTTTGGCCATTTGAGAAGGAATTTGCCTTTGCGAGTGAACCAGAATAAGGGCCAAGGTGTAAACAAACCAGGGCAGTACTGGGTAGCAGAGAGCCCTGATCCACTGCTGGTGCTCAGTGTCCCACAAAGAACTGAAAAGTGATTTATCAAATAAGTATAAAGTCCTCTGATTTCTCATCCTATTGGGGGACAATGAGAACTGTAGGGTCTGCGAATTAGGGGAGGGGCTAAAATTATGCGACATTATGCGATTTGTGTCATTTTAGCCCCGCCCATCCCCGCGGACCTGCAAAAACTGGTATGTTTGTGCGTCAGGGAAGGGGTGTGCGGGGACTGCCTGCCCAATGCGGGAGGATTGCCCACCTTCCCGGGGGGCTGGGAGGGGGACCTGATTTTCGGTAGGGTAGGCAAGCCTGCTGTATAATCTGATGAAGGAATGAACACAGGTGCTCAACTGAAACATATACAAGCCTTGTACCTCACAGCATGCAGGATAATGGAAGAGCGTCCTTACAATCCTTCAGTGGATGCTTCTCCACATGATCCCAGAGAGGAGAAGGTGCATAGCACCTTTCCCCAGGACCCAGTACTAAGGTGGCTGCTGTTCCCAAAGGTGCGTACACACTGGTTGATATATCGATGAACCATCGGCCAGTGTTTGAGTGATATATTGATATTTGATAAGAAAGGTGTTTCGCCACAGGCTATGGCAATCATACATTACCAGGGAAGTCCAGGAACAGAGCATTGTCTCCCGCAAGGAGAGGGTCAGGTAGGCAACGATGATATATGTATTAGTGTGCACCCAGCTTTAGAATGACTTCTGCCACCCTGGTCCCTAGCTGGGAATAACTGTAATTAGCAAGCTATGCGTGGCCCTGCCTGAACCACTCTGGGCATCTGTCACTAATTTATACCGATCCCTGGATCACAATGGCCCTAAGGGGCCCATTTACTACTGGAAGGCATGTGTAATGCGATCTGGATGGGATTTACCGCCCACTATCCTTTCTCCTGTATGTATGTCCCTGCAGACACAGGTCCAGGGGCTCCGACCTCCGGCCACCCCACTGAGCTCACCACCCCACAGGCTGAGTGGTCATATCAGAATGGCGGTAGCCCCGGGAACCAATGCGATGCTGCAGCCCATTATAGAGGATGTGGGTGGTGGAGGAACAGGAGGGATTTCTGCTGTGGTCCCTCCGTCTTACATTCAGGTGATACCTAATATTAGCTGCAAATAGATGGTGGTAAATGGGGCCAGAAATGTGGAAAGGTCTTGCTGACCTGTTTGCTGTCGTCTGGTCTGCGATGGTGCAGTGTCTTGCAGTGTGCTGCCATAGCACCACTACACCTGGAAGTGAAGATACTGTTATGTTACTCAAGCCCCTGATCCTAGCCTTGCACAGCCAGTGGTATGATATATACTGTATGATCTGATATGTGTGGTATAGTCTAATATAGAAAATCGAAAATTTGTCATACGACTGCATACTGTATGTATGTTCCAGCATAACTCCGGAATGACTGCAGCAATTTGATACACATATGACTTTTACACTCTGGGAGCAAATTATGTGGGGGTGACACACCCCGAGCACCCTTAGGGGTGAAGCAGCAGCACAGAGAATTTCAGCAGACAGCATAACTCTGGAATGGTTGGAGCAATTTACAACAAACTTGGTGCATATATCAATTACAATCTGTGAACAAATACTATGGGGTAACACACCCCTAGCACCCCTAGGGGTGGGGCAGCAGCACAGACTATGGCAGGACATGCATGATATGTCAGTGATGGCAGGGCTGCATGTGACAGTGACATGATGTGAGGAGGGGAATGGAGATAGCATGAACCCACACACAGAGCATACTTGCCTACTTTTGAAAACTGGTTTCAGGGAGATTGTAGTTGGTAGCGGAATTTTGCCCAGCTCCTCATTGAGGGGGCGTGTCATGCTCCACTTAAAGGGCGTGTCTAGTTCCATATATGGAGAGATTATGAAAAGAGATTGTGAACGTGGCACCTAGAAGCGTGGGTGTGTACTGCTACATGTGCACTTATGTGAGCTGCTGGGGGGAGCATGTTTACATCGGTGCCATTTCCCAGCACTTTAGCAAGTATAGTAGCTCTTAAGGTGCGTACACACGGGGCAATATATCACTCAGCGTCTCCTTTTCATCAGCGACCAGAGATGGTCGCTGATGAAAAGGAACCTCTGCCGGGGGAGTCGCAGAGGTAATTAGCTGGTCCTGCGACCAGCGATTAGAATGGGGCTGAAAACGGGAGCGTGCACCTGGCGATTTATCACCGGGGCACGCTCCCATCACTGGCAATATGGTCTCCAGGGACCATATTTCCAGCGATTTCAGCCCCTATCGCCCCCGTGTGTACACAGCTTTACTCTTTTAAAATGACTTATCCAAATGTAAATGAGAGGGGGAGGAAGAGAATAGCCAACACTCCATTTTATAGTTCTGCTAACAACATTATATTTTTAGATCTCTGCTATTACCAACATTCTAGGCCCTATCTAAATTCTGGGAAATGGCACAGATGATTCAATGTAAATGTATCCATCTATCATTCCTTTTTCCCCCCCAAAATGTAACAGTATAATGTAGGCTAGGTGAAATGAGGGAGATTTCTAGACTAATGAGGGAGAGAGGGAGATTGCTGTTATTTCAGGGAGTCTCCTGCAGAATGCAGGAGGGTAGGCAGCTATGACACAGAGTTAAATAGTGACAGTAGCAGGGTCCCCCCAGCAGCACAGAGTATATCAGGAAAGATGAATAGAACTGCGCAATATTGGGTTTAGATTTCAATATTTATATGACCTTTATTAATGTTAATAGCATAAATGACCAATTAATCTAAAACAACACATACAACATGTACAATATATAGAAATTAAGCACAACTGGTTGTGACTTCAAGAAGAAATAAAAAAATGCCTATATGGGCATATGTTGATAAACGTCATGCACTATCTTTGGAGATTTTTTAGCTGTATTGGATTAGTGCAGTGGTTCCCAAACTCTTTTGACTCACGGCGCCCTAAAGCATCAAAATATTTTCAAGCCACCCCTAGGCCAAATGCTTCTTGTCGAGAAATTCATAAAAAAATATTAACTTAAGTGCATTGTGTTTATATGTCACAGTTATCTGGTGAGGGACAGGATTTGCTTCTGTTTGTCCACATATATTATGATTGGCAGCCACAAGCACTGGTTTTGCTTGGTACATTGACCATAAATAATATGAATTGATCTTGGTCCACCAACCCAAGGCACCCCTGCAAGTGTCCTGAGGCACCCCAGGGAGCCTAGGCACACAGTTTGGGAACCACTGGATTAGTGGTTAGATATAATGCATTAGTTCATAACAGTTTACTGGTGGGCTGTTCTGTATCACGTATATGGCAACGTTAATTGTTAAGCTGCCCAGAGACGGTCCGTTCCCAGACCATGAGATGCGCGCTCCCGCGCATCTCATCGTACGGTACAAAAAGTATGTGCTGCACATTTTGTACTAGCTGTTCATCACATCGCATTGCATTTTATGCACACTTCGGATTCGGCATGAAAAGCCGGCGGTCGGGATCCCGGCGTCGAAATCCCGACAAGGGTGGGATGTGGATCGCCCCCCCTTGCGGGCTCGCTGCGCTTGCCACGCAGCGGGCACGGTGCCTTGCTACGCTCGGCACACTGATTTATTCTCCCTCCGAGGGAGTCGTGGACACCCACGGGGGGAGAAAGTGTCGGGATTTCGGCGTTTGGGATTTCGGCGTTCGGGATTCCGGCGTTGGGAATTTGACCACCGGGATTTAAACTGCATCCCGCATGCACAAGGCATACGATGCGATGTGTACTATATAAGTCCCAAATGGATCCGTTAAACGGACTGTGAATGGGCAGCTTTAGTACTGATAACACCTGCCAGTTTTTTGTTAGTAACTCTCATTAGTAGATAAGGTATGTGGTTGCAGATTTAAAAATGTCCAGTATTTTTGTCTGGCCAGACATATACCAAAGGTACCTTACAGGTAACACCTTCTCCTCAGGTCTCCCAGTCGCTGGTGTCACTTGACCCTTTATGTGCAACTATATCCAGAGTAGGCTTCTGAAAAGTGTGATATTCAATCAATAAGGTATCCCTCTAGTGCATTTGCTAAAAATAGCTCCACCAACGCGTTTCCCCGCCTTCTTATTATTCTCAGCGCCTTCTTCAGGGAGAGAAAGTATTTTTATTTCTTCTAGAAGTAACAACCGGTTGTGCTTAATTTCTATATATTGTACATGTTGTATGTGTTGTTTAAAATTAATTGGTCATTTATGCTATTAACATTAATAAATGTCATATAAATATTGAAATCTAAACCCGATATTGCGCAGTTCTATTTTTTTTCTTCCCTTTGGGACATTGAGCTGTCCCTTAATAGAGCAGCTGCAATTGAGAGTTAAAAACATTGTATTCTAACTAATGTGTACAGACGGTAAGATTTGGGATAAGGAACATCAGACGGTAAGATTTGGGATAGGGAACATCGGAAGCCAAATCGCATGCTTTTTTAGGGCTTGCGAGCCCGATGCGCGCTCCCGTGTGAGCGCATATCGGCAGCCAGATAGAGAGGGCAGGCAAGACTTTATAGTGCAGATCTGCACTATATAGGGCGGTATTCAATGTGAATACCGGCGAGGTGCAGCGAATCCTGTTTAGGATTCGCTGCACATTCGCCACGTTCCGGAGCCTCGCCGGCTCCGGTATTCAACGAGTCAGGGGCTCGCTGCCCCTGACCGGCGAATATGAGCTCCTGCGGCGAACGCCGCAAGGAGCCTGAGGACGGTGGCAGGCAGGGAGATGGAAGTCTCTCTGCCTGCCCCAGAGCGTATGTGGGGGGGAGGTGGGCTCCCCGGGTGCCAGGCAGCACAGGCTGCCTCCCGGGGGTGCCAGCAGGGGACCGGGTATATTCACTACACCCGATCGTGCATATGTAACGATGGGGTGCAGTGAATATATGAATATCTAATGAGCGGCTCGGCTCCGGCGCCCCCTGCTGGCTGCTGTGTAAAAAAAATAATAATTTTTAATTAAATATATATTCATGTGCTTACAGCATATGAATAAAAATAGCATGCCCCTCCTCAGAATAAAATTCCTGATTTTTTTACACCAAATGTAAAAAACAAAACACTTTATTTTAAAAGTTCACATTCCACTTCACCATAAAAAGATAGCGATTGCTACTCGGTGAATCATGGCGAAAAAAACCTTCAAATGTATTCGCCATCTGGTCATTGAATAGGGTGATTCACCGTTTTAGTCAAAAATTCGCCAAACAGCACAAATTCGCCATAAAAACATGGCGAATCAGGCTCATTGAATACCGCCCATAGTCTAAATTGTGCCCCTCTAGCATGCCGTGAGATGGGAGTCAGATCGCATCGGGACTCGCATCTCGCATCTCACGCCAGTATCTGCCGTATGTACACACCATAAGTCTGGTCATACCACATTTAGTGATCATAATCTGTTGGCTTCTCGTGGCGCAGGACTATACAGAGTATATCAGGAGATGCATAATGTGCTGCGCTCCAATGTAAATTAATGCACAACTAATGTTAATTACAATGTATGTTTACAAAAATCTATTTAAATATGAAACAAACATTCTTAAAATCCTTTATAATATGGCAGGGCTTTATTGATTCTTTATCAAATGACCTCAAAACACAAATTTATAAATAAAACAGAACACAATAAACTTTGAGCGCTATGGGCTAATGCTTGGATGCTGTGTGCAAATGGCTGCCCTCTGGGAGGGGGTTGCCGCCCCCAAAAAGTAGAAGAAAGAAGAAAAATACCAGTGGGCGCCTTATGTACACAAATACAACAATTTATTGGACATATAGTATAAAAAATTAGTAACGAATAAGACACATAATATACACAGAAAACATAAAATTAATTATCAGGTAAGCATAAAAATAGTTAAAAACATGTGCAATAGTAAGGTGCTGATTCAATACGGTATATAGTTACCAAGTCACGGTAGGTGTTTCTCATATGCGCATATGAAGCCAGGTACTAGTGTCCCAATTTAAAAGGTGAAAATACCAGCGCTCTGTGGGAGTAAGTGAATATTGTAGAATCTCCCAACAGGGATTTTGTAATCCACAAAGGATGTTCCTTAGGGGGCTTTATGGCAGCGAACCAAAAATGCAGAGTCCGTGCGGTCAACCCTTGTTGTGTCGATGAAGACGACAGCCACTAAGCATACATGTAGATAGAATATCTTCAGCAGGTCCCAATTCGGGTAGATGGATGCGCAATTCCGCCACACGCCTCACAGTGTTTGGATGGTATCAGAGTAGCTGCACCGGCCAGCAAGCCAAGTGCAAGCCGCTGAACACTGTGGCGAGCGGAGACTGCCTTATTTGTGGGTCTCGTGCGCCCTGCTGTGATTGTAGCAGCCGTGTGCCGCAAGGAGGTAAAGCGGCTGCGTGTCGTCTTCTGGGACACTCCGCTGTTGCGCTTATGAGGTGGTGACAGGGACCGAGTTGTACTAGATGTCGTGGAGCTCAAATGAATGAGGAATTCCTCCAGGTCCACTGTCTCAATGGCGGCAACAAGAATTCCTTTCCATCCATTTCAACAAAACCAGCACAAAACAACTACTACGAGAAAGGGTGAGCATATCATCTTCATTGGTGACTGCATCCTATTATTCTATAATTTGTATATTATATACTCCATACGATCTGGATAAATTATCCTTCCAATACAAGTGCAAATTGACTGCATTATTATATTGAAACAAGTTAATGTCCCAAGGTCTGCAATTAACGGCATAAGTATTACTAATTATCTTTATTGGGATCCCAATTCATCCTATTTTTCATTGTTATATTTTTTTATATAAATTTGTTTTTAACTTTATGTTCACATTTGGGCAATAAATGTGTACATATGTATTGTTAATTTTCTATATTTTCATATATAAAACAAAAAATCAACACAGTGTGTCCTGCATTTATTTTTACTCAGCCAATTAGTGTGTTATAATCGACAATTTAAAACAGCAGCACAATACACTTCAACCCACCCCAATTGTTTCGTGATATATGTTTTGTATGATCCACCAGATGCCGCTCGCACGGCCGCCCCCCCCCCCCTCGCACACTGTGCTCCACCGCAGACATGCGAATGGATGTTTTGAATAAATATCCATTTGCTGCCTTGTGTGTGGGGACAAAATCATTCGATGGTGACCATCAAATGATTTTGCAAGTGCTCGCAGAGGTGTCTCAGATCTGCGGGTGCCCTGTGCGGGAAGAGGGTAGGCAGCTGGCGTCAGTTGCCAGCCCCCCCCCCCCCACCTACGTCATCGAGGAATTACCATGGGAGCGCCAAGAGTTTTCAAGGGACCGCTCCTGAAATGCTGGGTGTTCCCATGGGCAAATGCCCCGGCCCCACGCCCACATTGTTGTGTGCGAGCGCCCGGTGAATAATCTATTCACCATGGCCGCTCGCACAGAGCGGCTGCACATGCGCAGTTGCAAAAAATTGCCCCCTCATGCGAATGCGCGGGGGACAGATTAAATTAGGATCACCCCCAATATGTATATTATGATCTATTGACATTTTTATGGTATAATATATGATATTGTATGATGTGATATATGTATGGTGTGATATGTACTGCTTGATATGATATGTATAAAATGTATGAAACGATATAATATGTATGGTATGATGTGTATTATATGTATGATGTGATATATTTATGGCATGATGTGATATGTTTGGCATGGTATGATATTTATGATACATATGATATGGCATAATAAGATAGGTAAAATATGTATGATATGATTCAGATATGATACTGTATATGTATGGCATGATATGATATTTATGATATATGCTTAGTTCCCTACCTGACCTCTCCATGAGGGAGAAAATGCTCTGTCCCTGGACTTCCCTGGTAATGCATACCCTCCAACATGACCCATCCCATTAGGTACAAAATGCTCTGTTCCTGGACTTCCCTGCCAGTGGCAGTTACAGATGTGAGCCTGCAGCACAGTCCAATATTCAAAAAGGGGAGCCACACCAGCTGCCATCCCAAACATCACTGAGAGTTGATGTGACCCCCCCCCCTCTTTGAATATTGGACTGTGCTGTAGGCTCACATCTGTAACTGTCACTGGCAGGGAAGTCCAGGAACAGAGTATTTTGTACCTAATGGGATGGGTCATGTTGGAGGGTATGGTAATGTATGATTGCCATCACCTGTGGGGAGCTAGGGAATTGATAAGAAAGGTGTTTCACCACAGGTGATGGCAATCATACATTACCAGGGAAGTCCAGGAAAAGGGCATTTTCTCCCTCATGGAGAGGTCAGGTAGGCAAGTATGGATATATGTATGGCATGATTTGCAATCACACCCTCACACTGCTGCATTAGACCTTGAACAGATATCGGAGGTAACAGACACGGATGAACTGGGACTGTCACCGGCGCCCTGGATTTCTATTAACTAGGGTGAGACTGAGTCGCCTGCGGGGACGTTACCATGGCCACCCCGGGGTGACATCACGGTGCCGAGGATTGGTGGCGGCGGCTGCGGTGTATGGGCGGGGACGGAGCAGGCTCGGGTGACGTGTCCAGGCAGTGGCATGGGCAGGTCCCGCACAGAGGAATAACGAGGAAGTGGCAGCTCTCCGGCAGCAGCAGCAGCAGCAGCACACGCTGACACCGACGCCTGGATCACAGTCGCCGCCGCCGCCAATATGTTCAGCTGGCTGGGGAAGGAGAGCGGCACCGGCCGTGCTCCGCAAGATGTGCTGCAGACAGTGACCGGCGGCCTGCAGACCATGTACTCCGGGAAGCTGCTGCCTCTGGAGGAACACTACCGCTTCCATGAGTTTCACTCCCCGGCCCTGGAGGACGCGGATTTTAAGAACGTGCCCATGGTTCTCTTGGTTGGACAGTATAGCACTGGGAAGACCACTTTCATCAGGTAGGGTCCATGTTGTCAGGGTGTACCCCCTTCATCATGTAGGATCCATGTTGTCAGGGTGTACCACCTTCATTAGGTATGATCCATGTTGTCAGGGTGTACCACCTTCATTAGGTATGATCCATGTTGTCAGGGTGTACCACCTTCATCAGTGGGGTCCATGTTGTCAGGGTGTACCCCCTTCATCAGGTAGGGTCCATGTTGTCAGGGTGTACCACCTTCATCAGGTAGGGTCCTAGTGTGCCCCCATCATCAGGTAGGGTGCCCCCTCCATCAAATAAGGTCCATCATGTTCTAGTGTACCCCCTTCATCAGGTAAGGTCCAACCTATGCTAGTGTGCTCCTTCATCAGGTAGGGTCCAACCTATGCTAGTGTGCTCCTTCATCAGGTAGGGTCCTAGTGTGCCCCCTTTATCAGGTAGGGTCCATCATGTTCTAGTGTGACTCCATCAGGCAGGTAGGGTTCATCCTGTTCTAGTGTGCTTCCCTCGTTCCAACCTATCCAATCATCAGGTAGGGTCTGTCGTGTCCTAGTGTGCCCCTTTCATCAGTTAGGGTCCCTAGGGTGCCCCCTTCATCATGTAGGGTCCCTCATGTCCTAGTGTACCACTTTTCTCCTGTATTGTCTTAAGCTCATTTTCTGGTATTTGCACTGACCTTTTAGTATGTTCTTCCATTTTAATAACGCTTATATCTCGTATCAATTTTCCTACACAATGGAAACCACATTGCTCAGCCCCAGGTTTCACCCCAGTAGTGTTATTTTATGTCTTGCCACTTACTGAAGCAAGGGGATCTATACTATATAGTGTCCTGGCTAAGCACATTCATCAGATCGGAAGCCTTCCGACCATAGACTAAAACAGTGGTTGCCAAACTTTGTCCGTAAGGCACCCCAACAGTCTGGGTTATAAGGATGAACATGGATAAACACAAGGTTAAATTAAATTGACTGCAGCACTAAAATTAAGTCACATGTGGTCAAGCATGGATATCTTTTAAAGCCTACACCAGGGTGTTTTGGGAACCTCTGGACCAATAATTATTTTTGTTAGGACTCCTATAATACAGTATCATAATGTACCACCTTCAGCAAGATATCCCATGTTTTATGTTCTCTGTGCTTAACAGTCAGCATGTGAGATATATAGTTTACAGTTCAGCACATTTATTAATGTTTCAATGTTGGTATTTTTTTGTTTGTTTTTAAATCTTTTTTTTTTATAAACCTTTTTAAAATATGCTCATCATCCTGGTTTGCCACTTTGATCCTCAAAGCACATAAAGCAGGGTACCCAACTAAAGATTTACCTGTCCAAACTGTTTGGTGGAAGCGAATGGCAATCGACCATTGGCCCCCGAATACTGGAAAAAAAGATAATGGTTGTTCAGACACATTAGTTAAATCAGTTTTTTTGTTCATTTTACAGTGTTTGGGAGCAACTGGTGGACGTCATGTGCTCCCATTCATTACCAGATTACAGATACATCTTTAGGTTTGTACTCCGCTTAAATTGTGCCTTGAGGACTGAGGTCTGGAATGCCTGCCTTAGGGGATGTCCCATGCATTGTGAAATCCTAAAACATGTTGTCTTGCCACATTGGTTTACTAAAGGGTCATTCCATGGAAAAGTCCTTTTCGTGTAACGTTTGTTACCAATTTTCATGACCAGCATCAAAATGAAAGCATATCAAGTACACACAACAACATTTACTTTGCACAAAATATTCGAAGGGCATGCTCAAAAAATTATATTTCACATGAAATATATATATATATGTGTGTGTGTGCCAAAAATGTAACGTTTGTTACCACAGAATTACCCTAAAGCCCCATACACACGGACAAGGCTATCGCTCAAAAAGGGCTTTCTGAGTGACATTGTTAACAATATCGCCTAGTGTGTATACTCCATATAGTAAATGACGCGTGCTCCTGGGGTGGCGGGGCTGGGTGAGAACTACTGTTAAAGATATTGCTCAGAAGGGCCCTATATCTTTAAAAAAAAAAAAACGTGTAGTATGTATGGGGATTAACAGTGAAAACATACAAACTCCACCAATATAAAATCTTGGTCTACAGCAAACACCATCGCTATGAGGCATCATTGCGAACCACTGCCATTATGAAGTTTCCAAATGGATTCACTTGTAAGTAAGGACTACAATGGTCTAGGCAGCATTTGTGGCAGACATATACCAGGATACAGCGAGTGGATATAGGTTCATAGAAACAATGACGTCCTTATTCAGATCTGCTGCCATTTTTTTTTTTTTGCTACTATTTATAAAAAAAACTATTACGAAATAGACATTAGTGGGTATGAGGTGGTTTCACATAGATGCTGTTGTGTAATGGTGTAAGGTATTATTACACAAGTTTTGAAATTACCTTATTTATGGCTGGTAATAGTAAATCATGTGACACCACCCATTGGAAAGATGCAAGATCACCCTTAACACGTAACGTCTTAATATAGTGTTAGTTCAACTGTGTGGTGCAATATTGAACTTGTGTCACCTTTGACATGTTAAACATGCATTTATTATACCATGTATATATTCTGAAGTTCTGATTAATGCGCATATGACAATGGGGTTAAAGCAAGGACGTATGTTGTGTACTTGCGCTGATAACATTATTGCCTGTGATACTTGATGTTTGGATTCTTGCTAGTAGGGAACCAAGTGTTAATAGCGACCACAACCCATAAGAATAGCGCAATTTTAGAGATGTTGTCCATTATATTCATTATAACATGTACATATTCTTAAGATAACATTAATGCACGTATGACAATGGATTCAAAGCAAGGACCTTTAAAAAAGTGTTTGTACTCTTGTTGATTTGGAATAAAACAGAATAAATGAAATGTCAGCATTTAATAATCTTCATAATCAACCCGTGAAAGGGGTTAAATCATTTTGGAAAACAAACTTCAAATAATAAAAAGGTTAAATTCTAAAATATATGTGTGTGTGTGCTGTGTTTCACCACAGGAATATAAACATGGTAACCGTACTATAGAGAGCCCTCACAGCTAGGGAAGATTGCCGTTCAGAATTGCCGGTGTGACACCTGCCTATCGCTGTCCATGGCCATCTTCTTGTATGGGTCATAGGGTCGACATACATTAAATAGACCACTAATGGTTGACACATGATATAGGTCGACATAGCTAAGGTCAACCGGGTTGGAAGGTCCACACTGGGAAGGTTGACATTCAAAAGGTCGACATGTTTTTCACTGCTTTTTGGCCCAAATTTCGATGTAAGTCACCGTGGACACCGTATAGGTGTACTTCTTCCTCTCGCATGGCTCACTTTGCCACGGGCACTGTGCCCAGCTCTATTTTATTCTCCCTCCCTATACTAGTGTTCATTCTAGCACCCGCTATCTTTGAAAATCCATGTAGTTCCTCTTCCCTGCCTGGGGTGTCGCTGTCTGCTGTGGTGTTTCTAGCACAGGTCTGGTTTGCATATCAGTGCTGATATACAGACCACACTGTGCTAGAAGCACTACAGAAGACAGCGACACCCCAGGCAGGGAAGAGGAACTGAACGGGTTTTCAAAGATAGCGGGTGCTAGAATGTACACTATATACAAAAATGGTTGATTTGAGGGTGGGTTACAAACTGCTTGTTTTAACAAGGCAAAACTGCTGGAGAATCCCTGCATAACTGCCATTTTCCAACCAGACACACCACAAATTGCCTTTCACTGCATGCAGGTGTGCTCAGCTTGGGGGAAGTACACATCCCAGCATGACCTGCCGCTGGTTCTATAAGGAAGCAAAAATTGTGGAATGCTGGTGTGTGTAGTTCCACAACAGCTCTAGGGCCACATGTTAAGCACCCGTGCATCAACATTTACCTTAACCTGCAGATATTAACTTATGGATGCTCAGGCATTTGCCCAATGCCATAGCCTTCTCTCCCCTTACCATCTAGCTCAGGCCTAGCCAACCTGCCAACCTCCAGCTGTTGTTAAACTACTCATCACAGCATGCCTTGCCTTTTAGCACTCCCAAATAGCAAAACTGTGGCAAGGCATGCTGGGACTTGTAGTTTCATAACAGCTGGAGAGCCAAAGGTTGGCTAGGCTGATTGATACCAGGGCAAAAAATGGCAGTGTGTCCAATTTAGTTTAATGTGCCCCTTAATAATAAGACATTGAATCTGCCCTCCCCCTTTATTATAATATATCTGTAGTGCTTTTATTGTGAATACTTTGAATCTGTTCCCCCTTTATTTTTCTTAGTATTTTGGCCTGTTTCAACATTTGGTACTTGTGAGTTATCCGGGCGTCCGATTTTGAAATCGGGTCGGATCGGGACATCGCATCGCATCGCATGCGACCATCGGATGCGATGCGATGCGATGACCCGATTTTTCCATAGGAATCAATGTTAAAATGGACTGAGTCCATTTTAACATGGAATTCAATGGGAAAAAGGGTCCTTTTCATACCCCTACTATCCAAGTGGGCATGGAGTTGGATATAAACCTGTGGCGAGCGTAGCGAGCCACCGAGCCCGAAGCGTGGCGAGCGTAGCGAGCCCCGCGAGGGGACACGGAATACCGTCCCCTCGCGGGGCTCGCTTCGCTCGCCACGCTTCGGGCTCGGTGGCTCGCTACGCTCGCCACAGGTTTATATCCAACTCCATGCCCACTTGGATAGTAGGGGTATGAAAAGGACCCCTTTTTCCATAGGAATCATTTTAACATTGATTCCTATGGAAAAATCGGGTCATCGCATCCGATGGTCGCATGCGATGCGATGCGATGCGATATCGCATCGCATCGCATCTGATTGTATGCCTTAACTTAAGGCATACAATCAAAAAATCGGACGCCCGGATAACTCACAAGTACCCAACATTTTGTTTATGCAGAGCATGCACTCCCCTTTTTATTAGAAAAACCGGCACAGATACCCCTTTCAGACAGAAAAGTCTGAAAATCCCGGCAAATAAACGGCATTTCAAATGCCGTGTCATTTTGCTGGGTGCAGCCTGACCCCCCTTCACACAGAAGAACAAATTACCGGGTTGAAAATTTCTACCCGGTAATTTGCTGAATAACACGGGTATTTCTTCTGTGTGAAATGGTCAACACGGGTCATAAATCCCGTGTCCTCGACCCTGGTCAAATCCAGGGTCAGAGAGATGGCATTTACAACACGGGTGTGCCCTTTCACACAGAAAAAGGACCCGGGTATTTAATAAAAATTCCGGTGGAACTGCTTCACCCGGGTATTTCATTTTCTGTGTGAAAGGGGTATGACTAACAAGTAAAATCATACTGGCTCACTCCTGACAGGCCTCTTGTGCTGTGTGGCGTATTGAGGCTTAATGTATGCTTTTGCTTTTTTGTTTTCTCATGAATTTCTAGTGTACAAGCACATGATGAAAAGCAAATCCATCACATGGCCTTTAGGATAATGCCTCACATCCTTGCTTGCTGTCTGGCTAATCTAGTTTACGTACTGCCTAAAAATGTATAATTCATTGCCGTCATTGGGTATGATTGTCTAGCCCACATTTGTCAGGTGTTAGTAAAAGGTTAGACTTGCATTGGTTTACTACAGGTTGAGTATCCCGTATCCGAATATCCGTTATACGAATTATTCCGAAAACCAGACATTCCAGAAAGTGAAGCAAAAATTTTTTTTTTTTGCTAAAAACGTACTGGGGACATCTGTGACGGCACTACTGAGGGAATGATATGTAACTGGCACTACTGAGGGAATGATATGTAACTGGCACTACTGAGGACATGATATGTAACTGGCACTACTGAGGACATGATATGTAACTGGCACTACTGAGGACATGATATGTAACTGGCACTACTGAGGACATGATATGTAACTGCCACTATATATGTGCAAGACAATGATTTCTTGGCATTTAAATTCAGTGGCTGAGATTGTACACAAACTTTGTTTCATGTTTTGAAACCTTGTTTTATGCACAAATAAAATATATTTGTGTTTATTGTTTCATGTGTTTGATGTATATGTACAACATAAATGCAAGATACCTCAAGATACATCATTGAAATATTAAAATATTCCGAAATGTGGAATAATCCGTTATCCAAAATTCTCCTGGCATTTTGGATAAGGGATACTCGACCTGTAATTCAAATTTGCTATAAAATCTTTTTTTTTCCAGCCCAATTATTGAAATTGCGACTTCAGTCACACACTGCTTGTCAAGGCAACACTTCTGGAAAATTGCTGCATAATTGTCATTTTCCAACATGACACACCACAAATTGACACTTGGCACTTCATACGGGCGTGCTCATCTCGTGGCCCTCCAGCTGTAGTGGAACTACACATCCCAGCATGACCTGCCACCGATTCGGAATGCTAAAATGATGGCATTCTGGGGGGTGTAAGTTCCACAACTGCTCTATTTTACTAAAGAAAATATAAATAATAATTAAAAAGAAAAAATGTCATCCTCTTTATTGAATAGAGTACTGGCAAATTTTTTGTTTCAAAAGCTTTCTCAGGTTATTTAATGGAGTAGATCAGGCATGTCCAAACTGTGGCCCTCCAGCTGTTGTGGAACTACACATCCCAGCATGACTTGACATAGTTTTAGCATTCCATAACAGCAAAACTGTGGCAAGGCATGATGGGACCTGTAGTTTTTTAACAGCTGGAGGGCCATAGTTTGGACATGCCTGGAGTAGATCAACCACACATGCAGGCTGCAGTCAACTGTCTTGGTTGGGTGTAGGGGCGGGGGCATTCAATAGTTTTTTTTCCTGCAGCCGGAGCTAAGTGGCACCCAATGGAACAATTCAATTGTTCGTCTGTTTGTGTGCACTGAGGCACATTTGAGCTTCTGGAGCTGGCCGGCTGAAATTTGCTAAAAGTGACTGTTTGGAGGCCTAAATAGCACTTTTTAGGTCACGCCCAGCACTATGGTCAGTTTTAGCAGCATTATGTAGCTAATCCCGGCATTAATAGTTACGATTAAAAAACAAAAACAATTGAATAGCTCTTCAATCACTTTAAATGGTAGATGGAGCACTATTAGCAATTGAATTGCCCTCATGGAATCCTACAAAGAGAATAGTTCTCTTTGCTTTGCTACTAATAGCTTTTTTTATCCATGTAATTTTTTTTTCTTCCTTTTAACAAGTTAGTCATATCCATTATCTTTAGAACCTAATAATTTGACTCTGTTATTCACAAACCAGTATTATGACTGAGTTTTCCTCAGGTTACTCATTCTTCCCCTGCTAAGATTTGTTTTTTCTTTGTGAACTTCCATAATTCGTCCTGACAGGAATAAGCATTGTTTTTGCTTGACAGAAACAAGGGGCTTGTTTAAATAAATGCAATATATAGAATATATATTTGTGTTGGCGTGGTGGAAGATAAACCGTGTGTTGGAGTTCAGGCACGGGACACGCCAGTTCACATGACTCTGAACGCGTTGGCAACGGAAGGGAGTTTGCTAAGATAGGCGATTTTGAGACTGCACACTTCCTACAAATGCTGTCTTAGCTTCACATTTCTGATGGTCATAGGTTATATTTAGTTATATTTAGTTGATTTGTTGTTTTTTAGATCGTGGAAGATTTGCCTTTTTTTAAGCTAGCTTAAGTAGTAGCTTCCTATTTGGTTAGCAGCCTCTAATGCCTATTCCGTTTTAGTATATAAATGGGGAAGATTTATAAAATCCAGGAGAGCAAGAACCAAACAATCGGCTTCTAACTGCTATTTTCTACTTTGTCTTCCTAAAAATATCCAGACAATGAGTGAACTATTACACAGGAGGGGAGACAGAGATATTAAAAGATCACCTGTCTGTCCACCTAAGTCCATGTACAATTAGGTGTAGAATTGTCCCCTGATTTGACTGAACTGTTTGAACACATGCCATGCGTATGGCAATCCTGTGGTAGACCGCAGTTTGACACAGACAATTTCAGGATCTGAAATTAAGCCCAAAATGCCCACACATACCAACTCCCCTCAGACTTCCCTATCTGCTCTCTCCACATACTCTACTCCAGGGTTTTTTAACCTTTTTACCTTGTGGCACACTAAATAAGGTTTGAAAATTGCCACCATGAGATCCCCACAGGGAAAAAAACAAACATATTGGCTGCCATATAAAAAGCAATTACACTGGTCCCCACAGGTAACAAAATGAAAATACATTGGCCACTTATATGAAAAGAAGAGACCAGTCAATAACAGTTGAACTGTTGGTGGCTGTAAACGGGTTGGGCATCTCTAGCTCTGGGGTCACACTTGAGAACAGCTCAAGGCACACTAGTGTGCCACGGCACAGTGTTTGAAAAACACTGGTCTACTCGCTTGGAGTACCAAAATGTTACACCTGACAAGTTTTAAAATCTACTGTAGATTGTTATACTAGCACAAGGAAAAACAGACTGTGTAGGGTGATCCTGTATGTAAACCTGGGAACCCCATGAACCAGGCTCGGATTCTGATAGGACAGCAGAATACCATACCCTCATGTCTCTACTCTGCTTCCAGCTAGTTTACTCAAATAAAAAAAAAAAACATCCATTCACAGCCAGTGGGAGAGTATGCGCATTGCGAATGGTGGGCCTCCGTACCACCATTCTCAAGGCGGGATCTGGTTCACTCGCAATGATACAAATTCACATCCAAGTGAATCAACCAGAATAACACCCCCCCCCCCCCATGCCCAAAGAATTGCAAGCACAGAAGCAAACTTATTCGGTGCCCTTGTCGACCTAGACACTCATGAAAAATTCACGTCAACCTTTTTCATATCGACTTTCTGCCCATGTCGATCAATAGTTGTTGACCTTTTGACTGTAGACCTTTTAGATCCAATATACCGTAACCAGTGAAAGCAGACCCTGGTAGGTCAGGTTTTAGTGCTTTTGTCTCTGCACCCCTGAGGAAAGTAGTGAATGTGGGCCCCTGGATACCACTATAATGGTCCCAGTAAAATGATAGGTAGTCCTGAAGACACCTAAGCACGCCTATAAAGATACAATTTTCCTATGCAGTTTAATAAAGAGTTGTACTTCCCTGAGATCCTCATTCATCAATTTGTTGAATATAAAATTCTTCCTGTATTTATCCATCATAGTATAATATGTATATATGGAAATAATAGTGACATTTTCTTGTTTATAAAAAAAAAAGTCATCAAAAAATGATAAACAACTGCAAAATGATCAATTGCAGGGATTCCCCAGCAGCCAATCACTCGTAGCCAATATGGGGAATCTCTTGTTACACGAGAAGGAATATTAATGGCCAGTCTGGATATCTGGCTGTGGTTATTGAGGAGCTTATTTGGACTGATGGTGCAGAGCAGAGTTCCCATCACTACCAGACCTAACCAGATCAAACACTGGTTATGTGTTGCTGCACATGGAATACATCTATGCTCATTGTATATTGGTGACCATTATCTTGTTCTTTACCAGATACTTACTAGAACAAGACTTTCCTGGAATGCGGATAGGACCAGAGCCCACCACGGATTCATTCATCGCTGTGATGTATGGAGAAAAAGAAGGAAGCATCCCGGGAAACGCTCTGGTGGTTGATCCTAAAAAACCCTTTCGCAAATTGAACAGTTTCGGAAACTCCTTTCTAAACAGGTACAATCCCAGTATACGTAATATGACTTTGTCTGTCCAGATTGCAAGCCGTTTGTTTGGTGCTATACTGTATTACTATGTGCCATACCTGGTGGCATTGATCAGGCAGCAGGACTTCCATTGGTCGACCTCTGGCCACACAGAACATAATTGAAACCTGACTTTAAACTTAATACAACAATTAAACAAGCCCAAACCAGCCCTACTAGATATGGGCATAGAATTAAAGCCCTTGGGCTTTACTGTATACAATAAAGTTATACCCCTTTCACATCGCACTTTTAAAACGGTATATTGCCGTTTTTTTTCCATTATAAAACGTTTAAGGCTGCAGTGTGAAGGTGCCAGAGTTGATTTACCGGTTAAAGTTAACCGGTATTTCAACACGGTTAAAAAGCAGAGTCCTACACGTTTTAAAGCCGTTTTTTTGGCAGTTTGAACAGCTCTATTTCAATGGCTTGAAACGTGTCCCTTGGGGGTTAAACGGGTTGAATGTTTGAATGGTATTAAATGATTTTTAAAACGGTTTTCACCTGCAATGTGAAAGGTCTCAAGGCTCAGACCCGTTTTAAAGTCCCATTTAAGAATACCATGTCATTACCCATTTCTGCAATGTGAAGGCAGTATTAGTAACCACATTTCCTGTTATCTCCAAGCTGTTACCCAATTCTCTGTTTGTAAATATCCAGTATGTGAAATTAGTGGGTTTTTATTTTATTTTTTTTGCTGTCTTTACATTTTGTTGAAACTAATTTGCAAACTCAATAAGGAAGTTTGCAGTAAGCTGCGATTACATCGCTCACATGATGCTCAGAAGATTCTCCTCCAACTGCTGTTCTAGGTGAAGCATTGTATAATCGGCGGCAGTGCTACATATATTATATTGTAGCTCAGTGGGTTGAAAATGATTACTAATGTGTCCCCCTCCAATGATTCAGGTTGACTCGATAAGCTGCAGAGATCGCAGCTTACCGAGTCCCAGAGTGCCCACCCGCCGAAAAAACCATGCGAGGGGATGTGTTCGGAAAACACCCCCTCGCATGTGCCCGCAGCAGTAGAAATTATTTGATGGTCGAATGATTTCTCCAGGGCTCGCAAATATAAGTCAGTGGAGACTGTGTTATATTTGTGGGTCACATGACGTCAGCCGCCCGCCCCCCCGGCACACAGTGTCACGGCCGCATTTACATGGGAACACCCAGCATTTGCCTGGGAACGCCCATAAAACGCTGGACTTTTCCATGTCTGAGTGCCGCCACCATCCCCATCCTGCCCTCCCCTGTGCGAGCACCACACTGATAGTGCAGGTTGGCGAAGGTGCCCGCACAGAGATAAGAATATGCGCATGCACAGTACTTCACCAGTACGGACTTGTGGCTCTAGTGTTGTATTTACTTCTGGTCTAGTTATTCATAGCTATAAGAACCTAGGTGTTGAGTCGGCAATTAGCGGTGCGGCTGCTGAGTAACGTGAATCACTGAGTGTATATGGGGCTTACCAGTAACATTAATTGTGTCTTTTATATTGGGTGTGAGGGGAATGCAGTGCTTTGTAGAGCTTTAGTAACCTATAAAGTATTATATTAATTGCTAAGATCCATAAGGGGAGTTATGGGAAGTAGTATTTGTACTTCCAAATTTTGTTTTGTTTTTGTATTTTTCAGCTGTGATAATCCCTATTTAGAAACCGAGCACTTCCACTACTAATATGCAAAGCTGGCAGCTGTCAGGTGCTGCTGTCTGTGGTTGGGTTACAGTAGTTTGTTGTGTACTTGTCAGTTTGCCAGCGATTTTATTATTCACATTATTTTGAAAGCATTTGTGCAGCAAACACAATTTGTCAGTGTCTTTGCTGAAGAGGAGACCCTACAAATAAGTAGGACACAGTCCCAAATACCAGTGGGATATTTAGTTTAGTATCACAGTGATGCTAATGAGTATGCTGCTGGTATTTACCATAACTTCTCTGTCCGGTGACGTCTTGTGCTGATCTGCTCACAGACCATTGTGCATGCTGATGGGGATTCAGACTGGAAGGGTTTTGCTGGTTCCCCATTGCAGAAATAGGAACTGTATCTCTAACGCCATCTCATCTATAGTGTTATTGGGGGTATTTAGCATGTGGGCCTACAGCTGCTATGGAACGCACAATCCCAGTGTCTTGTCTCACTTTTACTCACCTCGCATCTCAAACCGGGTCGGACCCAGCTCAGATCCTGTACAGGGTTCAGGCAGGTGACATGGAAACAGAAACAGCCAATCAAAATCCCTTTTCTCAGACCCTGGTCAAATATCTTGGGTCTGTATCTTTTAACTTCACAAGAAGCTGGGTCCAACCTGGGTTCAAATACCAGGTTGGTCGACCTGAGTTATTAACTAGTGGCGCTTTCACACTGCACGTTGACTCGGCAGTAACCGGGGTCCGACCTGAGTTATTTTGGCGATGTGAAAGGAGTAAGTATGTGTTTGCATCAAAGCATGCCTTGCCACACTTTTGACATATCCAAATAGTAATGCTGAGATTATTGCTGTTTTCTAAATATAGAATGGATCTCTTACCCCTTTGTCAAGTGTTTGTTCTTATCAGGTACTTGGTCATGTGAGATGGTTTTCTGACAGAACAGCTATGTTATTGATCAGCAATACTACATTATCGCGAGCAATTTGTTCATTGTAGCATTATGTGGGCCTGCTTCTAAAACTAATAATTAGATAATGTCTATAGAAATTGACTATTTTCCCCATAACGTAGAACCTGTAGAGTAGGTCCATTTCAATGTTACACTGTTACTTTTATTCTCTGTTGCATTCCTTGGATTATCCAGTCCGGTTGATCTGGTAGAAACACCTCAATATTCAACATGCTCCAAACCCAGCAGACGTGAATAGTCAGCAGATTCCTGAGGAAAATAACCTGTTTTTCTCCTAGTTTGGGTGGGCAGGATTTGGTGACAGGGCAGATAACGAGTTATAGATAAGAAGACTAAATTATTTTATTATTTGGGGGGTGGGGGAGAGAGATGGGAAGGTTGGAGATGGCACATGTCGGTGATTGATGATGGTTCTAACAGGTGATGGAGATTGGAACGGAGACAGAGATGAAATAGATATAGGGGGCATGAGCCTGTTGAGATATGCAGTGGCGATTAAGGGGGTATTCAATCCCAGGTGAAAAATCTGCACTTTTCTCCCTCTTTTGGGGCAAATTCAACTCACCCTGGTCAATCCTCATTCAGGCAAAAAATCCAGCATTGGGAGAAACAGCAGAAATCTGTGAAATTGCAGCGAATTCACATGGTTTTGGTGACTTCGAGCTGAATTGGCATGGGCAAAAATGGACTCAAACACAGGTGAAAATACCCGTGATTAAATACTGATAGCCAGATATTTGAGGTTTCTTTTTCACCTGGCAAAATTTTGGGCGGCATGGAATACCTAAACTATATGGTGGTCAAAATAGCTAGATGCGCAGTGAGTGGTCAGAACATCTACATCCATCGTTCACGTGGAGTTTGTTTGTTTGTTTCTTTCTATTTATTTCTATCTATCATTAGAAGCTGTGAAGTATTCCTTTGCTTGCAGAATGTAGCACTTTACCTTCCCATGATGGAAACTGTGTGCATGGTGCTACATTCTTAGATAGACTATCAGTAAGGCGAACGAGTATTTGCACATTCCTAGGTTACAGTCTATAAATGGAGTGTGCTGTTGCTGATTCTTTCTTCTGCAGTTTACGGTATAAAACAAACATCTGACCGGTTGCTATAGGAAACCGTAGCATTTATACACCCTAACCGTTATTGCTATTCCCTCTGTACTCTGTTGGGTGGAGCATAGAACATGTATTGATTCCTAGCATTTTTTTCTGAAAGGATATATGGTTTTAGGTTTAGTCTTACATAATAGCTTGTAACATATACACAATAATTGATATTCTTAAAGTTGTATAATAATCTCCCACTGCCAACAATTTGGCGGCTTTACATTTTTGACAAAAGTAATACTGGTTTTTATTTTTTAATCCAGAAAAACTGGTTTCAGTTGTACAAATCCAATATGACTTGACTTATGTGATCCCGAGTGTCGACACCGTCTAACTACACCCTCGACACAGCCGTGCATGGCTTGCCATGCTTCGGGCGCACTATTTTATTCTCCCACCACGCCCTAGTGGATGGTAGGCCATGAAATACCGCCTGTTGGCTAAAAAAAAGGTGTAATACCCTGTGTCGACCCTCTGACTATTAGCCTAACCACATGTCGACCTTTGTGCATGTTGACCCAATGCATGTCGACCTACTGACCATATCCCCTGTGAGTGTAAACGAATAAGACTGGAGAGGTTTGTATATTGAATCAGGGAACTGTGTAAATGTATGTGTTGTTCTCTACCATGAATGTGTAACTACAGGGTAATATTTGTTTGCAGAGTGTTCTAGGTACCTGTATGTACAGAGAAAACGCTGTTGCCTGGATGTTACACCTTTGCTGAGGTGCTCAACTGACTGATACATTTTGCTTTATGCGGGGTACACACATCGTGAGCGGGTCGTCAGTGTTTCTTCCGACCCGCTCACGATGACGCGGGTCCGATCCGATGGCGACACGCACCCGGGTGTATGGTCGTTCTTCAGATGCTACCTGCAGCAGGTACCGCGGGACCGCGCATCAGATCGGTATCAGTTCACACCAGGGCAGAAAAGGGCCCAATCACCACACAATCTACATCCAATCGGTCGGAATTGGATCAAGATTGATGGGATCGGACCCTTGTCGCCCTGGTGTGTACCCAGCATTACTTTGCTTCTTTTCCTGTTTGCGTTTGTTAAGTATTAGCTTTGATGCTGTTAGCACTCAAACAATATCTCTCTGGCTACATTTGTGTAATAGTAATAAGGTTTTTGTTCCTGCTAAAGCACATACTGTAACAGAATACGGTAATATCATTGTGGGCATGATTTGTGTCTGCCATAATATATCTAAACATAAAGCATTACAGTAAATCACATGTATGAGGAGATAATTAGAGCTGACTCATCAGAACTCCTGAGAATAGCCGACCAGGCCTGCCTGCGTAATTGTGTTTGTGGCCTGGAATCAGGCAGAACAATGGAGTGTGTTGATGCTGCTGCTAGGAATATACAGTTATTATTGTCTAGGTTAGGTGATTGCTGGTGGGTTTTGTGGCTCTATTAGGAAAGCATTTCAGTTCTGTAGGAAAGACGGTCATCTTCTCCGTTAATGATCATCACCAGCCTAGAACATCACGTTTCTGCTATTTTGTGTGTGTGTGTGTGTGATATAGATATATATATATATATATATATATATATATATATATATATATATATATATATATATATATATATATATATATATAGTATATATCTGTAATATGGGGCATTTCTAATCATGTGCCAATATAGACATGTTGTTGCTGACTAGACCAATGTGCTGACTTTGACTTTACATACATTCTCCTCAGGAAGTCACATGGATGACGCTCTATGTTTGTAATAAAGGCTCCTATTCGCTCACTAAATCTAATTGCTGTATTGCAGGTTCATGTGCTCGCAGCTGCCCAATCAGGTTCTTAAAAGCATCAGCATCATTGACTCTCCTGGAATCCTCTCTGGAGAAAAGCAGCGTATTAGCAGAGGTAGGTGCCCGGTGGGTGCAGTGGCAGTACATCCATTTATAGTGACTTTTATTATCCAAAATGTTGCATCGGGTATGGATCATTAGGTCGACATGCAGAAAGGTCGGCATGTCAGCAGGTCGACACAAGCATTAGGTCGACAGTCAAAAGGTCGACATGGGGTTTTTCACTGTTTTTTTTTGTTGTTTTTTTACTCGAATGTCGACATGGACACTGAAACGTAGCGCCGCGTCTCCTTGCATGGCATGGCTCGCTGTGCTTGGGCACTATTTTATTCCCCCCCCACGCCCTAGTGCAGGGGTGGCCAAACTGGTCCTCGAGATCTACCAACGGTCCACATTTTCCACATCACCTAGCTGCTGCACAGCTGCAGTCAATACTAATTGTCACATTTTCAAACATGCTGCATTCATTCCTACTCTAGATCCACAGGTTGTCTGGAAAACATGCACTGTTGGTAGATCTTGAGGACAGGTTTGGCCACCCCTGCCCTAGTGGATGCTAGGGCATGGAATACCGCCTGTCTGCAGTTCAAAAGGCTGTGAAAAACCCCATGTTGACCTTTTTGACTGTCGACCTTGCCCATGTCGACCTAATGCTTTTGTCGACCTTTCTGCATGTTGATCTAATGGTGTTGACCCAATGCTTGTCGACCTAATGACCCTATCCCGTTGCATCTATTGCCCCTTGTACATGAAGAACAATATCTTTTATATAATCTGCATAATCTGTGCCCTTGTTTCACATACTACAATGCATCTACTACTCTACACTGCACAGATCTTTTCAGTGTTTCATGCAAGAGCGCTTGTCCTATACTGATGTGGGGGCTTCTAATTTGCTTATAGACAATTGGTTATTTTAGGACCCTCTCAAACCGCAAAACCCCCCCAAATATGATTGTCCCACGCATCTCCATTGGCCGCTAAGGTCTTTATCACATGTAGTCCAGATCTAGTCAGATCGCGCTACATGTGGGTCAAGAAACTGAGTAGCACAGATCGCTCAGCAACACGTCTGTTGCATAGCATGTGTCAGCGATCTGTGCTATATTACATCACTCAGCACAGGGCTGCAGTCACAGGGCTGCAGTCTCCCCGTGTGCCCAAATAAGCGTATGATGTCACAAGACTTTATTTTTGCTGCAGGTTTTCTGAAACGTGCCCAGCCCTGCTTATAAATGCCTAAAATCAAAGCCAAAAAATATATTTAGTTTTTATAACTTGCTTCACCTGAAGGAGCATTAATCCATACTATGCTGTGTGATTATTGTATATCCCGGTCACTAGACATGAACTTATGTCACTGTGTATTTTAAGAATATATACTCTCTTGTTTGGTGCCAAATAGTTGTGTCTTGTAAGTAGCTTTTTGTTTTTTCCTCTTTCTTATCTGTACAAGACCACACAATCCTGATCTCAGGCCCTCTACACTATGCACTTTCTTGGTTCTCCTTCTAAACTCTCAAGGTCAATACGAAGGTTACATGGTAAATGGGAACATGTTGCAGCGTTTAGCAGGGCAGGATGTTCTAAAGCTAGAAAATATAATTAGATACATTTTTTTTAAAAAGAACTCCACCCAGAAAGAGAATTGTCCTCTTCCCACCTGGCAGCAGTACAGGGTCCAGGATCACTGCCATTTGTGCGTCACCCCTGGGGGGGAAATGATTAAGTCAGTTTTCCTACTAGGGGAGACAGTTGTGTTGGCCTGAATGGCATAGTTACTGCACTGTATACACTGCTTCATTACAGAATCTGAATAACAGCCCCTGCTTCCCTTCACCATAATTGCATTCTGATGTACTCAGAGTATAGGGGGAATGTACGCCTGTGTACATACTGTAGGTAACGTATGTGTTTGAGATTCCACTCTCTTACTCTTGCTTGTTTAGAGCAAATATTGATTCTCATTCTGTATCCTCTTGTTGAAGGCACCATTGCAAGGTGGATTTGGCCAGGCCCGTGACGGAAAAAGGTCAACATCCCTATGCTAGACAGGGACAAAAGGTTGACACAAGCATTAGGTCGACATTGGGAAGGTCGACCAATAGTATAAACCATTTCCATGTGAGTGCGAAGTCACCTCCCTGTCATCACCCATGAACGCCCGCCATTGGGCGGTATTCAATGCCGCCGGCGAGGGTGGCTTGTTTTCGGCGAAAACAAGCCATCCTCGCCATCTAACCCACCCCCCACCGGCCGCTCACCTTATTCTATGTTCCGGGGGAATCCTCACCAGCTATTAAAGGATTCCCTCAAACGACAAGATTCACCGCTAATGCATTCACCATTTTGACTGCCGCACTCACCGTTTCCACCTTTCTGGAAATACTGTGAGCTGTGGTGGCAAGCTATCGACACTGTTTGCAGTCACAGCTCGCTAAAGGGCATTGAATATACTCCATTGTGTCAAGACATTTCTGACTGTGTTTCACGATGGCAACAAAGCCTGTCTACTGTGCCTCAGTTCTCTGATAAAAAAAAAAAAAAGGTTGTTTTCTGTGTCAAAGGGCCTAACAAAATACAGGTGTACAGTGTTCCAAGATCCCCGGGCAGTTTGTCTTACTTAGGGGGTTATTCAGAGCTGATCTCTGTTGTATGAATTTGCAATATTATCGGATGACTGTGCTTGCATACGGATTGTAGCACACTTGCGCAAGGCTAAACAGTGATAAAAATCCGCGCCTAATCAAATCACAATCCCCTCACAATTTGATTGGCAGGAAGCCACCCTTTGGGAGATGGTAATGATTGTTTTCTGGGTGTGTCGGGCAAAAGCAGACATTCCCAGGTGTTGTCAGGGAGGGCGTGTGATGTCCGTTCCGGCCTCAATCACTCTGTCTCTGTCGCAGAGTTGTGGAAGGATCAGAACACACTTGCGCAAACTGGGAAAATCATCTGATGGTGAGAGTAATCTTTCATAGTCGTGGGCATAGGATCTTTGTGTCTGTATGGGCCTTTAGTCACGAATGGCTCTGCAGGTGGAATGTGATCGGCGATCCATTTAATAAGTCAGACTTGCACGGTGTGTACATGAGGCTGTGCGATTGCTTCGCGTGTACAGTGTAGTTATTGCTGTGCAGAGCTGTACTTTCTGTTTCACAAACAGGGTGTGATATGTTGTAGGGATGCAGAGTAATTGTTTGAGGCCTTGTACACCTAACAGGAGATTGTACTTTAAGGCATTGCTATATAAGCGCTGTGCTGCCTGCAATGCCATTTTTGCTTTTTTCTGTAGACTTTACATATATTTGTATACGGGGAAAACCTATTAGCAGCATAATGAGTTCTGCAGATAAGGCCATATACCAACCATAGAAATACATATCATGGTTAATACATGTATATCTATTGATTGTGTTTAAAAATAAATAAAAAATGTAGACATGTCATCAATAATAGAAAATTGGTGGAACACAAGGTTCTATGGCAGCGCTATCAAAGATGTTGTGTGGATATTTTGAACCACTATGTGGTTAAATTTAAAAAATTGAGAGATTGGATGAGCTATTACAATACATTTAATAAACTGAAAATTTCAGCAATGTTTAAAATACATATGTGTAAAACAACAACATAAGGGTACAAATAACAGTGGGTGCACTCTGCATGTTGGACCTGTATAGAAAGTCCTGGGATGGGGAACAGTGGATTGGATGAAATACAGTTAATGTTATGTGGATATATTTACCACTCTAGTGTTCCCGCTAGGCTTATTTCACAGGGCGCTGCACCCTGCCCCTTTTAAAGCTGCCGATTTCCGCCCTGCCCGTTTTTGTCCGCCCTGCACAAGTTAATAGTTGCTGCCGCACTAGAGGTCTCCTCATAGTGTAAGCTTCCAGCGCGGCAGCGTGTGGAGTGGACACCCCCCCCCCCCGCAGCCCAGCCCGCTTCATATTCATTGGCCTCGGCTGCCTCTCCTCCGGTGTGACCCCACCTCCTCCCGCGCGCTGCATAGAACAGGTCCGTGTGGAATCACCTCCCCTGACTGCACATAGACTCTATGTGCAGTCAGAGGAGGCGGGGCCACAAGGACGTGCTCTTGGCAGCCATGCCACTTACATAAGCAGCGGACGTGGCTTGCATCTCCCCCCAACCAGTGGCTCCGCCCGCCTGTAGGTAGCTGACAGCCAGGCAGACTGTATGTGCGCTGTCCGGCTGTAGTATCCGGCAGGTGAATCTGTATTTTCACAGATCTCCTGCTGGACCACCGGTAGCCAATCAGGAGCGGCTATCAATGCCGCCGCTCCTGATTGGCTGCCCGGCGGTCCAGCGGGAGATATGAAAATACAGATTCTCTTGCCGGAGACTACAGCAGTACAGCCGGGCAGCGCACATACAGTCTGCCCGGCTGTCATCAATTAGTCTGGACACTGGATCTATCACCCGGAACCAGCGGCTTGTAGATGACAACACAGGGCAGTTATATGACATCTGTATGCTTGGACTGGAAACTCACAACCCCCAGCAGGTACTGATATGATGGAATCTTTGATCATGTGACCTCATCAGAATTCCGGGACTTTCCCTTATCTCAGGTCCCAGGTAAGGGTCCAATTTCTACATCTTGATACATGTTTGTCACCTGACTCTGCTGCTTCCCCCGGGATGCCTGGACTTTGACACACCGGGATGACACTGAGTCAGGAGACTCACACATGACAGTCTCCTGCGTGCATTAGGTAACCTGCAGGGCACAGGCTGATGAAAGGCAGCCACACGTGCCAGTCCTGTTGCAGGAAAAGGGTAATCAACCTGGTAATAGATATTTATTATCCACACCCATCCTTCCAGGTGTCAGGAGGGGGTATATACAGTACCTGTGACAGGGAGGAGAGGGAAGGGCAGGGGACTTGGGATCCTCTTCTCTCTGCCATAGACCCAGCTCCTCTAGACCAAGCAATGGGACTGAGTATAGGAAATCTGGTCACCACGCGAGTGTATTTGTTGCCCTACTAACTTACACTGCAAAGCGACGACATATCAGGCTGATGGTGTGACGCTCAGGTGTCACAGGATGGATTATATAGCATAAATGTGCTGATGGTGTGACGCTCAGGTGTCACAGGATGGATTATATAGCATAAATGTGCTGATGGTGTGACGCTCAGGTGTCACAAGGTGGATTATATAGCATAAATGTGCTGATGGTGTGATGCTCAGGTGTCACAGGATGGATTATATAGCATAAATGTGCTGATGGTGTGATGCTCAGGTGTCACAGGATGGATTATATAGCATAAATGTGCTGATGGTGTGACGCTCAGGTGTCACAGGGTGGTTATATAGCATAAATGTGCTGATGGTGTGACGCTCAGGTGTCACAGGATGGATTATATAGCATAAATGTGCTGATGGTGTGACGCTCAGGTGTCACAGGATGGATTATATAGCATAAATGTGCTGATGGTGTGACGCTCAGGTGTCACAAGATGGTTATATAGCATAAATGTGCTGATGGTGTGACGCTCAGGTGTCACAAGATGGTTATATAGCATAAATGTGCTGATGGTGTGACGCTCAGGTGTCACAGGATGGATTAAATAGCATAAATATGCTGATGGTGTGACGCTCAGGTGTCACAGGATGGATTATATAGCATAAATGTGCTGATGGTGTGACGCTCTCAGATGTCACAGGATGGATTATATAGCATAAATGTGCTGATGGTGTGACGCTCAGGTGTCACAGGATGGGTTATATAGCATAAATGTGCTGATGGTGTGACGCTCAGGTGTCACAGGATGGATTATATAGCATAAATATGCTGATGGTGTGACGCTCAGGTGTCACAGGATGGATTATATAGCATAAATGTGCTGATGGTGTGACGCTCTCAGATGTCACAGGATGGATTATATAGCATAAATGTGCTGATGGTGTGACGCTCAGGTGTCACAGGATGGGTTATATAGCATAAATGTGCTGATGGTGTGACGCTCAGGTGTCACAGGATGGATTATATAGCATAAATGTGCTGATGGTGTGACGCTCAGGTGTCACAGGATGGATTATATAGCATAAATGTGCTGACGGTGTGACGCTCAGGTGTCACAAGGTGGATTATATAGCATAAATGTGCTGATGGTGTGACGCTCAGGTGTCACAAGATGGTTATATAGCATAAATGTGCTGATGGTGTGACGCTTAGGTGTCACAAGGTGGATTATATAGCATAAATGTGCTGATGGTGTGACGCTCAGGTGTCACAAGGTGGATTATATAGCATAAATGTGCTGATGGTGTGACGCTCAGGTGTCACAGGATGGATTATATAGCATAAATGTGCTGAGGGTGTGACGCTCAGGTGTCACAAGATGGTTATATAGCATAAATGTGCTGATGGTGTGACGCTCAGGTGTCACAGGATGGATTATATAGCATAAATGTGCTGAGGGTGTGACGCTCAGGTGTCACAGGATGGATTATATAGCATAAATGTGCTGAGGGTGTGACGCTCAGGTGTCACAGGATGGATTATATAGCATAAATGTGCTGACGGTGTGACGCTCAGGTGTCACAGGGTGGATTATATAGCATAAATGTGCTGATGGTGTGACGCTCCGGTGTCACAAGATGGTTATATAGCATAAATGTGCTGATGGTGTGACGCTCCGGTGTCACAAGATGGTTATATAGCATAAATGTGCTGATGGTATGATGCTCAGGTGTCACAAGATGGATTATATAGCATAAACGTGCTGATGGTGTGACGCTCAGGTGTCACAGGATGGATTATATAGCATAAATGTGCTGATGGTGTGAGGCTCCAGTGTCACAGGATGGATTATATAGCATAAATGTGCTGAGGGTGTGACGCTCAGGTGTCACAGGATGGATTATATAGCATAAATGTGCTGATGGTGTGACGCTCTCAGGTGTCACAAGATGGTTATATAGCATAAATGTGCTGATGGTGTGATGCTCAGGTGTCACAGGATGGTTATATAGTATAAATGTGCTGATGGTGTTACGCTCAGGTGTCACAAGGTGGATTATATAGCATAAATGTGCTGATGGTGTGACGCTCAGGTGTCACAAGGTGGATTATATAGCATAAATGTGCTGACGGTGTGACGCTCTCAGGTGTCACAAGATGGTTATAGAGCATAAATGTGCTGATGGTGTGACGCTCAGGTGTCACAGGATGGATTATATAGCATAAATATACTGATGGTGTGACGCTCCGGTGTCACAAGATGGTTATATAGCATAAATGTGCTGATGGTGTGACGCTCAGGTGTCACAAGATGGTTATATAGCATAAATGTGCTGATGGTGTGACGCTAAGGTGTCACAGGATGGATTATATAGCATAAATGTGCTGACGGTGTGACGCTCAGGTGTCACAAGGTGGATTATATAGCATAAATGTGCTGATGGTGTGACGCTCCGGTGTCACAAGATGGTTATATAGTATAAATGTGCTGACGGTGTGACGCTCTCAGGTGTCACAAGATGGTTATAGAGCATAAATGTGCTGATGGTGTGACGCTCAGGTGTCACAGGATGGATTATATAGCATAAATGTGCTGATGGTGTGACGCTCAGGTGTCACAGGATGGATTATATAGCATAAATGTGCCGATGGTGTGACGCTCTCAGGTGTCACAGGATGGATTATATAGCATAAATGTGCCGATGGTGTGACGCTCTCAGGTGTCACAAGATGGTTATATAGCATAAATGTGTTGATGGTGTGACGCTCCGGTGTCACAAGATGGTTATATAGCATAAATGTGCTGATGGTCTGACGCTCAGGTGTCACAAGATGGTTATATAACATAAATGTGCTGATGGTGTGACGCTCCGGTGTCACAAGATGGTTATATAACATAAATGTGCTGATGGTGTGACGCTCCGGTGTCACAAGATGGTTATATAACATAAACGTGCTGATGGTGTGACGCTCAGGTGTTACCATTTTGACCTTTTAAATTAAAATGTGCCCTTCCCGTGGTCAGCACCCTGCCCTTAAAAAATTCTAGAGTGAACACTACACTCCATGGTAACAGATGTGGGGAAGTTGAAATTCGGGAGTCCTCCTGCCAGTTGACTGACTGGGGTGTGGATGGACCAATATTTTCCAATGCTGGATCCTCCTGATGGTTATGGAGATGAATGGTCTCCACACTGGATGGAAATGGAGATGGGGTGGGGAAGTTTCTCCTTGTTGTTTGTGGAGATGGGACAGTGCCCCAATGGGCTTGAGGGTATGTACTCCTGTATACTGGATCCTCTCTAGTAGAGTGACCTTCGGATTTGGTTGTCACTTTCCACGGCCACTGGAGGTTTTCCAGCTACGTTTCCCGTAGTTTGAAAAGATGGTGGAGTGGTATTGTATCCAATAAGGAAAAGAAGTGCTGTATCCACAGGCAAAATAAAGGTGTTGTCCAACAGGGGCAGCAGTGAGAATGTGGATGGGTCCCCAACGTGTTTCGCTGCTTACCCAGTGTGCAGCTTTATCAAGGAACTTGATACCGGAGGAGAACGGGGACATTCTAATCAGCAGCCTAAATACCGGAGCTGGCGGGGATCCTTTGATAAGGCCGCGTACTTTGGACTGCACCAGTGGCCGGAGGTACCCACCAGAGTCTGTGAAGCTGAAAACGTCCTACCTACCTTCTGAAATCACTTGAGTATACTCATTTAACACCATGTGCACATAGGTGGGACTAATCCATTTTGAGTCAAATTAATCCTAATAACTTCTAACCCAACAAAAAAGCCCAAGTTGGATATATAAAAAGCTAATTATATCCACATAACATTAATGCCCCTTTCAGACCGCACTAATAAAACGGTATTTTGCCGGTTTTTAACCGTTTTAAAACGGTAATCTGTGCGGTCTGAAAGGTGCAGAGTGATTTTACCATTTCCCAAAAAAAGTTTTTTGGAAACGGTAAAAAAGCCGGGTCCTACCCGTTTCAGACCCATTTTTTTTGTGGTCCGAACGGGTCTGAAACGGTATTTAGGACCCCACACTGGTCCCCCCTCCCCTGGTACCTGTAATCCAGGCGGCATGCTTCGCTGTGGACAGGGGCACTTTGTGGCAGAGCAGCAGCGCGGCGGGCATCAGGAAAATCCACTCCCTGAAGTCCAGAGGTTGCAGCCCAGTGTCAGCCCGGGCAGGGAGCTGTTCGTGGTGGTCCTGCGTGCCTGGCTCTCCATCTCCGGAGCCGCTTCCACTCCACCTGTAGCCTCCCCGCTGCCGGGACCTCTCCCCCTTAATATACCAACTGCTGCCAGACGGTAACCTGCTGCTGCTCCTCTCCGCCGCCTACTTTGGATCCGTGCTGCCAGGGGGCTGGCTGCTGTGCAGGACGGCGGGCTGGTTCGCTCACTGCGAGCCGGGGACACAGGGGGGCGCACCTGTCTGCCTGGTGCGGGTGCCGGTCTGAGCGCTGATCGGCTATATTACAATGTACTGCACCCCGCTCTCTGCCGCCGCCATCTACCTCTGGAGGGCACATGGGCAGTGCTGGGGCAGCAAGACGCCGAACCTGCGCCAGGAGATCCGCTCCAGGCGGCTGCGGGTGGGGAGTGCTGGCTGTGGTCCTGGCCCCCATGCCCCCCACAGGTGCTCATGTCCTCCCTGCTGCAGCATCGGCTCCCCTGTGAACAGCGAGGCATGCCGGCTGGCTGTCGAGGTACGGGGGGGGGGGGGGGTGCCTAGACCGCACTGGCTTTGACCTGTATTTGGAAAGTTTCCAAAAACGGGTCTGCCAGGTTAAAAACAAACGACACTTGAACCGTTTAAGAGATGCGGTGTGAAAGGGGTTTTACCTGGCAGACCCGTTTTTCGAAAACGTTTTCAAATACAGGGTCAAAGCCAGTTATGCGGTCTGAAAGCAGCATAACTGTAGTGTTCACTCTAGAAATTTTTTAGGGCAGGGTGCTGACCACGAGAAGGGCACATTTTTCAATCGCGAGGGCACATTTTAATTTAAAAGGTCAAAATGGTGACACCTGAGCGTCACACCATCAGCACATTTATGCTACAGTATATAATCCACCTTGTGACACCTGAGCGTCACACCATCAGCACATTTATGCTATATAACCCATCTTGTGACACCTGAGCGTCACACCATCAGCACATTTATGCTATATAATCCCCCTTGTGACACCTGAGCGTCACACCATCGGCACATTTATGCTATATAATCCATCTTGTGACACCTGAGCGTCACACCATCAGCACATTTATGCTATATAACCCATCTTGTGACACCTGAGCGTCACACCATCATCACATTTTTGCTATATAATCCCCCTTGTGACACCTGAGCGTCACACCATCGGCACATTTATGCTATATAATCCATCTTGTGACACCTGAGCGTCACACCATCAGCACATTTATGCTATATAACCCATCCTGTGACACCTGAGCGTCACACCATCAGCTAAAACTGTGTCCATGTTGACTGTGTCGACATTCAGGTCAAAAGACCCATGTTGACATTTTCACTGTCGACCTAAGGCATGTGTCGACCTAAAACCCTGTCGATGTAATGACTGTTGACCAACTTATGGTCGACCCAATGATCCCATTCCCTCTTCAGTGTCCCAGTGATTAATAAGTAGCATCCATACCGCCAGTGGTATATATACCTGCTGACCATTAATACACCGCCAGTGGTATATACAGTACACCTGCTAACCATTAACAGTAAACCAATATTCAGGCATTTCCATACACCACCTGCACAAGCAGCAGCCTCAGACCAGTGTTTAGTGACACTGACAATCCCCCAGCAAACAGGGACAGCACCAGCTCTCCAGACACAATGTGCCACCTTTTTTTTAATGAGGAGGTAGAAAAAGGAGTGTTGCATGCCAGCACCCTCTGCGGTACGGTTACTACTGTATGTAACATGCAATGCAGCCAATAATATATACTGTATAATGCCATGTGCAGGGTAGTAGGACTGCATTGCATACTGCAAGTGTCAGGGTCATGGGGATGTAGTATTCTCCATTATACATCGTGCTGTGTGCACCTGTCCTGGGTACTCTGCTCTCTGGACATGATGATGAGAATAATTCTATAGCACAGTGAAACATTTAATTGCAATTAATCGTAATATTTAACCCAGGAGCCCATTGCATACTGAGTACAGACTGGCTGCTGTCACATAGGGCACAGTGCACCACAGGAGTCTATGGGGCAATTTGGAGGTCGCAACATCACAAAGGACAGGAAAGCAGGAGGAGGTGACTGACACCTGTCACGACATCACCAGAAACGGCCTGGGGGCATGTCGCGACAGGGCAGCGGAGGTGCCAGCGTGGGGACTCACCGCCGGAGACTCCCCAGGACACGGCGTGGCAGGCGGACAGCAGCAGGACGGCCCCCAGGGCCAGCAGTTTGGCGTTCCTCACGCTGAAGTGCTGGACCGCCGAGCAGCCAATCAGGAGCGGCGGCATTGATAGCCGCTCCTGATTGGCTGCCGGCGGTCCAGCAGGACACCTGTGAAAATACAGATTCTACTGCCGGATACTACAGCCGGGCAGCGCAGCGCACATACACAGTCTGCTGTCAGCTACCTACAGGCGGGCGGACGTCCAGGCGGAGCCACTGGTTGGGGGGGGGGGGGATGCCAGCCACGTCCGTTGTAAGTGGCATTGCTGCCAAGAGCACGTCCGTGTGGCCCCACCTCCTCTGACTGCACATAGAGTCTATGTGCAGTCAGGGGAGGTGATTCCACACGGACCTGTTCTATGCAGCGCGCGGGAGGAGGCGGGGTCACACAGGAGGCAAGGCAGCCGAGGCCATTCAATATGAAGGGGGCTGGGCTGCGGGGGGAGTGTCCACTCCACACGCTGCCGCGCTAGAAGCAGGAGACCTCTAGCGCGGCAGCAACTATTAACTTGTGCAGGGCGCAGGGCGGGCAAAAAAGGGCAGGGCGGAAATCGGCAGCTTAAAAACGGGCAGGGCGCAGCGCCCTGTAAAATAAGCCTAGCGGGAACACTATAACTGTATTTCATCCAATCCACTGTTCCCCATCCCAGGACTTTCTATACAGGTCCAACATGCAGAGTGCACCCACTGTTATTTGTACCCTTATGTTGTTGTTTTACACATATGTATTTTAAACATTGCTGAAATTTTCAGTTTATTAAATATATATATTTCATCCAATCTCTCAATTTTTTAAATTTAACCACATAGTGGTTTAAAATATCCACACAACATCTTTGATAGCGCTGCCATAGAACCTTGTGTTCGACCAATTTTCTTCCCCTGTTTCTTATCGGGTTTATGTAGCCCGTCAGTGCAGCTGCTGTGGTCTACCACTCATATTGAGCGCCCCCAGGTGAACACCTGTACGGTGTACACCTAACCAATTGCTTTTTATGTCATCAATAATAACCTGCGTTCATTTGTGTTCAAGCATAGGCTTGTGAGCATGTCTGACGTACACTTGTCCCTGATCAAAGCGTTAAATTGCTGAAAGTGCTGCGTCCAGGTCCCTGTTCCAAATTATAAATAGATTGTATACATATCCGCCAGGCTGGTGCCAAAGTCGCCTCCCCCTTTCCCACACAGACTCGGTGCTTCTCGACTATCCCCGTGTAGAGGTGGGATAAGGACATTGGTTTTTTTTGTGTTCCTGTGTATTCTCTATGGTAAAATCTGTCCTTGATTAACCTTCTTCCCACAGTTCTTTGAGATACTGAAGGCTTAAGCACCGTACACAATGGGCGACCTGGCTGTTTGTTGAGCGACGT
>NC_139228.1:37721771-37871771 GCF_055691185.1 Crinia signifera | reverse complement strand
CAAAAAAATGAAAAGGAGGTTGAAATAATGATTGCAACATAAAGTAGACATATGGTCTTTGTTAGTTATTAACTATTTTGAGTGGTATGTTTATTTGTCTCACAAGCAGAAAATGTGACATTTTGCAAATTGCAAAATTTTCCATTTTTTCACGACATTTTGGTATTTTTCACAAAAAAACACAGACTGTATCGACCAAAATTTACCACTAACTTGAAGTACAATGTGTCACGAGAAAACAATCTCAAAATCACTGGGATAAGTAAAAGCAAAAAAAAGTTATTCCCACTTAAGTGAGACATGTCAGATTTGAAAAAAAGGGCTCTGTCATGAAGGCACAAACTGGCTCTGTCATGAAGGGGTTAATTCAGCATTGGAAACCGATACTCTGGAGAATCTAAATAATCTTGTAATAATAATTTTGATAGTCTATAATAAATAATCTAAATATTTGATAGTGCGTACACACTAGATCATGTCTCATTAACTATATGCAAAATAACGATACCATTACCAATATATTGTCTAGTGCAGCGGTTCTTAACCTGTGTTCGATCGTACACCAGGTGTGTTGCGAGTCAGTCTCAAAGGTTCGGCAGAGGTTTGTGTCCATTCCATTCGCCAGGTGCATTAATATACTTTTGGCATTCACATAATACTTTTATGGCATTTTCAATGTTTCCCTATAAGAAACTGAAGGCTATTGATGAATATTTATGGCAAATTTTTTTAATTTGTTGCGTCATTTATGACAAAAAATGCGCGACCTGGCAGCCCTTCCATTCACCACACTCATATGATTTGTGTCGACACGCTCAGCTTGGCCACCGCTTGTTACAACGTATCTTTGCGAGCAATCCTTTTCGAGAATGGTAGACCGAAAAGGAACAGACTGTTGCGAAAATTCTAAGAGTGCCAATGCGGAGCCGCGCATTTCTGAATTTCTCTCTAAAAGGCATCTGCAAAAGTTACATTGATTTACATAAAATATATATCTCTGTTTTGAATTTTACATTTTTTTTTATTGAACTAATAAAGGGTTCGGTGAATGCACTTATGAAACTTGTGGGGTCAGTATCTCCAACAAGGTTAAGAGCCACTGGTCTGTTGTGTATGCACGTACTTGTTAACGATGCCTGTTTTTCTCCTATTGTTCTTAATAAGCTGGGATCAAAGGGATCATAATTGGTATAGAGTTAACGCCCCTCTTTTGATGTTGGTATTTGAGGCCCTTGGTTCTGTGTTCTCAGGATTTCCCTATCTGGTATTTAATTTCCTGCATATACGTGATGTTGGTGAAAAGTTTGCTTTCGGAAATGGTTTATTGCCGCTGTAATTAATTTATTTTTAGTATACTTGAAGGAGATACAATTGGATTTTTTGGAGTGGTGCCGCGATTACATTCATGCAGGGCCGGCGCCACCACTAGGCAGTTCTAGGCATTTGCCTAGGGCACCGGCCACTGGAGGACGGCCGTTTGCCCCTCGCCCCCCGTGCAAAGGGGGTCCCTGCCGGCTTCTGACAGAAGCCTGCAGTAGTGTCCTTGCCGCGCAGGTACCTCCTGCGGCGCTGAGTATAAAGCTTAAGCTGGCGGCGGTGGGGGGTCCCTTCAGTGAGTAAGAAATCACTAGCGCTATGCGGCGATGCGGGAAGTGCTTCTGTTTTGAAAACACTGGCCGCACGGCACACGCTGATTGGCTGTGATTCAGCCAATCAGTGTGCGCCGTGCGGCCGGTGTTTTCAAAACAGAAGCGCTTCCCATGCCACCGCATAGCGCTAGTGATTTCTTACTCACTGAAGGGACCCCCCCACCACGGCCAGCTTTATACTCAGTGCCGCAGGAAGTACCCGCGTGGCAAGGACACCACTGCAGGGCTGGCTCCTGTCAGACGCCAGCCTGGACCCCCCTGCCCACTCCCCAGACGGCGCAACAGGTACCCCGGCACCGGGGCGCCCCACCCCGACTTGCCTGGGGCGCTCCGGTGCCTTGCACCGGCCCTGCATTCATGTTGCTCGCATGGAATTATGGGGCAGATGCATTAAGCCTGGCAAAGGAAGAAAGTCGAAGGTAATAATGCACCAGCCAGTCGGCCCCAACTGACATTTTTCAAACCCAGTGGAACATGACAGTTCGGTGCAAATTAGCTGGTACATTATCACCTTCGATTTTTTTCTCTTCTCCAGGCTTAATACATCTGCCCGTAAATGTGGATATTCACCTGTGGGCAGAGCTGAATAGAAGTGTGGCCCATATCACATTCATCCATCTACTTGTGTAAGTTTCAGTTATCACTATCAGTGCACACTTGCAGAAGCCTTCTAACTTAGGACCTTATTCTAGTTCACACGCAGCGCTGCGAATTGCGCTGAGTGTAAGTTTTAATGGCACCCGCAGCTTGCACAGCCGCCTGCCCTCCAGCAGCTGCATCACTGCCGAATCTCCATAGGAACGTAGGTGCGAACAGGAGTGTGCCTGCTCGCACCAAGCTATGCACCTGCGCAATAGTAAAACTTTTCTCGTGGGGGAGTGAGTGAAACAGAATAAGGCCCCTAGTTCAATAGGTCTATTTGCAATCAGATGGATCTCTGTGTGCTGTATGAACAACTTGGCATAGGCTGCCATTCCAGACTTTAGCTGTAGATGCGAGTTCCGTACAACTCGTAACCGCCTGTAGATGCTGATAGTTGTGTACATTAGGCTATGGAGCATGCGCATTGCTAAAGATCTGTCCGCAAACCAGACTTGCATGCTACGCTTCTTTAGCCCCTGAAGCTTGCGATTGGCCATAGCAGGCTTGCAGTAAAGGATGGGGGGGGGGGGGGGGGGGGGGACGGACATTTCTCAATTCCCCTTCCCCAACCAAAATAAAAGCTAGAAACCCAGAGCTGGATTCAGTTTACAGTCTCTCACCTCCATTAAGGATTAGATCTTATTTCTTGGTTCTTGAAGGGCAGAACACTAGAGCACTTTTTGTATGCACAACACAATTCTCATTTCTCTGCTATAAATAGCTGCAGCATTGTAATTTCAGCTCCTACTGTTTACATGTACATTTAGTAACTGCCATTCAGATTTTGTTGGTTTAAAATGGATGTTTGTTTTTTTCAGTTGAAGGACTGTTACAGCCTGATAAAGTAGTACATACTGCCAGGCAGAGATAAGGGAGGAGAAAGGAAGTTAATGTAATGCACGGTGACAGTTTATTTATTTGTACAAAAATTTTTTTTCTCTATATGGATCCTCTGCCCAGGATGTGCGCCTCTTCTCCAAACCAAACCACCATCTTAACCTCCCTAAAATATTACCATCCCTATACACAGGTTTCCCAAACTAACTGATCATTCTTTCTGTTCTACAAAAAAAACACTAAACCAAAATTGCTGAGTGCCCAGGTTATATAAATTCCCCTTCCCTAAGCACCCATTGATATTGCAGTCCAATATCCTTGTACCAAACTCCTATTTCTGTGCGTATTTTATATACATCACTGTCATCACTGTTTGCCTGTATCTATGAGCCAAAATCTGTAGAGGGCACCGTGCAGTGCAAGCGCTAGCTGATCCTGTAGAGGAGGATGCTGTCCTCTGTGTGGTTGCCGCTGCGCTCGTCACACAGCATGATAAGCATCAGCGCCAGCAGCAAGAAACTCCCTACTGAGACCGAATCAGCAGCAGATGACCAAAAAGAGGCGGGGCTACACAAGAGCAGGGCTAATGAATGGAATCAGACGATGAGCTGCCAGACAGAAATAGGTAATTAGAGTGTGTGTGCTGCTGTCGGCATCTGTAAACGCTGTGTATATGCAGCGCTTCTGCTGTCTGCAACTGTGGGTATTAAGTATAAGCAGCACTACTATCTTCGGCAACTGTGGGCGTTATATGGTCTATTGTGGTCTACAACTACTCCTCACCTTTCTGAGGTAAAGTACCGTTAGTGACCACTAGAGGCCACTTGACCGGCCAAATTACTCCTTAACAGAAAGGGAAAGCAAAATGATCGGTTTCAAACTGCTTGATATGGAGATAGGGAGCTGTAAAAATAGAGATTCATACCTCCCAACATTTCCACTAATTAAAGCCAGACACTCGCGTGCCCAAAAAGGGGTGTGGTCTATGCCACGTCGGCAGGCCCATTTTCCGTCACTACAGGGGCATGGCCAGTGCTGTGAAAGCTGCTGGCCTTGCTCTCAGCCCCTCTGTCTTTTTGAATAGACTCTCAACTGCCCCCCCCCCCCCCCCCCCCACCACCACCACCACCACCATGAGACACGTCCGGTCCTGGGTGGGATGTGGGACAGTTGAAAGGTATGTAGATTGGACGTAGGGGCAGATGGGGCCTAAGCCATCATTTTGATGGGCTTTTAACTAGAATGCAATAATGCTCTTTTGCCTTTTTATGATGAAGAATAGTTGTTCAGTGAAGTCACTTGCAGAAAAGCATATAGTATCAGGGATGTGCAGTCAGGGGAGGCAGTGCCTCTCCTGTCAATAATGATTAACATAATAAAATACAAAGAAAATACTTATGACACATGTGTCATAAATATATCCTTTGTATTATTCTAATAGTTTTAGCCTCCAAATTTGTTTTTATTATTACCTTTGGAGGCACCTAGAGCAATGCCAAGTGTGTCAATGTAAAATGTGCAGAAACAGGGCACGCTGGGGACATGGCCAAGCTGCAGGCTGTAAAAGCCCTTTAAAACTTGTATGTGAGGCCTTCGCTACAGGGACATGCTTTCTGACTACAGTACATGAAAGCAGGCCCCTGTCTTTGGGGCAGATGTGATTGGGCAGGCCAGGATACGCAGGACGTCCTGCACCAAGTGTTGTTTTTTTTTGTTTTTTTTTACCACTGCGGTGGAGGCAAAGACACACCCCCTTTTCAGTGACCACACCCCCTATTTATGTAGTGCGGTCCTTGAATATCTGCTGGAAGTATTAAGTGGCCCCCCAGCTGAAATATTTGCCACCCCTGTGTATAAGGCTTGTTTACATTCACTGTTTGCGTTTGCATGACAACATTGTGGTTCCTGAAGGAAAGAATGAGCGAATTATACATTCTTATCTAGAACCTTTCCTTGGTGTATTGACCTATACGTTAAAGCTACATGACGGGTTTGTGTAACTTCCATTAGGTTGCATCTACTTTCATGTGTCATATCTAGCAGTTTGCTCCTATATCTTCCCACCACCATTCATAGTATCTTCATCTGTGCATTTATTGAAAAATCTAAATAATGAATCAGTTGTTAAAACCCCCCCGAATACATTTAACATTAATATGCACCCATATCATAGTGCCGAATATGTGTTGTGGTTGGCATTTAGTACTGGGTGGCATGCTGGCTCCTGCATTCCACTTCTGTCTGCGAGTTGGCTTGCTGGGACCAAGGGACAGTCTGCAAACTACTTGCCATGATACAACTGTATTACAAAACTGTTCCATGTAGTTTGTAGAGTGTCCCTTTTGTGTATGGACTACACAAGGGGGCAATCTACTGTACAGACTTCCTGAAACTTGAGTGTTTCTGGTTATTCTGGTTCACTCGCAAAGGCAAATTCCTTCTCAAATGGACAAAACCATGTCCACTGCAGGTGGGGCAGATGTAACTTGTGCAGAGAGATAGATTTGGGTGGAGTTTCACTTCAAAGTGAGATCTATATTGCAGTGTAAAAATAAAGCAGTCAGTAATTACCCTGCACAGAAACAAAATAACTCAACCAAATCTAACTCTCTCTGCACATGTTACATCTGCCCCCCCCTGCAGTGCACATGGTTTTGTCCATTTGAGAAGGAATTTGCCTTTGCGAGTGAACCAGACTAAGGGCTTTTGTGTGCCAGGTAGTTGGTACACTGTCCCTTGCAAGTATCCCACAACACAGTGTACCGGTCGATTGCACGCGACACATTAGACATCCCTGCTATATGACATGTTTTATATAATGTAGTCTGGACAAAGGCCTTCTGTAATGTGAGAACTTTGCTATGGTTAATACTCCTATTTTTGGTCTTTTCTGTAGGCTATGATTTCTGCCAGGTCTTGCAGTGGTTTGCAGAACGAGTTGACCGGATTATTCTTCTTTTTGACGCTCACAAACTGGACATATCTGATGAGTTCTCGGAGGCAATCAAAGCCTTCAGAGGTCAGGATGACAAAATCCGAGTGGTGCTGAACAAGGCTGACCAGGTGGATACTCAGCAGCTGATGAGAGTCTACGGTGCCCTGATGTGGTCATTGGGGAAGGTGATAAACACCCCAGAGGTGGTACGGGTTTACATCGGCTCTTTCTGGGCTAAACCTCTACAGAACACTGAGAACCGCAAACTCTTTGAAATGGAAGCTCGGGATTTATTCCGTGATATCCAGGGTCTCCCACGGAACGCTGCCTTGCGCAAACTAAATGACCTTATAAAAAGAGCTCGGCTTGCAAAGGTAAGTTGTGTATTTTATGCATGCACTCTCTATCATTGTAGAGGAGATTGGGACTATGGAACACAGTGTCTTGTGTATGACCAGCTTAACTCCAGATGACATGTTGTACATTGTTTACCTAATTCATTTTTGGTCTCTCTCATTTATTCATTAAAGGGGCCCATACACTTTGAGATGTGGACAGTCAGGAAATGTTCAACTCAGATTGGCTTCACAATGTTAATGTTCCAAAAATGCAATTAAATCTGATCTAATTCTAATGGAAAGCCAGAGACTGGTTAGGAAGGGTGGTAGATGTGGTCAGATGGTGGCAACCCAAAGCCACATTATTCATATATTTTAAGGTTATTATATTAAAAAAAAGTGTTCCTCATTCAACATAGCCGATGTATCTGAGAATAACAACACAGCCAGTGGCCTAGGAATTATTCTGCTAATTATACAGCTTATTAGGACTTGTAACAATAGTGAATGGCATCATTAGTATAATCGGGAAGTATGATACAGATCGCTGGTTTCCTAGCATTCTGATGGTGGATGGTGGACCGTGACCATGTCACTTACAGGCTTTCCTCTTGAGTTGATCAGGGTGTCGGGTTATGATGTATGTGTTGGCTTATGTACAGTATTTCTCTTTGGCGAGGCAAAGGCACAGCTTCCTGTACTAAATCATGTCTTTTAGATGACCTTAAAAACCTGGATAACCTGTTTGTTTTGTAGCATTCATAAATCTATGAGAAGAAAAAATCAGGACTACCCTATGTAATGCTATGAATGCTTGTGCTGTGTGGCCCGGAGACCCAGCATACGTACTTCATAAACTTGAAGCGTGCTCAATGTTTTTTGAATGGATGAATTGGCGCTAAGACACCAAGTACTAATTTGTATCTAATAATAGGTTTTCCCATGTCTTCTTCTGTCTGCTGTTTGGAGAACTATGGGAAGGCACGTGTAACTGCATGGAGGATAGCTTTTGAGGAATGTATAAGGTACTTTGTTTCCAAAAGGCTTTGACATTTGGAAATAAATTGCCCTTGGGAAGGTATAATGGGGCATAAACATGGGGCGATTTTAGGGCAGTTTCTAAGTTATCTCACTGTGGGTTATTCTGGTTCCTCGCAAAGACAGAATCACTCTCTAATAGCCAAAACCATATGCACTGCAGGTGGGGCTGATGTAACATGTGCAGAGACAGCTACATTTGGGTGGGGTTTGTACTTCAACTGAAATCTATATTGCAGTGTAAAAATAAAGCAGCCAGTATTTACCCTGCACAGAAACCCAAATGCACCCAAATCTAACTGTCTCTGCACATATTACATCAGCCCCACCTGCAGTGCATATGGTTTTGTCCATTAGAGAGTGATTGTGCCTTTGGGAGTGAAGTAGAATAACCCCCAATATCACAAAAAAATGCCCCTACATCGCTCTGTATGTACGGGTCATAGCGATGCTTGGCCCCACGCGTCGCTTCCACCCGGTGATTACTAGATTAATCCAGCATGCTGTATATTAATCACTAGTGTCAGAGAACACTGGCCCTGATAGATCGCTCAGAATACATTGCTGACACATCCATGTGTGCTGAGCGATCTTGCTGAGCATTCTGAGAGATCTAGCATAGCTCAGAACGATCAGCATATCACTACGTGTGTAGGCCCTGGCCCTATAACTTAGCACTTGATATATGGTAATGGTGGTAGGACTGGATTTGGTGGCAGGACTGGTAAGCGCTTTTATGTGATGCAGTCCAGGGGGTATTGGTGTATTTGTGTCAAATTTCCTTTAGGATTTGGCAAAAACCAAGATTTTTTTTCTATTTTATGAGATAGCAGGATTGGTTTAAAGACCCAGGGTGAAATTACCCCCTGTGGTATTGTGTGATAGGACAGGATAAAAAGAGGGCATTTGGGCCCTGTGTGTAGATCTCTTCTGACATAGGGCCACATGTACTAAGCTTCAAATGTGATAAAATGGAGGGTGATAAACAGCCAGCCAATCAGCTCCCACATGACATGTCATAGACTGTGTTTGAAAAATGTCAAGCAGGAGCGGATTGGCTGACTGTTTATCACTCTCCAGTTTATCACGTTTGGAGCTTAGTGCATCTGGCCCTGAGCGAGTAGTTCTGTCACCTCTTGTATTCTATGACCGGTCCTTAGCACCTTTTAGCGACTGGAGATGGGGCCTAATGCAGCGGTAGACTGTTTTGAAAAGCCACCAACAAACAGCTTTGTAGATCCGTCCACTCAAAATGCAAATGAAGAAGGATGTGTCAGACACCTCTTTGCTGCACTTACGATCCCAGAGGTAACAGTCTGGGATCAACATTGATTAATGGTTGTGTTGTTTCCCGCAGTTGGCCAGCTAATTAGGCCTACTCAGGCTGGCTGGCGCAGGGCATCTGGCCAGGAAGTTTGCGTCCTGAGAAGCAGACCCTGGCATTGCCACTTTCAGAAAATGGGTACAAGTCCCCTTTTCTGGAAACGCCAGCCATCCCCACCCCTGTGTTTTCATTGTACTGAAACACATACAGCTTTTTTGTTCTGCCCAAGTAAACAAGGCAATTGAGAAATTTCATGTCAAATTTAGTTGAATTGACCCATGAAGTTTGATTGCTTGGGGTGTGTTCCATTGGCCTATGGCTTGTGTGCATTCTTAAAGCTGGTCGTACATTGATCAGACAATTATTGGCCAATTTGGCAAGTAAGTGCATAGTGCATGGCATTACCTGGTTGGTACTGTATCTCTGTCCACTTTATTTTCACCAAGGCTTTGTACATACGTAGGCCACTCTGTATATGGCCATATACAGACTTAAGACTTTCTGTCCAACTGACCAAACACATTCAACACCTTTGTTTGATCGTTTTTTACCATATTTCAGTGTTTTGAGAGTAGATTATTTGATTGTCATTTGTTCCCATCTATTAGCAGATTTTTTTTTCCAACTGTCAAATTGGCAGGTTGGTTGGACAGAAAATCTGCAGCGTTCCATCTGTTGCAGTCTGGCCCTGGTGTGCACCTTCGTGGAGCGCCATTCCGAATTTTGGTATAAGGTGTTTGAGGAATGAAGGACGGGGTTGTGTCTTGTCTTTTTGGGCCTTATTCCAGTTCACTCTTTAGAGGCAAATTCCTTTTCAAATGGACAAAACCATGTGCACTGCAGGTGGGGCAGATACAACATGTGCATTAGATTTGGGTGCAGGTTTTTCTTAAAAGTGAGCTCTATGTGTAGAATGTACAGCAGTCAGTATTTTCCCTGCACAGAAGCAAAATAGCTCACCCAAATCTAATTCTATCTGCACAAGTTACATCTGCCCCCTGCAGTGCACATGGCTTTGTCCATTTGAGAAGGAATTTTCCTCTAAGATTAAACTAGAATAAGGGCCTTTGTATACTGTGGAGAGACTGTGGTTAGGCTTGGACTCCTTTCCACTGTGTTCTCTATTTACTACCAACCAATGCACTTTCAGAATCTTTGCTCTGTGGTCAGCATGACCCCGCATCCTGTCAGCACTCTGCAACACCCTTGTCTGTGGTCACATGTGGTATTATGGCATAGTCTATGACTAATTTGGAGGAACCTTCTGCCCTCCAGCTGAACTACACATCCCAGCATGCCCTGCTACAGTTTTTCTAATTGGCCATTTTTCTTACCAACATTTCATGTTCGCTATTGCCCAATCCGGCAATTGCGGCATTAGGACGTTGCCCTAATACATCTGATGTATAGGGCTCTTTAGACGCAAGCCTTTCTGGAAAAGCCCCACACAAGCTAAATGAAGGATGGTGGGAATATTATACTGATAATGTTAGATGCCCCAAAGCTGGAGTCCTTGCTGATAAACTGTCTGGTAGAACCGGTTTCCTGACCAGTCATACTGATTATACCGGAGGTACGAGAGCTGTTGTCTCATTGTATCCAGGGTACTAGGAAAACAGTATGTGTGGCACGCAGTGAAATCTGTGTTCCTATCAGGAAAAGCTTTCATGCAGTCACTTATGTTATGTGAAAGGAGCAGGTTATGACGCCGCCTCTTAACAATGTAGCTGAACTTTTAACATCATTTTTTTTCCCCACTTGAATATGTCCTTTTTAAATATTTGAGCTATTCCCATCCCAGTAACCAGATAGACTGATAACGTTCTAGTAGTTATTTAACCCTTTGAGTGCCAAGTGAATTTGTCGTAGAGTAGGTGTGAAAATTGCAGCGCAAACATTTTTATCTTTCATAACGACCTGTAACGTTTACCTTATATAGGAAATATCTTTTTTACCCAACGTTATTTATTTGCATTTATATAACAAATGTGAGCGCCACTGGCCTTTTTAGTGAATATTCTCTAAATCTGTGACCGAGATGCTGGTACTCAAAGGGTAAACGGAGTGTTTCCCCATGCACTATACTCATAAGCTGGGTACATGTTAACGGTCTCATTCAGCGTTGGACTCGCGGAACGGTAATTTGGGTGTGTCTTGTATCACCTTTTCAGTCTTAAGGTGCATACACACAGTGCGATTTTGGCTATGTATGATTTGACTATAATGTACTATAGGTTGTACAAACGTTCCTGAGTCTATTATTTTAGCCATCGAATGATTTTTCCAGCCTTTGGTCTGAAAGGTCTATACTTCTCAGATGGCCCTATTCCGCCAATTTGGGAGCAGGCACTGACACCATGTGACGTCAGCTGCCCGGCCCAAGTAGGCATGGACAAGTCTGCGTCCGCATGTGTCTGCCCCATTGTTTCCTTGGGCGCGCCCACTGTTTTTGTGGGCCCCGGTCTGTCATTGTGAAAACGCCCCGGCGAGTGTGAAACTCACCAAAGACTTTTGCTCCTTGGGTTTGCATATGCGCAAATTCCCTCCATCGGGAATGGGGCAAAATCCGGACCTGAACGAATAGGTCTGAATCGGCCCATGTGTCTAATACAGATATGCCCCATTACTTTTACCATTTGGTGATGTGCACTTTCATTGTTAATGGAATTCTTTTTTAAGCCAGTAGGCTTCTACCAGCGGCTCCCCAGCTCCCAGCCTTGCTGCACCTCTGCTCCTGCACTGAGGGGTAGATGTATGAAGCAGTGATAAGGGAGGAGAAGTGATAAAGTGCCTGGTACTGTATCACCAGCCAATCAGCTCCTGACTGTTAAGTTACAGGCTGGTTTTAAAAAGGGACAGTCAGGAGCTGATTGGCCGGTGATACAGTACCAGGCACACTGGGGTCGATTTATTATAGCGGCGCCTATCGCGCCGCTATGACAGTTTCTGCTTCGCCTCATTAGCAAGGCAAAGCAGGAGGGGACACCGACAAGATCTATTAAGATCTTGCCGCCGGAGTGGGGGAGCTCTAACTCCCCCCTCCGGCGATGTCCCTCCTGGAGACAGCGCATCAGTTAATACTGATGCGCCGTCTCCTTTCCCCCCGGCCGGCTCACTGCGCATGCGCGGGATCTCGCTAGTCTCGCGAGATCCCAGCGCAGCGCAGCTCAGCGCCAGCAGCAGGGACAGAGCTGTCCCTGCTGTTAGGTATAGGGCATCGCCGCCTGTAGCTGGCGAAGTCGACAGCTGCAGGCGGCGGAATGGTCAGCGATGCTGACCGTTCATAAATCTGGCAGGGGCGCAGTGCAAAATATCGCCCCTGCGCTATGCCTCCTGCCCCACACCGCCGGCGTTAGAGTAAACGCTCGGCGGGTGTGATAGATCAGGGGAAGCGCTATCCCCTGCTATAACGCACGGGGATAGCGCAGATTCCCCTGATCGCCATATAATAAATCTACCCCTTTATCACTTCTCCTCCCTTATCACTGCTTCATACATCTACTCCTGAATACGTAGGTATGCAAAAAAGTCCCTTTGTGTGTCCGTGTGTAATGGTGACCCGCTGTTATATGTACAACTGCTGTGCTAATGAGAAAATCAGCTTGATTTATTTCCCTGTGAAATAGGTCCTGCACTGTACACTCACTGTGTGAAATCTCACAGATGTATCAGTGCACTGGATACCGTTTGACATTCTTCTGTTTATCTTGCTTGTAGCTCAGACATGTGAACTATTTGTGCGCATAGGGGCAGATCCAGTTTCCCAGTGATGTGAACAGAGCGCATCAGAATACCTGTAACCATGGGACATTCCAATTGCAACATCACTCATTTTACTGCATACCCACCATAGGGATGCAGAGGAAAATGAACGATGTTGCACGTCTTGACAGCACATCATTACTTTTACCTGATAAACTAATTAAAATAAAAATAAAACCTTCTAAAATTCTAGTAATGTAGGCTACATATTTTCCAACCAGTGTGCCGCCGCTCAGAAAAATGCACTCAGGTTTACGCATGTGAAAACCCCCTGAGGGAACGGCAGCGGGAGGGAAGACGGTGACAACCCAGCATTTTATGGGAATCCCCCATAAAAACACTTGGCTTTCCCCTGTGAAAGCAGGCCTGTTGCTGACATCACATGCTGTCAGCGCCCACCACAAATTCGGAGAACATCGGTCAAATAAAAAGTCCGCAGGTGATTACTCTGTGCCCCGCAGCGGGTCCACATGTGATTAACGCTGTGCTCTGACTGGGCACTATGGGGCAGATGTATTGAGCTTTAACAAGAGAGAAATCCAAGGGTGATAAGAAGAGATAAACGTCCAACCAATCACCTGCTAACTGCCATGTTACAAGCTGTGTTTGAAAAAAGTCAGTAAGGAGCTGATTGGCTGGACGTTTATCTCTCCTTATCACCCTTGCATTTATCTCTTGTTAAGGCTTAATACATCTGCCCCAATGTAAATTACTTCCTCTGTGTTCTCCAGGAACCCTCTACAGAAAGTATACTCGTTCCTCATAAAAAAAGACACTTCACGTTTCTTTTGAAATGTTGATTTCTCAATAGATTTCTGAGAAATAAATTATTTAGAGATTGCTGATGAATTTCCCGTAGATAATGAAAGGGAAATATGTTTAATAAAAGGGTATATTTTAGTGAAAGCCCTGTGTTTATACAGTATACCATTGTATAAGAATTTAGTAGTGAGCTCTGGGCTCGGTGCACAGACTGCAGTATAGAAAGGCCATTCATTTCAAATGAAAACACTAGTAAAAAGCCTGATTATATACAAGCACCCCCCCCCCCCCCCTCCCAGGTGGCACAAGACCCTGTGAAATGTGGCAGTTTGTATAGTCTGCTGTCCCCACCCCTGAAGGTTTTCACAATGTTGTGTATTGCATTTCTATGTTTAGCTGCTCATTTCTGCGGTAATTGGTTGTAAACCAGCAAATCAATAGATGACATTATATTTATTCCTCCCTAGTCTACCAGGCAGCTATCTAGCTTCATAGGGCCTGCACACGGGGATATTTTGCTGAGCGATCTGAGCAATGTAGGTTGCGCAGGATCGCTCTAGAATCACCTGAAGGCACAAGTTGTCCTCCCAGCATGTTTTATTGTATCTGTAATTTACGTTGGGTATTTTATTTTATATAAATCTTTGGCGAACAAAGTGAATTTATGATCCTCCTCCAGGTATACATGGACCTAGTGCATGATAGGAAAAGTAAAAAACAGAAGTTCTAGCCTCAACCGTTCACAACTGTGCCAGCACTGAGCATCTGAAGGGGATGCAGTCAAAATCCCGACAGGGTCAAAGTCCCGACAGGGTCAAAGTCCCGACAGGGTCAAAATCCCGAATGGGTCATAATACCGACAAGGTCAAAATTCCGGCATGGACAAAATTCCGGCATGGACAAAATCCCGACATTTAAAATACCGACATTTAAAATACCGACATATAGAATGTACAGGTGAAACAGTCAACATGGCTTTCCGTCGAAAGGACGCAAGGTCGACATGGGTTTTTTTCACTGTTTTTTGACCCGACATGTGCCGACAGGTGGTATTTCATCAAAAGTGTCTTTGGCGCTAGAGACTATGGGGGTGTAACTTGTCACCCTGCTGCCAACCACGTGAGAGGATTGCCAGCCTCCAAAAACCAGATAAACAAGAAAGAGAGATACGTGGGGCGCTCAAAGATGAACAAGAATATGAATTTATTAAAAACACATACATACAAAAAATCACAATGCATAAAAGAAAACTCTAAAATAAAAGTATATCACTGTACCATAATGTAAGCACTAAAAGAATGTACATCAAAAAAGCGTGGACTCTCTACCCCTTGCAATGGGGAAGGTGGTATATATTCTCTCTCAGTTAGTCCAATTTGTTATTAGGGCTAATGTCCACTTATATTTGCACCATATGGTTTTGAAAAAGGATTTATTTGGCCAGTGTGCACACTTATCAATCCATATCAGCAGCGCTTGTTTCTAGTAGGGGTATCAATTTTGAGTAGGTGACACAAGGACTTCTGTTATAGATATTGGAAACAGTGTCCGTCCTATTATCACAAATATTGAACTAATATTTGTGATAATAGGACGGACACTGTTTCCAATATCTATAACAGAAGTCCTTGTGTCACCTACTCAAAATTGATACCCCTACTAGAAACAAGCGCTGCTGATATGGATTGATAAGTGTGCACACTGGCCAAATAAATCCTTTTTCAAAACCATATGGTGCAAATATAAGTGGACATTAGCCCTAATAACAAATTGGACTAACTGAGAGAGAATATATACCACCTTCCCCATTGCAAGGGGTAGAGAGTCCACGCTTTTTTGATGTACATTCTTTTAGTGCTTACATTATGGTACAGTGATATACTTTTATTTTAGAGTTTTCTTTTATGCATTGTGATTTTTTGTATGTATGTGTTTTTAATAAATTCATATTCTTGTTCATCTTTGAGCGCCCCACGTATCTCTCTTTCTTGTTTAGGTGGTATTTCATGCCCTACCATCCACTAGGGCATGATGGGAGAATAAAATAGTGTGCCCGAAGCATTGCGAGCGATGCGAGGGGCTGCGGTTCACTTCCAACTGTGTCCATGTCGACATTCGGGTAAAAAAAACCCTGAAAAAACCCCTGTCGACGGAAAGTCATGTTGACTCTTTCACCTGTATATTCTATATGTCGGGATTTTGGCCTTGTCGGGATTTTGGCCTTGTCGGGATTATGTCCCATTCGGGATTATGTCCCATTCGGGATTATGACCCTGTCGGGATTATGACCCTGTCGGGATTATGACCCTGTCGGGATTATGACCCTGTCGGGATTATGACCCTGTCAGGATTTCATACCGAATCCATCCGAAGACTTAAGGCCAGATGCACTAAGCTTCAAAAGTAATTGGTTGGTTGTTTATCACTCTCCATTTTATCACTTTCGAAGCTTAGTGCATCTGGCCCTCAGTAATCTTTCTCGAAGCGGGTTTAGTCACACAATCAAACCATATACCAGCAGTATGGAGAGGTTTCTCTGTCCGTCTGACCACTTCTCCATTCTCTGTCCATCCATGTCATGCCTGACCCTCTCATAGGAGGACATTGAAACCTATTTAATGCACCATACTTAGATAATGATTGGCTTAAAGAGCTGGAATGAAGGTGCAGTTGGCTATTAGCTGATAGTCTTCACAAAATGTGTTCAGTTTTATTAAATAGTTGTTTTTATTAAATATTTTACAGCACTTTGAAAAGTGGCAAAACATTGAGACTTACTGGGGCCCATTCATCATGTATCGCATTTACAATGTGATCTGGGGGGAATGTACTCATTGTGAAATGCGATACTAGCACTCGGATGTATCATCCCACAGTAACGATGCGCGCTCCCAAGCATCGGCTGGACAATCAGATTGATATGGACTATGTAGCCAACAATCGGTATTTTCAGCGGGTCCCGGTGATGTCACTGAACGATATTGTTTACTGATACCATTCAGTGGACCCGATTCCCACCTATTCTCTGTGCTGCGAATTTGCAGCACGGGCTATCATCGGATGTCCGCGCATATGTACGGTACGCTGTGGGCATGTTCGAAAAGTCTCTATGAAAGCTGTCCGCGATGGCTAGCCTTACCTAGCTCCTCGCAGGGTGAGTGACACTTGAGGGCAGTTGCCCTTCCTTTTCTGCAAGTGCCTTTAGAAACCGCAGGCTTTCCCCGGTAGTTGGGAGGGAGGGCCACTGACGTCAGCAGGATAAATCATTTGATGATTGATTTTTTCCCCATGTGCATGGCTGCAAACGCATTTGCAGCTGTGCACAGGGGCTGGGGAGGGAGCTCGGCGGGGTGGCATTTACCTGCTCACTGGGCTCCAAACACTCGCAGGTCTGAATCAGTCCCAATGTGTACACTCAATATTGTTTGACAAGCCGCACCGCCGATATATCGGTGATGCCCCTAGTCCTTTAGTGTTGCTGGGGCTTTACAATCTTTGTGGAACCTGCTTTATTAGCCAGTGGTTTACATACAATGGGGCAGATGTATTAAACCCTAAAAAGAGATAAACGGGAGGGTTATAGAGATAAACGTCCAGCCAATCAGCTCCTTATTGACATTTTTTAAACATAGCCTATAACATGACAGAAGCTGATTTGCTGGATGTTTATCTCTCTTTATCACCCTCTCTTTTTAAGGCTTAATACATCAGCCCCATTATATGAAAACCGGATTCAAACTGTATATGAATTTGCAATGTTTCTGTAATTAAATTCTTTTTTTTTTTTTTTATTGATTTCATGTAATATTCTAATTTTCTGAGATTGCGGATTTGGGGTTTTCATACTTTTGCACAATATTGTAATTTTTTTGAGTTTGACCTGTATAGTTCGCAGTATGCAACCACTCGACACAATTGGTAGGTCTTGTCACTATTGACACCCCCAATAATTGGAGAGAACTCCAAGTTAATAGTGCAATGGTTCATTAAGTGTTGATATACCTCCAGAGGTGACCTTTGGAAAACCGAATATCCTTGACTGTGATTGGGTAGAAGTCTGTGTCGGTATTTGGTTCAGTCAGTTAGTAATAATCCATAATATTGAGAACTAATGTAGACGCATAGTGCACAGTCTGCTGTCCAGAAGGGTGAGAAGGTAAAACCATCAGACCCTGCCACATGCCCCTGGCATGGCGTCACATGCCCCCTTATGACGGAATGGATAGTTCCATGTCTGAGTACCGTGAACTAAGGAGTCCCACCGTAGGAGCTTTAGGTGGTGAAATATCAAAGCAATATGCAGACCATATAAGTATGGTATATCCAAGCATACATTTACTTGTGAAGGTATATCACTACAGTAATAGGAGATAAAGGAGCAATATGAATGGAGTGTAGCAACTTCTACTGTCCCCTTTGTGACCAGGAACAAGGGATGGAGTGTTGCATGCAGGTCCCTGAGGGTAGTATGGTATGTAAAGTGGCTTCTGTGGAATCCCAATGTTCAGAATGCTGATTAATCCTGATATTTTAACCCTGCCCTTACCGTCCCCTGCTGCAGTCTAACCCTAACTCTTCTCCGTAGTGCCTGACCCTAACCCTAATACTCACCGTAGGCTTCCGCCGGCATTGTTAGCGTTTGAGACCCCAACTGCCAGGATCTTGACTTTATCCCCTTCTGTTTATCATCTATTTATTGATGACATTCTGTTTGTGTCAACATGACACTACATGATACGCTCAAAGTATAAATTAATACAAATACATCCAAGTCAATTAATGGAAGTGTTGACATGGTGATCATATCAGCATTATGGGGGAAATTTACTAAGATGGGAGTTGTATTTCACATGGAATGTTGCTATGGGCAACCAATCAGATCCTATCTGTTTATCTTCTAGAAGGTGATAGATAAATAAATAAGAAGTAGATTCTGATTGGTTGCCCATAGCAACATCCCATGTGAAATACAACTCCCATCTTAGTAAATTTCCTCCTATGACTGTCGAGAAATATACCATACACAGGGGCAGATTTATTAATTGGCGATCAGGGGAATCAGCGATATCCCCATGCACTAAAGCAGCTGTCAGCTGGAGGAGGCATTGCCGGAGGGGGGAGTTAGCGCTCCCCCGCTTCGGCGGCAAGATCTTAGTAGATCTTGTCGCTCTCCCCTCCTGCTTCGCCTCGCTACTGAGGCGAAGCAGGAACTGTTAGCGCCGCTATAATAAATCTACCCCTCAGTTACACCTTGTTGCATTGCATAACTTAGATCTATATTTAAAAACATAGAGTAACTGCCACCCCACCAAATGCTTTATAACATCCACTCTAAAGGTGCCCATACACGGTGAGATATTTTTTGTACTTAATCGCATCGGATCGCACATGATCAGATTGCATGCGATCTGATCTAAAGGCAGTACAAAAAGTATGTGCAATGAAATCCCCACGGGAGCGCGCATCGCATTGCACAATGCAATCGCACTGTGTATGGGAACTTTAATATGTTATTTGTACTTTTGTGGAAATGTATTTATTTAAAAACACAAAACACAGTATCTGTGTAAAATGTGGGGGGGGGGGGGGCGGGGGAATTAGTTCCTGGTGGTGGATATGTATCACTGGGAAATAGGTGCTCAGTTTATATTATGCTATATTGATTTTTGTATCTAAAGTGAACACCATGGTGCTGATCCTAGAGCTCGACCCTATCCGTGTTGCAGGCATCTGCGTAGTCCACAGTTCCATCACCATGCCCTCTGTGCACTGAGCATAGGTGTGACTGAACCGCTACACCCTATTTGTGCCCTTTAAATGAGAAAGGTCTTCTGCCTGTGTATGAAGGAGACCACCACAGTTACATACTCTTTGTTGAGGGGCATGCACATTTATGGACTTGAGTTCAATTCTGTATCAACCCCATATTTACTTTTTCATGCACCCTGTAATCTTTATTCATTTTGCTATTTAGCCTATGAATAGTGTAGTTTCCTGATGATGCAGTGACACCTGGTGGTTATATGGTGAAATGACATGATGATCAGACAAATAATCTTGGTCTTTTAAATGTCATGGCCATATTCAAATGTTTTAGCGCAGGCAGCCACTAGGGGGCACCCAATAGAGCTTTTCAGATTGCCCTGCCTGGGTGTGGGGAGCTGATATGCACCAAAAGTTACCATTTTGAGTATTCAAAGGGCCCATTACTTTGGCCTGCTTTAGCCTATATGCATGCCTAAATCCGACCTTTAATGAGCGTAAACAGCGTGAATAATATGATAATTTGAGTTTCATGCCACACAAGAGATTGGGTGCTATATATCCATTGAATATGGCAATCAGAGTCCATTATTTTTTATTTGTAGCATTAGTCTCGACAAATTCGGTACATATAGTTTTTCCAAAATGCTTGGCAGTACGGATGGTGTAATGGTTAGCATTACTGCCTCACAGTGCTGAGGTCATGGGTTCCATTCCCACCATGGCTCTAACTGTGCGGAGTTTGTATATTCTCCCCGTGCTTGCGTGGGCTTCCTCCGGGTACTCCAGTTTCCTCCCACAACCCAAAAATATACTGGTAGGCTAATTGGCTGAATGTTCAAATATTCTCTGTACAGCGCTGCAGAATATGTGTGCGCTATAGAAGAAACTTTTAATAAATAAATCTTAAAAAAATTGTACCTTCTGTGATTTTATATTCCATGTAGGATGATAATTCATGAACTAGTAACAAGTAATTATTCTGAAAATGTTACCTCAGTGATATCAGCGGTTCCGAGTAAATTAACAGACTCGAGGATAGATCTACTGAAGCCTCTAAATATGAAAAATGGCTCTTTTGCCCATAGAAACTAATCAGATTCTATGTAGGACACAGGTTCTCAAACTCTGACCCCCGAAAAAGCTCATGTTTTCCAGGTCTCCTCACAGAATCACAAGTGAAAACATGAGTTCCATCCAGAATAATGAATGCACCTGTTCACTTGCTGGGTGACCTGGAATGCTCGTCATTGTGAGAGATTTTTTGGTATCTAGTAATGATATGCTATGGGCAACACCACTGCTTTTCATTTTTACTAGTTTGTTTTTTTTTCAAATATACACCTAAAGGTAAATTCAAAAAAAAGCCACCATGGTTGGACAAAAAAGTAAGGTCAGCTATCTCCAATAAAACCAGAGCATTTAAATTCTATAAAAATAACTTGAATGAGGAGGCGTTCGCAAAATACAAAGAATCAAACAAAACTTGTAAAGGGGTAATCAAAGCAGCTAAAATATTATATGAAGAGTGCATAGCCACTGAAAGCAAAACCAACCCAAAGAAGTTTTTTAAATACATAAATAGTAAACGTTTAATTAAATAGGCCCACTAACTGATACTAGTGGAAAAAGTGTTACTGAGGACAAGGGAAAAGCAAAACTGTTAAATTAGTTCTTCTCATCAGTATTTACTAAGGGAGAGCAGACTGTGGAATGAACATTTACCACAAACGGGACAAATAAGCCAGTTCTCATTGTGGATTTCACGCCGAAGAAAATAATACTGAGGCTAAGCAAACTCAAAACAAATAAATCACCAGGGCCAGATGGGATTCATCCGAGGGTATTAATGGAATTAATGGAATTAAGGGATGAAATAGCTACCCCCCTACATTATATCTTTAGCAAGTTACTATCGTCAGGTATAGTACCAAAAGATTGGAGAATAGCAGAGGTAGTGCCGATATTCAAAAAAGGAAGATCCCGCTAATTACAGACCCGTTAGTTTAACATCAATTGTGGGTAAACTTTTTGAAGGATTTTTAAGGGATGGTATCCAGGAATATTTAGACCATCACCGTCTACTCAGTACTAACCAACATGGGTTCGTGAAAAATCGTTCATGCCAAACTAATCTACTAGGGTTCTATGAAGAGGTTAGCAAAAACCTTGATAATGGAAATGCTGTAGATGTGATTTTCCTAGATTTCGCTAAAGCATTTGATACTGTCCCACACAAGAGATTGATAAATAAAATGGAGAACCTAGGATTGGGTGAAAATATCTGCATATGGGTAGGGAATTGGCTATGTAATAGAGAACAAAGAGTGGTTGTGAATGGTGCCGTATCAGATACGATACCGGTACTAAGTGGAGTGCCCCAGGGTTTGGTTTTGGGGCCCATTTTGTTTAACATTTTTTATTAACGATATTGGGATAAGGTTACTCAGCAATGTATCCATCTTTGCGGACGATACAAAACTTAGCAAAATCATCAAATCATCAGAAGATGTCACCATGATTCAAAATGATCTTGCAATTCTAGATGAGTGAGCAAAAAAATGGAAGATGAGGTTCAATGTAGATAAATGTAAGGTTATGCACCTTGGGACTCACAACCAGTGTGCAAGTTACAACCTTAGCGGAGAGGAACTGGGTAATTCCATACTTGAAAAGGATCTAGGAGTCCAAATAGACAGCAAACTGGGATGTAGTGCCCATTGTAATGTAGCTACAAAAAAGACCAACAAAATTCTGGCATGTATTAAGAGGGGAATGGAAACTAGGGACTCAAGGGTAATTATGCCACTGTATAAAGCATTGGTGAGACCTCACCTCGAGTACGGAGTGCAGTTCTGGGCCCCACACTATAAAAAGGACATCATAGAATTAGAAAAAGTCCAAAGGCGAGCAACAAAGCTTATTAGGGGAATGGAGAATTTAAGCTACGGGGAGAGATTAAGCAATTTGGGACTATTTACATGGGAAAAGAGACGTTTAAGGGGGGACATGCTCAACATGTACAAGTATATCAAGGGCCAATATAAGGAACTGTCACACACCCTCTTTTCTACTAGAAAGGAATCTAGGACACGAGGGCATGAGTATAGATTAAAAGTTGAAAGAATTTCTTTACGGTCACAACAGTCAAACTCTGGAACTCTCTTCCCAGAGAGTGGTAAAGGCTGGCTCATTAAATGCGTTCAAGGCAAAGTTGGACAAATTTTTACTGGAGAAAAACATCCATGGGTACAAATAAGAAATATAATCTGTCTGTAAAATATCAGAACCTACCAAATCAGCAATGGATATCTACACCAGGTTGAACTAGATGGACGCAAGTCTTTTTTCAGCCTTACCTACTATGTAACACCTAAAACGGGTTGGGATCATTTGGTCTATTGCATTATGGTCGAAAGTCATTAGGTCGAATCCATTAGGTCGACATGCTAAAAGGTCGACATGACTCTAGGTCGACATGGGAAAAGGTCGACATGATTCTAGGTCGAAAGGTCATTAGTTCGACAGGTCATTAGTTCGACAAGGTCATTAGTTCGACATTGTCTATGTCGACATTCACAAGGTCGACATGGGGTTTTTCACTGTTTTTTTACCTGAATGTCAACACAGTCGACATGGACACAGTTTAAAGTGCACTGCATCCCCTCGCATCGCTCGCTGCGCTCGCAATGCGTCGGGCACGGTGCCTCGCTACGCTCGGCACACTATTTTATTCTCCCACCACGCCCTAGTGGATGGTAGGGCATGAAATACCGCCTGTCGGCACATGTTGGCTCAAAAAACAGTGAAAAACTCCATGTCGACCTTGTGAATGTCGACATAGACAATGTCGAACTAATGACCTTGTCGAACTAATGACCTTGTCGAACTAATGACCTTGTCGAACTAATGACCTTGTCGAACTAATGACCTTGTCGAACTAATGACCTGTCGAACTAATGACCTTTCGAACTAGAATCATGTCGACCTTTTCCCATGTCGACCTAGAGTCATGTCGACCTTTTAGCATGTCGACCTAATGGATTCGACCTAATGACTGTCGACCATAATGCAGTAGACCAAATGACCGCATCCCCCTAAAACTTAGGTCTACTGACCTTGCTTACAAAATGGATGTTTCTATCCCAGGACTGCCAGGGTTAGGCATAGAGTACGATGATTACTTTTGGCCTTCCGACCGCATTATAACTGGCTAAAGCGTGTTTGGAGGATGACTCGCCAATTTGTGCTTGATTTGTTCAATATGGCTGCCTACATACCTGTCCAAACTGTGTTAGAAAACCTTTGTCTGACTCCTGTGTTGAGCACCTTGAGAGCATACATTTTAATCATACAATGACAGTACAGTGCATTTTAATTAAAAAATATACTGAAAATGGCACAAAGGTTCTAGAGCTACACAAGGGATTCTGTGCACTTATCCAGAGACCTGAATTAATCAAATGAAATGAGGCACTGTGCCCTACATGCATTATGAGAGAAATAAATACAGAGTTAGGACTGTACATGTGAAGTGTCACATGGTAAGATCAGATGTGGATGATATCATCCAATTTGCTGAACTTGCAACAGATGGAGAGAGGAGAAAGGGAAAAAATGTTAAAACACAAGGAAATCTAGAAATCAAATTGAGAAATCCTTGACTATCCATGTATTGCGTTTGTCTAATGCTAAAATACACAACCCCTTCATAATGCAGTGCTTGCCATGTGTATGTGGTTTATATGCTAGTTGTTGTCCATTGTTTTTGTGGTTTGCTTTCCCTTCATGATTTGTCCTTCCAGATTTATTGGTCAGCTGTTACCTGCATGTACTTCTGTTCTCACCTGTCAGGACATTGGTGCATGTACTTCTGTTCTCACTTGTCAGGACATTGGTGCATGGACTTCTGTTCTCACCTGTCAGGACATTGGTGCATGGACTGCTGTTCTCACCTGTCAGGACATTGGCGCATGTACTTCTTTTCTCGCCTGTCAGGACATTGGTGCATGGACTACTGTTCTCACCTGTCAGGACATTGGTGCATGTACTTCTGTTCTCACCTGTCAGGACATTGGTGCATGTACTACTGTTCTCGCCTGTCAGGACATTGGTGCATGGACTACTGTTCTCACCTGTCAGGACATTGGTGCATGGACTTCTGTTCTCACCTGTCAGGACATTGGCGCATGGGCCTCTGTTCTCACCTGTCAGGACATTGGCGCATGGACCTCTGTTCTCGCCTGTCAGGACATTGGCGCATGTACTTCTGTTCTCGCCTGTCAGGACATTGGCGCATGTACTTCTGTTCTCGCCTGTCAGGACATTGGCGCATGTACTTCTGTTCTCACCTGTCAGGACATTGGTGCATGTACTGCTGTTGTCGCCTGTCAGGACATTGGCGCATGTACTTCTGTTCTCACCTGTCAGGACATTGGCGCATGGACCTCTGTTCTCGCCTGTCAGGACATTGGCGCATGGACCTCTGTTCTCGCCTGTCAGGACATTGGCGCATGGACCTCTGTTCTCGCCTGTCAGGACATTGGCGCATGGACCTCTGTTCTCGCCTGTCAGGACATTGGCGCATGGACCTCTGATCTCGCCTGTCAGGACATTGGTGCATGGACTACTGTTCTCGCCTGTCAGGACATTGGTGCATGGACTACTGTTCTCGCCTGTCAGGACATTGGTGCATGGACTACTGGTCTCGGTTTTCAGGACATTGGTGCAAGGAATTCTCTTCTCACATGTCATGACCATGGGTGCAAGGACTTCTGTTCTCACCTGTCAGGACATTGGTGCATGTACTTCTGTTCTCACCTGTCAGGACATTGGTGCATGTACTACTGTTCTCGCCTGTCAGGACATTGGTGCATGGACTACTGTTCTCACCTGTCAGGACATTGGCGCATGGACTTCTGTTCTCACCTGTCAGGACATTGGCGCATGGGCCTCTGTTCTCACCTGTCAGGACATTGGTGCATGGACCTCTGTTCTCGCCTGTCAGGACATTGGCGCATGTACTTCTGTTCTCGCCTGTCAGGACATTGGCGCATGTACTTCTGTTCTCGCCTGTCAGGACATTGGCGCATGTACTTCTGTTCTCACCTGTCAGGACATTGGTGCATGGACCTCTGTTCTCGCCTGTCAGGACATTGGCGCATGGACCTCTGTTCTCGCCTGTCAGGACATTGGCGCATGGACCTCTGTTCTCGCCTGTCAGGACATTGGTGCATGGACCTCTGATCTCGCCTGTCAGGACATTGGTGCATGGACTACTGTTCTCGCCTGTCAGGACATTGGTGCATGGACTACTGTTCTCGCCTGTCAGGACATTGGTGCAAGGAATTCTCTTCTCACATGTCATGACCATGGGTGCAAGGACTTCTGTTCTCACCTGTCAGTATGAACGGTCTTCACCTGTTAGAAACCTGCTTCTTATAATACTGTTATGAAATGGTGTAGAACTAGCACATATGTTACCCACCAGAGCTGGCTGCATCTGACACAACATCCTGCACAAATGCAGATTTTCCATTCACAAGGTATGCAACAAAGCAATGGTATAGGATTTTGTTTGGCTATGCTTTCCATGGGATTTATATAATATATATATATATGAACTCCTTTTTCTACCTGTGCTTAGGTACATGCTTACATCATCAGTCACCTGAAGAAAGAGATGCCTGCAATGTTCGGTAAAGAGGCCAAGAAGAAGGAACTCATCGCCAAATTACCAGAAATCTTCCAGCAGATCCAGAGAGAACAACAGATTTCGCCGGGGGACTTCCCTGAGGTCAAGAAAATGCAGGTACTGATATAACAGCTGTCCCTGATTCTAGCCCATTCTCCCCAAATGCCACCAGATAAGTGATACTTTTGGTCAACACTGGCTTATGGAAGGTCTAAAAGAAGCTTACTGTATAGTTGCATTATAATTATCTCTTTGCCCCTCCAGTTACATGTATAGGACTAATTTACGTGGTAATTTTGGAACTTTTAGGCTTCTTGCACTGTCTAAATAATTGTGTGTCATCCTGGGGCTGATTCCCTGCCACGCCCTTGTAGTCAGCTTGATGCGAATACCGCCACAAGCCCTTCTGATGTGCAGTTACTTATATGCCACTATTCGCGCCTTTCTACGCTGACATAATGCTTGCTGCTTCTTTAGAAGAAACTTGCAGCAGCTCCATGCTCGGTGCAGAATGTCAGTCAGAGTATGGCTCCAGTTACGCGACCAAGTGTCCGCCTTCCCAGCCTATTCAGTGACATGGCCGCAACAGTCCCGTAACTTGTCTGTTAGACCACCTTTGTGCGCCTGAATAGTCACCACCCAGAACATTTCCGAGACACTGATACCCTGTGTCTCCATTGCAACTACTGTACACCTTTGTGCATACACTCGGTGTGATGCCTGCACTGTGCGACTTTGTTGAGACTTGGATGAGGGCACAGTTGATAAATGTTGAGTATTTCCTGGAGATTTGGCATTTCATGGTTCTCCGCATCCGTCCCAGTGTGTCACATCTGAGTCCCTGTAGAAGAACAATCTGTAAGCCTTGCCAATGCTGCTGCTATGGTCTATAAGTAAACTGCATCTTTTGTTGGTGCTTACCAACATGGAAAGTAGAATGGGGCAGATGTATTAAGCCTGGTGAAGAGATAAACTGGAGATAGTGGAAGGAGATAACGCACCAGCCAATCAGATCCCAACTGTCATATTTAAAACACAGCTGATTGGCTGGAGCGTTAACTCTTCCAAGTTATCTCCACTTTATCTCCAGTTTATCTCTTCTCCAGGCTTAATACATCTGCCCCAATGTTACTTAGATTCCATGTAGGGTATAACTGAATACAATGCTTTGGTGAGTGCCCACGTTCTCTTCTCCCCTGTTCCGGATTAAAAGGTCTACAGTGTATAGATAGATAGTCAATCGGTTGACCCCAAAAGTTTTACTGCAACACAAGGTCGACGCATGAAAATGACCACACCGCTACCCCCATAGTAATGGCACATGTAGTCTCCCATAGTGATTTAACATGGTGCCCTCTACAATCCTTCCACCACACACTCAGGGCCGGCTCTACCATTAGGCAGCTGCCTAGGGCACCAGAATCTCGGAGGCACCATTAAGTCTGCCTATCAAAAAACCAAGGCTGTCTATGAAGGTTCTTGTTGTACGTAATGCAGGTGGCTGCTCTGGAACTTCTAAGATCTCACCCCCATAGTTTTCCGTGCGGCATTTTTCCCTACTTTGCTGCCCCCTTCTTCTTGTACTCTGTTGTGGGTGCTAAAGGGAGGCCACCAGGGAAAGCAGAGACCACACAATTTATGGGAGGATCCCTGCCATTTTGTAATGTTGGGGAAGTATGCATTAAGGGGTTAGAAAATGGGTATTGGTAACAGTATTGAAGGGAGGGGGGGTGTGCAGTAGGTTGAAGTTTTGCCTAGGGTGCTGAGAAGCTTTACACCGGCTCTGCACACACTGCCCCCATAGTAATGGCACACGTAGTCTCCCATAGTGGTTCAACACAGTGCCCCCTACAGTCATTCCACCACACACTGCCCCCATAGCAATGGCACACATAGTCTTCCATAGCGGTTCAACACAGTGCCCCCTACAGTCATTCCACCACACACTGCCCCTAAAGTAATTGCACACGTAGTCTCCCATACTTATTCAGCCCCACAGCAATCACATAAATACCTGCGTAAGTGAGTAAAAAGTTTTCCCTTCAGTGGCGGGAGCACTGTGAGGCGGCAGGAAGCAGCACAGACAACGAGCAGCATCTTGCGGCAAGACAACATGATTTGCATGACCTATGAGTCGTCTGAGGTCACGGAGCAGGCTGCAGAAAAGCACTGCGCTGCCCAAACCTGGCTGTGATTATATTGTCAGCTGGGCAAGTGGTATCTGAGAACTACTTGTAGCACACTCGTGTTCTGCAGCCCAGTGGTTGAAAACGGCTGATCTATCCCCATACAAAAAGCATATTGTTAGCAATGTTAGCACTCTTTTTATTGCTAATCTCTGAATTTATGTGATAAAATGATCTTTAATAGCATGCCACACTGGACACAATTACTGTACTTGCCAATATGATAAACATGCATCATCTTATAATGCCTTTGTAATCCACAGCAACAATTGGAGATGTATGACTTTTCCAAATTCCATGTTCTGAAACCTAAGCTGATTGAATCTGTGGACAACATGCTCACCAATAAGATTGCTCCGCTACTGAATCTGATTCGAGAGGAAGAGAGCAGCATGCCACCACAGATGGTCCATGGTGGTGCATTTGAGGGAACCATGGAAGGTCCCTTTGGCCAAGGCTATGGGGAAGGGGCAGGTGAAGGTGCCGGAGAAGAAGAATGGGTGGTGGCAAAGGATAAACCCATTTATGATGAGCTGTTCTATACATTGTCTCCAATCAATGGAAAGATCTCGGGCGTCAACGCCAAGAAAGAAATGGTGAACTCAAAGCTACCGAACAGCGTCCTAGGAAAAATCTGGAAGCTAGCAGATAATGATATGGATGGCATGCTGGACGAAGAAGAATTTGCCTTGGCAAAGCACCTTATTAAGATTAAGCTGGAGGGCTTTGAGTTGCCGAACGAGCTGCCACCTCACCTTATACCTCCATCTCAACGAAAGCCTCTACAGAACTCTGACTGAAGAGCTCCATGGTGGGAAATTGACCTCTTGTCTCATTGTTTGCAGCCGGAGAACCCAATTACACACAGAGAGAGAGCGGCGGGGTATTAAGCTTAACACACACTTTTAAAACATAGTCCTAACAATGTAATATGTACAGATTGATGTGCTATTTGTACATCCTTCGTAAATCCGTTGTGTCAATGTAAGTTATTATAATATAAGACCAGGATTTATTTAAGTCAACAGATTTTGGTACAGTTGTCTGTTTTTGTTTTTTTACCTGTATATGGGCAGACTGTTCTGCTGCAATCCTGAGCTAGGGAAAATGTACACAATATGGGCAAAGTTATGGAACATACAAGCATAATTAATGGGCACTTATGCTTGGGGGTTCGGTGATGATGACCAGTTCCTTTCTGCAAACTTGAGTGGCTGTACACACTTGTATTTCATGCCAGGATTTGTGTAGGGGTGACCTTTTTTCCCTGTCATATACTGTACCTCCCCAATTTTTTAAAACCTAAAGAGGACAAGTAGAGATTTTGCCAGCAGCAACCGTATTCTAGCTTTCATTTTATATACTTTACAGCTTAATTCTGATTGGTTTATATGGGCAGTGTCTCTACTGGTCCTCTTTAGTAAGTTTTTTTTTTAAAAAGTCCCCAAAAATGTTTTGTCCCCATCCGCTTTATTTTTTTTAATTAAGACTATGTTTTAAAAGATGACATTGAATTTTCGAGTATGATGGCTGTTGTGGACGAGAGTAACTGGAATTTCCTGACTTGAAAATGGCACCAGGTTTATAGATTTGACTTGTATATTTATACCCTGCACAATCTGACAGTGGACACAATTATTGGTTTATCCTACATTTGGTTAAGATTGACAGTATTTTTTGCTGGGAAACATAATGATTTAAAAAAAACATACGTAACGTTGTTCCATATAGTTAAAATGCTTTACTTGATCAAGGTTATTGTTTAATATTTGTTTTTTTATCATATAGTGTGACATTTCAACTAATCTGGTACACTACATCACACAGTTAAAACTTTGAGGTCTGAACCACAATGGTAAGGTACATTCAGTGTTAGCTGACTGTCCACTACATCTTCATTATGAAGAGCTGACTGTCCTACATCTCGCAGACCATAAGGATGCGTGATGACAGGTCCCCTTTTAAAGAGACCTGTTTGAGAGGAAGGAGCCTGCACATTAAAATCTATGGCTGCGTGTACACATTGCATTTCAGCAGGATGCTTACTCAAGAGGGTATATACACAAGCCTGCTGCAACCTGCTACAATGCAACGTGTAGACATAAGAAACTGCATCCTGCTAAACAGGATGCTGTTCGACTGCATCCTGCTAAATTGCAATGTGTAGACGCAGCCTAACATAAATGAAGCTGGTATTAGGTGAAGAAACTGAAAATGCAAACCTTTCAGATGCTGTGACACAGGCCCCGGCCCGCACTATTAATCCTTAGGGGCGGGACCATGTATCCAGCAGAGAAGTGAGTTTACACTTATCTAGTGATCATGTATAACACTTCATGCATTTCCATGCATTTTGTTCATGTTCCAAATGTGTACAGCCTTTTGAAGTTATTAAAGAGCAGTCCCCCCTAAGGTTTTTCCCTCTCCCCTACAGGTTAGGAACCGTCTCGATCATGCATTTAGTAATTTTTCTTTGCTGCCCTTCCTTCTACAAATGATTTCCTATTTTGAAATCTCTCTGGAGGGCACAACGTGTGGCTACTAGTCGCATACAAGCTCTGTGTAGGGGGGGGGGGGGTGTACAGGAGAGAGATCAGATAGAGCTCAGGGGGGTGTACCAAAGTCTGACTTTTTAACTAAGTAACTGTGGTTGCCATGGTATTCCATGAGCCTTCAGAGTTATACTTCATTTAGACATAATAATAGTAGCCTGAAGAAACAAACCAAGGACATTTTGTAAATAGTCTGCCACATTGATTTTGTGCTCAAACAAGGACAAGTAAAAAAAAAAATGATTACTAAGAAAACTTTAACTTGGTTAGTTGAAATGTCTCATTTAAGGGCATTCCTTTCAAAGGAATTGTAAGCTATTTCGAAATGTGTGTTGTATTATTATTTACTGTTATATCCTGGGTGTTTATTTTAAAAATCGCAACACTCAGACACCGTTTAACCCTTTTAGCAGTATTCAATGCTGTTGGCAAGGGTGTTTGTATGGCGAGCATGGCTTTTTCCACGCTGGAAATAAGCTATCCTCGTCGTGAAACCGCCTTGCCATTTTCAATGATATGGTTGGATCCTCGCCACCCTCTAGCGAGCTTCGTTGCAAATGCGGTGAGTCTGGCGCATTTTGTGGCGAGCCTCGCCATTGTAATGGCCACACTCGCCGCTGCCACGTCACCTCAGGGAACAGGCGAGGAGGAAGATTGCGAGTGAACCTCGCTTCAGGGAACAGGCGAGTAGGCAGACGGGGAGTGTTCACTTTTATGTGCCGATAACTCACTGTCAGGGCATTGAATACCCCTATTTGAGTGCCAACAACTCGGCTAAAAATGCCAGTGTAGCTCAAATTTGTTATATAAATTCAAATAAAAATGTTGTGTAAAAAAAGATTATATTGCCTACATAAGTTAATCGTTACAGTTCATCGTTATGATGAAAAAAAAAATGTTTCACTTGGCACTCAAAGGGTTAATAATGCTTTATACTCCATATGTATCGTCCTAGTATTCTGCAACACTCCTAAATGTCATTTTCTTGCTGTCCTAATAAATGTGGATTGTTAGGGTATTGTAATATATCTGAGCATTGGTGGTTGCAGATTACAGTTGGTTATATGAAGAGAGGTTTTTGTTTAGGTCAATGTACTGTATTCCACCTGTAAATGATATTCCTTTAGTGAGCAAATAACATTAAGCACTGCCAGTATGTCTGAGAAATAATTAGCGAACACTCTGGTGGTAAAGTCATAGGGGGAAATGATGTGTATTCTACTTCACATGTGATTGTTGCTATGGGCAACCAATCAGAAGCTACTTCCTTTTTTAGCACCCTGTAGAACTGGGGTAGCCAACTCCAGTCCTCGAGAGCTACCAACAGCGCATGTTTTCAAGATCTCCTCACAGAATCACAAGTGAAGTAACTAGCTCCACCTGTGGATCATTGAAAATGTTTCAGCTAGTAATGAGTGCACCTGTGCAGCAGCTAGGTTGTCTGGAAAATGTGAGCTGTTGGTAGCTCTCGAGGACTGGAGTTGGCTACCACTGCTGTAGAAGATAGTAGACAGGATCTGATTGGTTGCACATCATAGCAACATCACATGTGAAGTAGAATACACATCTTAGTAAATTTCCCCCATATATTTCTAAGCATTTGCACAGCACAGAATATATACATTGGATAAATTAACAAATTATAGGGAACATCATTCTTCAATGTGAATATTATGCTGGAAATGTTAATATAAAATGTATTCCAAGGTATCTGTGTTTTCATGTTTACAGAGACTCTGGTAGTAAGATGTTTCCGTAATCTTCTTTCCTGCTTTTTAAGAATTAACCTAAATTACCAATCGCCTTATATTTTGAAGGACCAAAGCCCATGTCGTACAGTGTTGTCATGCCCATTATATAAAGTAAAAGCACGGTGGAGGTCCTTTATGAAGTGCAAAACTAGCTTTGGACTTAGTGCCTTGACTTATGCCAGTGTGCCTAAATCTCCGCTGAGGGGACATTGGATGAGTGTGTTTTTTCCTTAGCAGCATTTGAGGTACATACCCTACTGTGCTGAATTTCCCTCTACCCTGCAGTATTGCGCCCCCCCCCCCCCCCCCCCCCCCTTTTTTATTGAGTTAATTAAAATGATCGAGTTGTAGTGGGCCATGCTATAAGTGTTCTGTTTGGATGTGTCTGTTTAATACAATAATTCAAAGTTTATGCCAATTCAAAACTGGCGGTCTTCTGGTATACACCTATGCACTCATGCTGCATTCAGTGGAGAAACGATATTTGATTAATGCAATCAAAAGAATTACACACAAAATGTAACTTGTAATAAAACTGGTGCCCATTTTAGCTGCTCATTAATTTACGCCACAAAGGAACAAAATGCCAGTACCCATAGTACTTCATAATCGACCTCCAGGGTGCTTCACCGGTGTCTCTGGTTCCTCTTAGATTTATATTGCTGAACTGTTCAGAACCGAAGAACATGTTTTTTTTTTTTTTTGTTCGTAGTTTAAATGTAATTAATATATAACCCCAAATGATTCAGCAGGATAATTATCTATTTACAATAGCATGGCTTGAAAATCGGATTGTCTACCATCTAGAGGGTAAGCGTAATCTATACAAACTGTTGTACACTCCATTACAGAACAATACAGAATCTTTCCGTCTCATTCCCCAGCATACAAATGATTGAGTTTTCCATGCAGGGTTCACAGAAGCAACTAACCAGTGAATTTGCTTTGTACACATCCTTGTGCTGTAAACTTCAGAGTAATATAAATAATGTAGATTTATTTTTTAACTTGAGTCTTTTAAGTCTGACCTGCAATATTATTTACCAAATAAAACTATTACCTAAATATTGTCCACCTTTGTTATTTAGTTACTGCGTCCTCTTAATTCTTTTTTTTTTTTAAATTCAATCATTTTTATTGAGTTTTTCTTTTTGCAAATTAAACAAACCCCACAGATTCTTAATGTGTGTTTATTTATATGTACAGTATATCCTATTATTATTATTTTTTTATGTAACTTTTGTATTACTGGCAATTTACATGACAATATTAGCTTTGGACATGTTTATGAAATGAGCTGGAGGGTTATTTAAAAGTTGTATACATTTTGTGTGTAGGATTTCTCGTGCCATATTTTTCCTACAGATGGAACACCTGCCGTTATTGTGGGTCCTGGCGATTCTATCACCAATCGCCAGGACCCGGCATCAGAAGGGGCCACGTGCGTATGATATGCTCGCGCACCCCATTCTGTCTGAGCCCACCGACACCTTCTGCCGTCTCCCCATTGTTGCCCCCTAACCCTGCCCGTCTCCCTGAAGCGGAGACGGGCAGGGATTCCGCTCCTTGCCGCTGAGTGACGTGGAAGCATGTGCATGTGAGACACTCCCGCGACCCCGTCAGATGGAGCACCTCTCTGCCAGCGGAGGGGATCTGGCAATGAGAGGCGCTCCATCTGTGTGTCTACTTTTCTTTTTTGCCTTCTCACTGGGATCCGTAGGTATTCTGACCATTGGTATTATCACCACCGGCATTTCATACCTATCCCCAGGTAGCAGCTTGGGCAGTGCTAGGGGGCAGGTAGCAGTCGGAGTGGAGAGGTATAGGGGCAGTTAGCAGTAGCTGGGGTTGATGCATGGAGCAGTTGAGGGGGGGGGGGGGTGTAAGGGTGTGTGCCACAGGTGGGGTATTATCGGTATTTCGTATTATCGGAAGAATGCCTACTATTTCGTATTATCGGAAGAATGCCTACCTCGCACAAAGCCTACCTGATCTGAGTGTATGAGATGAGCGATGAAAGGTGACAATCTATTCGCTGTGAGGTTTTTAAGCTGTGTTAAGTAGTGCTATAGGCCTGTCACTTTGGCACATAGAGGGGTCTGTTCCGTGTTTGGCACATAGAGGGGTCTGTTCCCTGTTTGGCACATAGAGGGGTCTGTTCCCTGTTTGGCACATAGAGGGGTCTGTTCCGTGTTTGGCACATAGAGGGGTCTGTTCCCTGTTTGGCACATAGAGGGGTCTGTTCCCTGTTTGGCACATAGAGGGGTCTGTTCCGTGTTTGGCACATAGAGGGGTCTGTTCCCTGTTTGGCACATAGAGGGGTCTGTTCCCTGTTTGGCACATAGAGGGGTCTGTTCCCTGTTTGGCACATAGAGGGGTCTGTTCCGTGTTTGGCCCATAGAGGGGTCTGTTCCGTGTTTGGCCCATAGAGGGGTCTGTTCCGTGTTTGGCACATAGAGGGGTCTGTTCCGTGTTTGGCACATAGAGGGGTCTGTTCCGTGTTTGGCACATAGAGGGGTCTGTTCCGTGTTTGGCACATAGAGGGGTCTGTTCCGTGTTTGGCACATAGAAGGGTCTGTTCCGTGTTTGGCACATAGAAGGGTCTGTTCCCTGTTTGTTTGGCACATAGAGGGGTCTGTTCCGTGTTTGGCACATAGAGGGGTCTGTTCCGTGTTTGGCACATAGAGGGGTCTGTTCCGTGTTTGGCACATAGAAGGGTCTGTTCCGTGTTTGGCACATAGAAGGGTCTGTTCCCTGTTTGTTTGGCACATAGAGGGGTCTGTTCCGTGTTTGGCACATAGAGGGGTCTGTTCCGTGTTTGGCACATAGAGGGGTCTGTTCCGTGTTTGGCACATAGAGGGGTCTGTTCCCTGTTTGGCACATAGAGGGGTCTGTTCCCTGTTTGGCACATAGAGGGGTCTGTTCCCTGTTTGGCACATAGAGGGGTCTGTTCCCTGTTTGGCACATAGAGGGGTCTGTTCCCTGTTTGGCACATAGAGGGGTCTGTTCCCTGTTTGGCACATAGAGGGGTCTGTTCCCTGTTTGGCACATAGAGGGGTCTGTTCCGTGTTTGGCCCATAGAGGGGTCTGTTCCGTGTTTGGCCCATAGAGGGGTCTGTTCCCTGTTTGGCCCATAGAGGGGTCTGTTCCCTGTTTGTTTGGCACATAGAGGGGTCTGTTCCCTGTTTGTTTGGCACATAGAGGGGTCTGTTCCGTGTTTGGCACATAGAGGGGTCTGTTCCGTGTTTGGCCCATAGAGGGGTCTGTTCCGTGTTTGGCCCATAGAGGGGTCTGTTCCGTGTTTGGCACATAGAAGGGCCGAGCGCAGCGAGGCACCGTGCCCGAAGCATAGCGAGCGAAGCGAGGGTCCGATTCTCATTGCCAACTGTGTCGACATTCGGATCAAAAAACAGTGAAAACCCCATGTCGACCTTATGACCAGTCGACCTTCCTCATGTCGACCTTTATGCAAATTCGACCTTAAGTCATGTCGACCTTGGCCCATGTCGACCTTAAGTCAGGTCGACCTTCCTGCCAGTCGACCTAGTGGGGTCGACCTAATGACTGTAGACCTAAATGCAGTCTGACGAATGACCGCATCCCCTTTGTTCAGTGGCATACCATTAGAACGATTGTCTTAGTAAATTTACCCCTGTGTGTCTGTCACGTATGGACCTTGGAGGTCAACCCGTATTTGGCAAACTGCTACTTATTATAATGAAATGTTAGGATCTCAGCTCATTCCTCTTGCTTAGTTGGTGTTTCATGGGCACCATGGTATAGAGCTTCCATGGAACAGTTATGCCCAGCAGTTAGTTCCCTCACTTCATACATTCACACTCCTTGCACTGAGTTTTATATAGTTATGTTCAGGGCTATTTTTAAGCAGGCTCCAGCAGGAACTGAGGCCCTTATTCTAGTTCACTCTTTCTGACAAAATATTTCTTAGATGGACAAAACCATGTGCACTGCAGGTGAGGCAGGTGTTACTTGTGCAGAGTTAATTAGATTTGGGTGGGGTTTTACACCTGCCTCACTTTTGTCCATCTAAGAAATATTTTGTCAGAAAGAGTGAACTAGAATAAGGGCCTCAGTTCCTGCTGGAGCTTGCACAAAAATTTCCCTGGTTATGTTTGACTATACTGTGCTGTAGATGCCTTGTAGCCCTATTAAAAGATTTTTAACAATGTAATATTTACATTTAGACACTAGATGGCGATGGCTTAACAATTATTTACAGCCAGCTCCTTGTAGACAACTTTCATTATGAGCTTACATTAATCATGCATTTGTATTATCAGGCAACTAAAGTAATCTCTCAAAATTAAGTAGATTTCTTCTGGCAAAGCAATGGATGACAAAAAAAGGAAAAACCAATAAAAAATGTTTTTTGTGTGCATACCTCCCAACTTGATGAACTCCTCCGGCGGGACAACTGTGCGCGCCCCAAATTTTGGGTGGTGGGAAGGGGGTGTGACATACAAATGGCATTATTCCGCAAGGCCATGTCCCCATTTTTCCGCTTTGGGGGCATGGCCAGAGGCCATAAGAATAGATGCTGTGAGCATGCACATAACTTTTATTCACTGATGCTCAGCAGGTGGCAGGGGGGACTCCCAACTGCAATCCCTCCCTGCAGGACACTGCCGGCTTCGGATGTCCCCAAAAAACGTTCCCACGGAAAGTGGGACAGTTGGGAGGTATGAGTGTGTGCTTAGAAGGCTTCATTCCGTTGGGAAGCACCGACAGCTGGGGACACATTCTGGAGTATACGGGTTACGCTCAAATGGAGCACCGCTGTGTCAGAAGTATAATGAGAGCCACTTAATGATATCTGAGTATAAAATTATGATATAAGTGGAAGTATATTTACCAACAATTTGTTTGGGAGTGAATGCAGTGGAACTTTTTTTGCAAGGATATAAGCATTAATGATGGCTGATAATGTAACCTTGGAAACTGCAGTTTGAAACTAATCAAATTAACACCTGGTTGAATGTTACTACTAACAATAGACACTTAATTTGACGGCGAAAATCGTATGCATTTGAGCTCCAAGGGAGGGAGGCAATATAAGGAACGATTCGTTTGCTGCATGGACTTGCTTATTAACCCTTTCAGGTCCAACGTCTAGTCAGGCTCAACAGCCCTAGCGCTGGGAGCAGACCCAATGGTCAGCCACTTTAAAATAAGAACATAAGAATAAACATCATTCAACATTAAATGTAGACCATTTTTGAATAAAGAAATAAAAAAATTTAGTTTATTTTTTGAATTGCAAAAAACAATTGGACTGCAAAGGGTTAAATTTAAATCTGATTTATCACTTTATATATTAATGTAATATGTTTCATTGATATTGGCCAATATTGTATGTGAATTGTGAATGTAGAAGATAGAAGATTATTCCAAGCAGCGCTGTCTCATGTTTGTATGTATTTCTTATACCAAAGAAGTAGATGGGATCAACATACTTCCCTTCAGAAGCAACAATCGCATCAATTGGAAGAATGATATCCCTGGAGGACAGACAAGAAGAAAGAAAAGAAAGAAGGACAAAGCCTTCAAACAACAAAGGGCTAAAATCAGACACCATCGGAAAGGGCCGAATTGGGTCCCGTGTCCGATGGTGGGAGTCTGCGCATGCGCGAATATTATTACCGAAAGATAGACCAATCATTCAGTGGTCGGCTACATGTGAGGGGATGTGTTCTTGTGCGGCGGGTGGCGCTAACCTGACACGGCACACTCATACGGTGTCCATGTCGACCGAAATTCAGGACAATTTTTTTTTTAAAACTCATGTTGACAATTTGACTATCAAACTCATTGAAGACATTACCTGTAGCACTATGGACCTTATTCAGGCCTGTTTGCATGACCTCGTACGGGGCAGATGTTTTCTCTTTGTGCGGCTGATTAGCATATGGGAAAGCCCAGCGTTTCAGGGGTGTTCCCATGAGAACACTGGGCATTCTCATGCTAATGTGCCAATGGGGGGGGAGGGAGGGAATGTCAGCTGCCCTCCCACTTCCCTCAGAATGTGCTCTGAGCAACCTTACATGTGTAAAACATCCATTTGCAGCCAGTGCAAACATACACGCCTTGCAAATGGTGGGCCGGCGTACTACCATTCGCAAAGCGGGATCTGGTTGAATCGTAAGGATGCGAATTCACCAGAATAACCCAAATATACGTTCCATTAGAGAGGGAGGTGATGATGTCACCGCAGTCATCCCCTCACTTTTGTGGAAACACAGGTCAGACACAGTGAAATAATCCATAAACGTGTCCTGTGTTGTTCTTCAGGTGCAAGAAAACCAAAATACAGTAGTGCGGTCCCCAAAAAGTGTTGTGACCCAAGCCTGCCGCAAGTACTTGCTCTCAGATCAGAGGCAGTGTGATGGTAAGATGGCTGTCATCTTCTGCTTGGGCCAGCAAACATAGACATTCAGCGGAAGCAAGTGGCCAATGGTCCAGGTTCTTCCTCTAGACCAGTGCTGACAAGCTGTAAGGACAGGTACAGTATTAAGACGATGGGTAGAACAGTGCTATGCATTGTAGTAGTACTGAGGACATACAGTACTTGCTCGGAAAACTCCTTTGTCTCACTCCTTTCCTTGTTATTACATAATGACTATTGGACATTTTGTCAATAATTAAATATTGTTACTGAAAGGCAAGTAGATAAGATCTCATGAGCATCAATCTTTCCCTCAAATGTTGTTTACTAGTCCGGGATTTGCAAAATGCTCTTGATTTCTTAGCTCTACGATCACATTATTAAATCTTAATGTCATTTTATAAATATTTGAAAAAAAAGTTGGCGCTGAACTTTATACCAATGTGTTGATGAATAATGAGAGAAATGAAACCTTTGTATTTAGGTTGTAAATACCATTCCTCAATAATTCCACTCAAAGGTCATTCCACCTTTACAGTGTGATTGTGCGGCAAACCCATTCAGTCTCATCCTGCTCTGCTTTCCAGGAGAGTCTGAACTGACAGACGGGCCTTATACGGACAGGACTTCGCAGCTGTAAGTGTTGTGTGTTTTATGCTTCTTCAAGGTGGTCTTGTTGTATAGATGGCTCTGGTGTATATACTGTATAACAGATCCTATCATTTTTAAATGGAAAACAAGGGAACTTTCAACTTAAATCTCCATGTAAGAGGCATCTATCCAAATATGTACAAGAGATTTCTATTCCACATACTTTGATATCTGTTTTGGGTTATTTTTATGTTTTTGATGAAAGAAGTCGCGGTTCTATGTGGTATCATGTGTGGAACACCGATAGTAAATATGTTCTACTTATCCATTTGTTTTTAACCAATATTTGCAAACAGGTAAAGCAAAGACTTCTCTGTTGTTATTATTTATATGGCGCCACAAGGGTTCCGCAGCGCCTAACAAATGAGCAAACAAGAAAAATAGCAACTTACATTACCAGACAATGGCGGCTATCCAATTACCTGCGAATACATTTTTTTTGTAGAATTTTCCCAATGTTTCTGGGTTGTTGCTTATTTTAGGATTATCCCATTTATTCGCCTGAAAAAATAATAATTTCTTTAAACCACAGCCATGCTTTCGGGGATTCGGTTTCACTTGCCTGAGGCACGTGAATGTAAATCGCTGATAAGCTGTAGCACGCACATGCTTCTCAGGGATAATTGGATTGCCCCGGGTGAAGCATTTACCTGTGATCAATGAAATAAGCATCAGTCTGGCTGAAACTGAGGGCTAGGTGCCGATGTATGGAGTCTAATTTAAGAGAAGGAAAAGTACATGAGGGGAGAGGGCGCTGCTGAGCGGATCCGTGATTTATTAAATCAAGTTGGTTACTTGAGATGAGATGGATTTTTGAAGTACAGGGAGCTCCTCTCATACTTAGTAGAATTTGGGAAACGTTCACCTACTTTCTGTCATAAAGACAAAAGACTATACTTCTGAATTTGGGATGACTGGGAGGTATGCTGTATGGCTCTTGGTAAAAAAAAAAAATGGCAAAAGTCTCTCAGAATTTCTCACTTTCTGATTCTCACCCCTATTACATTTGGCCACATAAGTGAGCTTTTGTTGATGCTGTATATACTGTAGTATTACATAGTTCCTACAGTCAAATGTAGGGATAATAGAAGACACACAGAAGATTTGTGACTTTATACAACCACAAGTAGACAAGTTGAATTATTATATGCACACTAAAATCTCAGGTGACTTCTAATACCCAGAATAATTTGTATTAGGGGTACATTATTGCTTAGAATGCCATGGTCCTAATGAAAACTAAAACAATGATATTAAAACTCAGCAATTACAACTGATGTAATCAGAGCTCACATTTAAGGCCTGTACATTTAAGGCTCAGCTGGGAAGCCGCCCGTTGTGTATGGGGCAGCGATTAAAGGTGGTGCGTGCTCCCGCATCATAGCTGGCCCGACCACTCATCTGCTGGTATTACCAGAAGATACGTGACAGGGTGAATGGCTTTCCATAGTGTCCCGCTATGGAAAGTCGTCCATCCTGGGGAACATTGCTAAAACGGGCGAAAACCGCTCCGTGTATATGCACTTACACGTTACATCAAACACCGTAATGCCCATTACACGTTATGCCAAACACTATAATGTCCATTACATATTATGACGGTTGATGGCAACATAACGCTTTCTCAGGTACTGTCAGACTTTTGTTCCATCATTATTGCAGTTTGTACATACACAACCCGCCCCCCCCCCCCCCTCCTCCTCCTTTATCAATTCTAATAACTTTTCAGTAGCGCACGAAGGGGGGGGGGGGTTTCCGAGTACCCAGAAACCCCCCCAGGAGTCTAAGGGCCCTAAGCTGAAAGCTGAGGGTCCCCTCTTTCCATGAGTACAAGCATTTTTAAAATCGGACCTTGGGAACCAGAGATATCTGACTTCAAAGAAGTGGTCCCCATCCAAGCCTTTTAATTGCTCTTCCCAGTCAGATATTTCAGGTTCTGTCTGACTTTCTGAGGGTATATTACAAAAGCTGGGACTCTCCCCCTTTGATGGACACTAGAAGCTTGTCTCTCCTGTTCCCAGAACCAGAGATATCAGCCTTCCAGCAGCTGGTTACTGCTCCAGCTCCACACACCTGGTATGTAGTTTTATATACTCGTTGGCAGATTGCTCTGATCTCTGATCCCCTAGTCCCCAGTACCATTTGGTAGGTGGGATTCTCTAGTTTTTAATTACATTAAAATCTAAGAAATCTATTTCCGGGAACTGGAGATATCTGCAGTCAAGCAAGCTGTCCTCCCACCAGAAAATTATGATTAATAAGCCCACTCCACTATACACCCTTCCTCTGCGTATTAAACATCTTCTACCACCCCGGAAGTTATGTATCAGGGCCCCTTCATTCAGCCCAATGCCCCCTTCTCCCACCTCATCTCCCACCATCTGTGCAGTAAAGGATAATTAGTGGAAATTACTGATTCAGGCCCTACATGCTGAGCGGTTGATATAATACCCCCTACCACCCGCGGGACATCAAAGCATATACTGGGTCACCTAAGTGTCCATCTCCGTTCTTTGCTCCGCCCCTCTGGAAACCCCCTTCTGAAAATCCTGCGTTTGCCCCTGCTTTTTATTGAGAAGTTTTTTTTCTCTTTTTATTTCACTGCCACTCATTGGGGAGATCCCCTTTGACGCTACTGACATTTCTGGGAGTGGAAAAAAAAAGATACCTTGATTAAGAAGGTTTTCAAGTATACACATGTGAGTATGGTATGGACCAATTACTCAATCTCCCATCACCTGCCTACACTGCGGTGACCCAGAATTATTAAAGTTACCTTAATGAGCCTGTACACACTTCACTTTGTGTGAGGGAGGGTACGATATCTTATTGGGAATCCTCCTCCCCTCCCCCCTCATTCCACATTGCATATTGCCATTTTAATCAATATATTCCATTTTATTTAGCCCCTGTATGTAACATCATCATGTGAGTTACCCACATCTTATACACCACAATTAGACCAACAAGAATCCAGCGCCTATACAACTTTAGTTCTTCCCGATACACTGACCACAAGAGGATTTTTGGGTGACCCTCGTTTTCCATTGTGGGGCAGCAGGATTCTGACTTTGCGCCTTGGGACTATTTCACTCTTTGTTTTTAACACCTACTGTAGGATTGTCTGATTTTATGTCTTTTATTATCACTGGCCGGTGATTTCTATTGTCTAATAAATTTATATGTACCATATTGGATTCCCAGCGAGGTTTTATTTTTTAAAAATATTTTTCATATAAATGAAAAATATAAAAAATTACTTATTTTCATTCAGTATTAAGGATTGAGGGGGAGATTCTCTGAACTAAAAATGCGGTAAAAACCCTGTTATCTGTGTTTTTACCTCATTTTGGGATGCTCTAAGCATCCCCTGCCGGGTTATCTGGCGATGCCCCATAGAAGCCTATGGGCTTCTACCGCCCCACCGCCGCCTTGTACTGACCCCCGCACTGCCCCCCCCCCCCCCTCACCTGTGTCCGGGCAGCACAGAGCTGTGCTGCCCGGACCTGTGACCTCCGACTCCCTGCACTATGATCCTCTTCTGGGTGCAGGGAGGAGGAGAGCCCAGCGCAGCAGCGCCGGGTAAGGGCTGTTTCACACAGTACGGTTCCTGCCGCACGGTGAAATCCCGTACGGCCAGGGAGCCGTGCCGCACTCAGCAGTTGTGAATGGACACTATTGTGTCCATTCACACGGGACGGCCACGGCCCGGCCGCACGGCTGCAGCCGGATCCCCCCACTGGAAGGGACGGCTGCCGGGCTGTGGCCATCCCTGCCATTATAAAATTCTGAGTGCGGCGCGGCTCCCTGGCCGTACGGGATTTCACCGTGCGGCAGGAACCGTACTGTGTGAAACAGCCCTTAGGGAGGGGGGAGCCGCCGACTCTCACCGCAAAGGACAGCTCTTAACGCAAGAGCTGTCCTTTGCCATAATTATCGCATATGTTAGAGCATATGCGATAATTATGAATGTGAATGGGGTGGTGCTGGGGTGCGGATGTTAGAACACCCCTCCCCTGAGCATTTCCTTTTATAAAATGCTGCAGGGATAGATGTTTAATAATTGGAATGATTGATTAATTATAGGTACTGGATTAAGTGCTAGATTTTTTGTTTTGTTATCTGACCTGGTCGCAAATAATGTGGTCTATCAGGAATGCAGACTGGGCATATGCCAGTGGAAAATAATCTTTCCGGAATCTCCTCTGATCAGTCAGCACAGCAGGACCCCCACCCAGGAGCTGCACAGAGGAGCAGGGGTAAATTACTAAAATGAGCGTTCTACTGAAGATGGGATCTTGCCTATAGTAACCAATCAGATTCTACTTATTAGTTGTTTAGCACCTTCTAGAAGAGAATAGATAGAATCTGATTGGTTGCTATGGGAAACATCCCATCTTCAATAAACCACCCATCTCATACCGCCCAACATTGAGGAGGTATGCTGTCTGGCGGGAAGGGGGTGTGGCCTTTTCTCGAACTACTCCCACGAGGCCACGCCCTGTTTTTGCCGCTGTGGAGGCAGCGTCTAAAATAGTTTTGAATACATTTTAAATATATGTTCTTAATCTAATTATATTATAAAAAATGAGCTAGTTAAGTAGTTAATAATATACTCACAGTTCTCCAAAGTACAATTACCTTTCTCGGTGATAGGAGCAGTAAGAGGAAGTACAGCACAAATAAAATACATCTCTATGACTTTTTAATATTCCAGTATACTTTTATTGCATTATAAAGACACATTTTACATAGCAGACCACTGGTGTCACAAGGGGGTGTGGGCGGCACCTGGGTGTCACACGCTGATGGGTGACACCAGGATGCTGGCTCCTGCTCTTGCTCTGGGTGATGCACTGTGACGGTACACACAGTGCTGGCTCCTGGCGCCATGTAATATCCAGTACTGCAGCAATCCCAAGGGGCAGCCGGCATCTCCTGTACCCGCAGAGTGCCAACCCAGATGTCTGCTCTTTGATGCCGTGTCTTTGTGGCGGGCAGGCTGCTGCCATTCCGACTACCGCCAGGAGACCAGGATGCGGAACATAATTATGCCGGTGTGGTTATGGTTAGGCTTAGGCTTGCGTAAGTTGGCTGTATGGAGGTTGCAGTATGTAATAGCCGTGAGTGCATCCTATTTGTTCCCTTCTCTGTATAGCTACATATATCATCACCTAAGCTAGATGACTCTCTAGGCTTATTCTAACCATGCTTGTCTTGCACCGTGGTGGCATATAGACTTGTTGTGCAACTGTCCAGACTGGTTGAAAATGATGCAGAGCTCCAAGATGGGCTCCTTGTTGGAATAGGACCATGACTGTACATGGGCAATTCTCTGATTTAACTGTCACACTGACAAAAACCAACACTGCTGTGTAGGCTGACAGACAGACAGTGGCACATCGCAGTGAGCATCTTATATTCTTATAGCGTCATCTGACTTTACAGGGCTTACAGATTCCACTTCTGTAATTAGGTAGGTATGGTGACAGCTTCTGGGTGAGTAGGTAAGTATGGTGGCATCGCCTGGGACAGTAGGCAAGTATGGTGACATCATCTGGGACAGTAGGCAAGTATGGTGACAGCGTCTGGGACAGTAGGCAAGTATGGTGACAGCGTCTGGAAGAGTAGGTAAGTATGGTGACAGCGTTTGGGACAGTAGGCAAGTATGGTGACAGCGTCTAAGAGTAGGCAAGTATGGTGACAGCGTCTGGAAGAGTAGGTAAGTATGGTGACAGCGTCTGGGACAGTAGGCAAGTATGGGGAAAGTGGGTGAGTAGGTAACTATGGTGACAATGTCTGGGACAGTAGGTAAGTAAGGTGACAATGTCTGGGACACTAGGTAACTATGGTGACAATGTCTGGGACAGTAGGTAAGTAAGGTGACAATGTCTGGGACACTAGGTAAGTATGGTGACAATGTCTAGGACAGTTGGTAAATATGGTGACAGTGGCTGTCATTCTAGTTTGTTTGCTCCCCTGCGCGATGTTTTGTGACTACGCAGACGCACAAACATTTATGTGCATGTTCAGCCGCATTGTGCGAGCAGGTGCGGCAAATTGCTTATTCGCCTGCCCATTCGCACCTAGCAGTGCGGGCAGAGGGTGTAGGGTGGCAGCAAGGGGTAGTGCCCATGGGAACTTCCCCATGAAAACGCTGGGTGTTCCTATGCTAATGTGCCGGTAATGCGGGGGCGAGCAGCTGGGCGCCCACTTCCCATGCAGGAACCCACAATCTAAGACACCAGAGAGGTGTCTTAGATCTGCGAGCGCTTGCAAAGTTTTGCCCCCCCACGCAAGGCTGCGAATGGCGTGTGGGGGGGGGGGGGGGGGCAGGTGTTTGTGCGGGCGGCGTTTAAATGACCAGCAAAGCTGCGAATTTCGTCGCTTTGCGGGTCAACCCGGATGAGAACCAGCAGGTAAGTGCGATGCCAGAGTACAGGACAGGAAGATATTTTAATTAGCTACGATGCAGAGCACCTCCCTGCTCTGTACACTAGGTGTGAGCTACTTGCTGCCTTGGCTGTTCATTGGTTGATTGCTGGTATATAACTGTGGTACAGAATGGTGACATCATGTTTTCATGCCATAGGAACTATAAGTGCAGAATAACCCTGACATGGACTGTCGACATTAGCTGTAATGTGGGGAGCCTATACCGCTCTGAGATGCGAGTACCCTGGAGCTTAATCCACTGAAGAAGAAGGACTGATAGGATACTGACTAAAGCCCCTTACACACTACACGACTAAGGGCATTGTCAATATACTGTAGTTAGAATAATGACTAGAAAGACTCGGGGGGATACTCTACCTCCGAACGGATGACACCATTTTGTGCGTATGCGTTTTCATAGGATTGTGTATACGCACCCAGGGTGAAAACTCTACCTCCAGCTCCATTTTTTTCTGTACCCTCAATATATTTTACTATACCATACCTCCCACAACATAATGAGATCCGGAATCGGGACTCCTCTGTGGCCCCATCGCTACTGAAAAAGGGGTGTGGCCTTTGGGGAAAGGGTCATGGCTTTGCGGGTATATCCGTGTTTGCGAGACCACGCCCCTATGTGCTGCTCTGTGAGCTGCTGAACAATCGCCCTGTCCCTCTACCTTACGGAATAGATGCACGGACACATCTTACCTAACAGAGTATACATATAGATAGATAGATACAGATAGGGCGAGACTCTCCCTCCCCGCCAACACGCTAGGTTGCAGTACCTGGCGACTGCTGGTGGAGGGCGGGCCGTCTGAAATGGACGCACGAGCACCTCACATGCTTGTGTGTCCATAGCTGCGAATGGGGCATGCATCTCAGGTGCCTGCCCGTCTTGGATGCATGTGCACCCCATCTGCCGACTTGTGATGGGAGCTGCTCGGATGAGAGCATCTCCATCTGTAGATACAAATGGAGCCTTCCTCAACTAGCCTTCTCTGGATAGCCATGGCTCACCAAGGCCTATTGGGTACTTGTGTATTAGCAGGGCACACAGCTACGCTACGCTGACAATGTACCTTAGGCTACATTGTCAGCGTACTGTAGCCGGGCACCCTGCTGATATGTGTGTAGCGCTCGCCTCCTCCATGTCCCCGGTGCCAGCGTTCCTCCTCCATGACACTCCCTGGCGCCAGCGTTCCTCCTCCGTGTCTCCGGCGCGAGCGTTCCTCCTCCATGACACTCCCCAGCGGCAGCAATGTACGTAATTCAGTGTACTGCCGCTGGGGGAGCATCACATGGTTTCCCTGCCCCCCCTCCCCCCCCCCCCAGTGGCACTACGCTAATTGCATACATTGCTGCCGCCGGGGAGTGTCATGGAGGAGGAACACTGGCACCGGGGACATTGTTGAGGGTAAGTATAAAGCACTGCACTACACACACACTATCAACACACATTTCCCACACTAACAATCATATCCCCACTATCCACGTCATACCCCCAGTGTCCACGTGGGCGTGGAGTTAATTTTATAAAGTGCCCGAAGCATGGCGAGCGCAGCGTATACGCGCCCCCATGCGGTGCTCGCCACGCTTCGGGCTCGGTGGCGAGCTGCGCTTGCCACACTTCATAACATTAACTCCACACCCATGTGGATACTGGGGGTATGACGTGGATAGTGGGGATATGAACCATTGTACATTAGTACAGCTCCTGAACAAGTTACGTAAATTACGTAGTTTACGTAGCCAGCATTGTGGTGTATTGGTATTCCAGGGTTGCCGACTTTTAAATGCTCCTCTCCGAGAGAAGCCTGGAGAGGAGACTTTCCTTACCCGATCGGGGGGCGGGGCTTGACTGGCGTCATTAAGCCCCACCCCCATTCCGGGAAATAGGAGAAATGACTGATCTCCATGGAGGGGGCGGGGCTAAAAATTAAACGATTGTGCCATTTTAGCTCCGCCCCCTCCTCTGAGACCCGTGGATTGCGGCATTTACATGCCACGATTCGGGGGAATTAGGGGGGTCCCCCCTTCCGGGGGGCCGGGAGGGGGTCCCAATTTTCGGGAGACTTCCGGGAGGGTCGGTAACCGTGTGGTATTCTCAATACACCACTACGCAAACTACGTAACGGGCGTCGTGATAATACACAAGTACCGCCTATTGCTTTCAGCTGCAATGAAATACATACTGTAGAACAGTACAGTAGGGGATTAGCATAGCATTATGTCCAACAGCTCTGGCTCACTTAATCCTATTAAAGGGCTAGATGAGGATGGCTCTATCTGTAGATAAATCTATAGGTATAGGCCTCCATGGCCTTATATGAATGCATCCAGCAGATGTGACTTCTTGGCAGCTCGCTCTCTGTTTGCCTCAGCTAGATCACAATGTGGGTTATGAATTGAAGATTTTGAATGTAATCCCCAGAAATAGGAAATCCTTTAGCTTGTAACACAATATCGCGTTCCTCAGCTCGCGCCCCCACTTTACATCCCAGCCACATTAACAGCTCAGGTCCCACGAGTGACTGATTATCAGGACATTCCCAGTGCTGAGGGATAGTCACATTGCTGCCAGGAACGTCTCAGGAATTTTTATAAGGCAGCATAAAGGTCTGTTCTGATAATGAGGAATTTCTATCATTAATTTACAGCGCTTGGATTATGGAATGTATATTGCCATTTTTTAGAATTTTAATCAAAATGGAGAGTTCACAGCAGCACACAGCAGCTGTTACTTCAAATGTCAATGTGCATTTGTTCTGGGACCCTAATTAATACACTATAAATGTATTGTATATCTGATATTTGTCCATAGACTTTAACATCTCTTTTCCCTTTCTGATGCCTAAATAGGCGATTTGTGTACCATTAAAGTACATTAACACTAGGGAAGCCAATCCCGGGGCATTTTTTTAATTCCCGGGATTGAAAAATGCACAATCCTGGTATTAACGGGATCCCGGGATTGGCCTCCCTAATAGAAAAAACGCCCTGGCCGCCCTTACATGAGCGGGAGCGTCCGGGAGCCGGGTGGTCGGGCGATTCTGGCAGAAGTCTGGTGGGTGGGCTGTGCGTCTGGGAGCCAGACAGGATTGACTCGTACGGATGCGGTCACCGAATATTCTTAGCCCCGCCTACCGTACGGATCGCTCACACCGCCGAATGCGGTAAGACGCCAAGCGAACGGACCGCGAGTGGATGTTTCATGTGAACACCTCCCCCATCCTCCAATGGTCGCCGACCATCGAATGATGGACCGAGTGGTCAGGAAGCCCTGAGTGCTCCAGACCACTCGGACATTTTTCCGTGTGAAAGCAGGGATATGGGTGGGCAGCTGGCATCTGGCTATGTCATATGTCCGCCCCCCACACGTGTGTCACAGCTGAATTACCATACGTACGCCCAGCGTTTTCATGGGAACACCCATGAAACGCGGCCGTACACATATGGTAATGAGCCCAAACAGCCCTTCACGCCCCTCTCCACCCCCTGCTCGGATTGTTCTGACCGATCGTTTTCTGTACAGAATTCACACCGTATTCAGCCGTGCACGGCGTTTGCACATGTGCAGGAACACCTCTGCACATGCGCAAACACAATACATCGGCCGTCCGACCGAATATGCAGCCGTCCGACTTACTCAGAATAAAGGCCTAAGTTTGGTGTAAATTGCTCCGGTTCTTCCAGATTGATGCTGTCTGCTGAAATTCTCTGTGCTGCTGCCTCAGCTCTAGGGGTTGCCCCCACAGTGTTTGTTTCCACTTTGTAAGTAATATGTGTACCACGTTTTGTGTAAATTGGTGCGGTCATTCCGGAGTTATGCTGTAACATACATATGAGGGTACAGCAAAAATTGTGTTTTTTAATGAATACAAAATTAACCGTAATTAATTCTGATTCAGAATTTTTAGCTGCCTCAGCCGTGTTTTAATACGCTCGTATGTAAAATTTCACGATTTTCCCTTGTAAACTATAGATTTGTTCAGAAAGACAGCAGGACAGACACATTTTCACTTTTATATGTATAAAAATGGGTAATTCAGCAGACTGAATTACGGTGTATTTTAATTTATGTAGACAAAACAAACCGTTTTTTATTGGCCCAGTCACTGGTTAGGTTACCAGTTGGGGCATTCAGCCCACAAAATGCGTAGACAAAAGTGACCTTGTATCAGAATGGGAAAAAAAAGGCTGATCTGTACTTCTATATGAACACTGGGGCATCTTCTCACATGGGTGTCATCTCAGGTCATGAAATAAGAACAAATTAACCCTACATTGTAGCATTTTAATAGTTTTATTCAAGTCAATAATTAATAAGTGAAATATATACATCATGGTTGCCTACCTGACCCTCTCCTTCAGGGAGGAAATGCTCTGCTCCTGGACTTCCCTGGTAATGTATGATTGCCATCACCTGTGGGGAGCTAGGTAATTGATAGGAAAGGTGTCACCACAGGTGATGGCAATCATACATTACCAGGGAAGTCCAGGAACAGAGCATTTTCTGGTACTTGTATATTATCACGGCGCCCACTAAGCTATTTGCTTAGTGGGCTATTCTGCGTAGGGAAATCGCATCGCATTGCATAGGCCATTGTAAATGCCGTGCGCTGCGATTTTCATATGTAATGTATTCACTGCTCTTTTATTTATATTGTATAGGGTGTACAATGCTATTAGGTATACAATAATGACATACAATGAGGTTTTAGGCACCCCCCACTATCCACGCCACCCCGAAGCTTGGCGAGCGCAGCGGAATGCGTCCTACAAGCTTTTCATACCCCTACTATCCACGTCGGTGTGGAGTTGATTTTATATAGTGTGGAGAGCAGATGCGGAATACATGTAAAGTAATCCGCGCCCCCTCGCGGGGCACGCTGCGCTCGCCACACTATATAAAATCAACTCCACCCCGATGTGGATAGTAGGGGTTTGAAAAGGTCGGAGGACGCGTTCTGACGCCCCTCGCGGGGCTCGCCACGCTTCGGGTTGGTGTTGGGGGGGGGGGGGGTGTGTGCCTAAAACCTCATTGTATGTCATACAATGATATAATTGTATAGCTAATGTAATGGCATTGTACACCCTATATATGCGGGAGGTGCAATGCGATGCGATATGCTGCGATGCGGTGCGATCCCCGGGGCTAAGAAAGCAGTGAATAAATTACATAGGAAAATCGTATCGGATAGCATTGCATCACACGGCCGTATACAATGGCCCAAGCGATGCGATTTCCCTATGGTGCCGTACGTAAGAAACTTGGGCGCCGTGATAATACACAAGTACCCATTTTCTCCCTGAAGGAGAGGATCAGGTAACAACCATGATATACATAGCTGTAATTACAGATATTTGGAAGTTGGGTTCTTACAGTCTGTGTCCTGCCACATGTACCCCAGCTCATTAAATGGCTTTCCTTTAGTGTCTGTAGTCCTTTGTTGACATTAATCCACTAGTGCCCCTCCCAAGGGAACACTGTGCCCTGGATAATGGTTCATCATTCACAGGTGTATTCTGAAGAGATTGATTAGGGCAGTGTTTTCCAACGGCAGTCCTGAAGTTCCCCCAACAGCGCACGTTTTCCAGGTCTCCACACAACATCACAAGTGAAGTAATTAGCTCCACTTTTGGATCTTTTAAAATGTGTCAGTGAGTAATGAGTGCACCTGTGCACATGCCGGGTGACCTGAAAAAAATGAACTGTTGGGAGTATTTGAGGACTGAGGTTGGGGATAACTGGATGGGGGCTTGGGTAAGCTGTTTCAGATTGCTTTATAGCATCTGGATAATAATATTTGGGGTATTTTAGTACTTTGTAGCTTTGTACAGCTTTGTAGGCAGGCTTAACTTTCTGTTATGATCTTGATTTTCTTTTAAGTTATTGCTGGTGCAGTGCCTCCTATTTTTCTACTATCTATATCTATGTAATAGGAATTCATATATGTACTAGTTGCATATGGACATCTTAACAGGTGGTGTAGCTTATGAAACATGCTCTAAATAAAGTAAGGTATGGTAAAAAAAAAAAAAACAGAACCAGAATACACCCCGGAACGCGGACCGGACAGGCTCCATTCATCAATATCTGTCACTCTGGAGCTTGCAGTGTCCTGACCGGTGGGGGTGCTGTGAAACCTGTCAACAGGGAGAGGAGAAGGGGAGAATACAGCCTCCTTGCATGGCCCGGGTCATTTTCTGCCTGCAGTTTATGCTTACATTTTGCAGGCAAATTATTCATTCAATGTCTAATAAATGGCTTATCTGACTTTAGTACCAAAGATCTATATTCACGCATTCTACTGTTCTAACATATAGCTTGCTTTATAGTTCACAGGGTCATCATGGAGGAGGAAGGGATACAGGACTATGAAAAGGGCCATATTAAAAAACTACAGGAGCAGCGCATGTTTATGCAGAAGAAGACATTCACCAACTGGATGAACAACATCTACAGAGAACATGTACGTACAATACTCTATATCATGTCTACAGTATATGGGCCAGATTCTCTAAGCTTCAAAAGTGATAAAATGGAGAGTGATAAACAGCCAGCCAATCAGCTCCTACCTGCCATGCAAGAGACTGTGTTTGAAAAATGTCAGACAGGAGCTGATTGGCTGGCTGTTTATCATTCTCAATTTTATCACTTTTGAAGCTTAGAGAATCTGGCCCTATATCTGGTAGAGCATCGTCACTGTCTACATCGTTCTGGGGCGTATCCGGTCAACGCTGTCTAGATCAACAGTCACGTGGGTGACCACTAATAGACGAATGCATCTAGTTAGATCTAATGCAGGTTTGTGGGTGGTGCTGGCGCTCTGGGGTTGCCGTGAAGGGTGAACAATGTCTTGAGTCACTGGTTGTGTCGCCTGTGGCAGTAAGTGAAAACTGTAGGCTGGATGTTGCGAAGGCTGTCCAAACTGCTTTGCTGTATTTGGAAATGTGGAATATGCTGTCCCACGAAGAGATATGTTTGGCTCAGGGGGACATGTTGCTGGGTGTTTTGCAATGTGGTTCCCTTGCTTCTGGGATAGGGTGTCCGTACCTCAGATGCAAGGGTATGTGTCAGAATAGGTCAAAGTAAAATGCAGGTGTTTTGTAGTAACTTACCCTTAGGTTTTGTCGGAACAGCATGCACTCCTTGCCTGGATTGCTCCGTGTGTGGAAGTAAGATGGCAGGAGGGGCGGGTAGAATGAGGTAATCTAGAGACTAGTGCTTATATAAAAGAGCACAATTTATTTATTGATATAGGCAATCATACAATTGAAAAATTAAAGGGTGAAAATAGGGGGTGCAGGCACCAAGAACTCCCCACCCCCCCCACCCCCCTACAGGTGAGGGCTGCTAAGGGATCACCCCCTCCCCTCCTCTGTGGAAACACCATCTATCCACCAATTGCATCTAGGTTGACAGTAACAGAAGATCAACGCAAGCTAAAGATCTTTGGAAACATGGTTCACTGTCACATGGTCGAAACGGGTTTTTTAATGATTTTTTTTTGCTTTTAACGACTTGTTCATACTTTGCCATCCCAGTGGACATAGAGGGAGAATAAAATAGTGTGGCACCATGTCCAAAGCATGTCGTGCGCAGCATACCATGCGAGGGGATACGGTAGAGTTATAAGGTGTCCTATGTTGACATAGACACCAAAAATATGAAAAACTCACGTTGACCTTGTTTTTATCAACCTTTAGCTTGCTCCCATCTTCTTTTACTGTTGATCTAGATGTTTTTGACTATGTTTAGGTGTCTAGATGCGTTCAACCATTATTTGTCAATCACCTGACTGTTGATCTAGACAGCGTTATTCCACTATACCAGAACCGACTGGGGGAAGGCTATTTAGTCTCTATCTATCTATCTATCTATCTATCTATCGATCTATCTATCTATCTATCTATCTATCTATCTATTTGTCTGTCATCATACTTTATACTGTTATTTTCCTTTTTCTATAATACCTATTTTTACTCTATATATACTACAAGTCTGCCAGTGAGAAACTGCTCCCCACAAACTACAAAATCATCAAAGTACATGATAAAAGTTAATTTAGCTGATTAGAAAACAACATTTCCATACATTTTGGTTACCATTTCATAAATGCTGTTGTCAGCATCAGAAGACCCAAGTTGATGAACCCTTTTATAGAAGTGGGGCTTCCAAACTCAAGAATGTAGAAGTTTAAATAGCTTATTCTTCATATATTCATCTATAAAAATGACAGTGGATTTGGTTATATGTTAAGAGAATGGACAATTGCCATCCTGCAGTGCACATGGTTTTGCCCATTTTGAGAACAAATTTGTACTGCAATCAGATCTGAATAAGGGCCATACTTTCCCTGCTTATGGCCTGGTGTGAAACTGGTTGGCAGTTAAGGTGGCCATACATCAGAAAGACCGGTCTATCTGATTGTGTCCAATTTCCCTTCAACTCCCCGGCAGTCCTTGGTGGTCTTTGGACACACAATGTACTCACAATCTGTCATACAATCCATCTGCTGCTTGATTGTATGATTGCAGCTTCACTTAAATGTGGGGCTGGCCTACTAGGATCAAAAGGATAGGAGTACCAAAAAATCCATTTATTTATTTAATTTACAGATTACCACAACTGTTCAAGGAGAATACTTAGGGCTCACCTTAGTGGTGTGGTGTATGTCGCATATCAATAAAGAGATGAAACAAAGAATCAGTAAAATATGAATTTAATTAAAGTAGATTGATGTAAAATAAAGTATAAGTAGGAGTCCTGGGTATCTCATAGGAATAGGCCAGTGAGGTATCACTCTGCATGGCCTTAGTTCAGGCAGAGGCATAGCTACCGTAAGGCAGCCACCGCGGCTGCTTGGGGGAGCAAGCGCCAGCGGGGCGCCCCCGGTGCCCGGGCACTCTGGTCAGACCCCCCTTACCCCTCCGCATGCAGCCGCCACCGCATTCAGTCCGGCACCGCAGATAGCCTCCGGGCTCCGTCTCCTGCAGTAATGAAAAATGACACGACAAAATGGCTGCCCCCTAATAGCAGACAGTTTTTAAGGATGCTAGAGGAGGCCGCCGCCTCCTCTAACATCCCTAAAAAAACTGTCTGCTGTACGGGGGCAGTCATTTTTCATTACTGCAGGAGACGGAGCCCGGAGGCTATCTGCGGTGCCGGACTGAATGCGGGGCCGGCGGCGGCATGCGGAGGGGTAAGGTAATTTTTTGGCGGGGGGGGGGGGGGGGCAGCCACAATATTAGTAACGCCTCTGAGTTCAGGGCTAAAGGGTGTCCTTTATGGGGACCCCTTTAAACCATTGGTCCCTCACCTGGGACCTATGTCCACTTGCAGGTGACAGCAGCGGTCTCTGGTGGATCAGGGAATGGGGGTGATGTGCGCCTGACGCACTAAGGGATCAAAGGGTTAACGATAACTGGGGCAACGGGGGTGTTGTTGCAGCCAGATAATTGTCAATAACGATGTGCAGTGTCCAGTAAACAAAATGCTGTAAGCTGCACAGAATGCTGTAAGTTAATGAAGAGCAGTTAGCGGCGTCCCGCTGACTGTGCTTACCATATGAGGCTTGGGTTCCGCAAGTGGAGTCCGTGCGATCTGATGTATTTACCGCCGCGAGAAGAGGCAACCCGGAAGTCGTGGCAGACACAGTCTGTGGAGCCGGGCGATACCGCATAGCGGTGCGGACGCCTGCACTGGAAACTTCTGTGGCTCCCAGCATCTTCACTGTCACGGGCCGCCCGGAAGCTGCACCTCTCTTCTCTGCTAGTCAGGGAGGGAGTGTCACATGACTCTGGTTGTATGAGCCATCTAAAGTCAAACTGCATGTGCAATCTGCTCCCAATCCCAACTGATCTGACGTGCAGCAGAGGGCCAATCCTCCAATCTCCCGGGGTCACAATCTGCATACAATCCATTTTACAATCCATTGAGATTGTATGATTGGGTGCAATATCTTTCTGAAGTATGGCCACCTTTAGATTTAGCTCTATGGATTTGCACAGAATGTGATTATGACCATTCTTCCACCACAGAGCGAGTGATTAGATTATTGGTTCCAGCTATATATTGGTGGCACTAACAACAATATGAATGTCACAATCGGCTCCTCTGCCTGCAGATATCTGCAGTATGAGCCTTGCATATTGTAAATCCTGCCCTGTGTAGGAATCCTGTTGAGAACTTTGGAACAGAAGCTTGGCATGTGAATACAGATGATTTCATGTTTTTAGGAAATATTCTGGGTGGTTGCTGCTGTACAGAGTGTGACCTCTGGACCGATATTACAGGCCAACAGCAGCCATAAATGTATTTAGAATTAGAGTTTTTGCATCACAATAAAGGTTGTAGACAGATAGTGTAATAAAGAGCATTACATTCCTGGAATTAGTAGCATATGATTCCCTCCCTGATTGCTATCTATGCTGACAATGAACAAATACCACCATCACTTTACAACTGGTTCTACCAGCGTGTGGGAGTACTCTGCGGCGCAGAACAGACGCTGGCGTGCTCTGCCCTTACTGGCATGATGTTTCTGTGGGGTAGATTTATTATAGCGGCGCTAAGAGCGCCGCTATAACACTCCCTGCTTCGCCTCATTAGCGAGGCGAAGCAGAAGGGGACACCGACAAGACCTACTAAGATCTTGCCGCCGAAGCGGGGGGGAGCGCCAACTCCCCCCTCCGGCGATGTCCCCTCCAGCTGACAGCGCGTCAGTTAACATTGACGTGCTGTCTCCTTCCCCCCCGGCCGGCTGGACTGCGCATGCGCGGGATCTTGCTACTCACGCGAGATCCCAGCGCAGCTCAGAGCCAGCAGCAGGTACAGCGCTGTCCCTGCTGTAGGTATAGGGCATCGCCGCCTGCAGCTGTCGAAGTCAATAGCTGCAGGCGGTGGAACGGTCAGCGATGCTGACCGTTCATAAATCAGACAGGATGCAGGGGCGCAGCACGAAATATTGGAGCTGCGCTATGCCTCCTGCCCCACACCGCCGCCGATAAAGTACCCGGCCAGCAGGTGTGATAGATCAGGGGAAGCGCTATCCCCTGCCTTAAGGCACGGGCATAGCGCATATTCCCCTGATCGCCATATAATAAATCTCCCCCTGAGTCACAGCCCCTTGTGGCTGCGTGTCACTTAGCCCCCCCCCCCCAGGGCCGGCGCCACCACTAGGCAAATCTAGGCATTTGCAGAGGGCGGTATTTCGCCCCCCCTTGCCGCCCGGGTACCTGTCCTGCGGCGCTGTAAAGCTGGTGGCGGCGGCAGCGGGGGGTCCCTGCAGTCAATAAGAAATAACGAGCGCTATCCGCTGGGCTATGCGGAAGCGCTTCTGTTTTGGAAACACTGGCCGCACGCTGATTGGCTGAGATTCAGCCAATCAGCGTGCGCCGTGCGGCCAGTGTTTCCAAAACAGAAGCGCTTTCGCATAGCCCGGCGGATAGCGCTCGTTATTTCTTATTGACTGCAGGGACCCCCCGCTGCCGCCGCCACCAGCTTTACAGCGCCGCAGGACAGGTACCCGGGCGGCAGACACCGGGGCGCCCACACCCCGACTTGCCTGGGGCGCTCTGGTGCCTTGTACCGGCCCTGCCCCCCCCCCCCCCCCCCAATGTCTAAGAGACATGGCCACCGCCATGACACCCAGGATCACCTGACCTCTGGACACCTGTATACTGACTCCAGCCTAGTCACATGATCCAAGTAATCCCAGGTGTACTTCCTGGTTCTGTGTGCGCTGCTGCTGCAAGCTGCAGCCAATCAGTAGCTTTCTGGAGCGTTATAAGCAGCCTCCCATAATCCTCCTTGCCTTGAACAACTTGTCTGTTCCCCTTCAAGTTCTCCAGCGTCAGATCCCACAGAGAAACCCAGGCAGCCGTGACCTGCCCGTCAGGTGCAGCAAAGACCATATCCCTTTGCGGGGGTCACTGGTGAAAACCACTGGTGGCTTAGATTTCACACCTCTGCCTCAGGTCTCGCCAATTCTCTGTGTATACCCCCAGAGTACTTCCGTGCATGAGCAATCACTATCTGAAACCACCTAGCTTCTGGTTCCCTGCGCCCTCCACTGGCTCACCCAGGTCATTCCCGGGAACACAACAAGACCAGCCTGTGACCCACAGGATGCTGGGGACAGAGGATTATTACCAGTTTTTCCATGTGTCACTGTTCAAATAAAAAATGGACAGGCAAAATAAGCCAGAAAATAGTGTTGGATGTTCCCCTTTACCCCTATGGAGGTGCATAGGTATTGGGGTAATGTTTTGTGGTGTGGGGTACTGCTGCACATTGCAGAGAGGTTTACATCAGCAGCATGCATACAGGGATTCCCAACCATGGTCCTCAAGGCACACTAACACTCCCAGCTTTAAGGATATTCATACTTTAACACAGGTGACTTTTAAAATGAATCATCTTCTGTGCTCAAGAATGTACATTACTAATAGCAGGATTGTTATACCCCCGTACACACTATATGATATCAGCGGTGCTGCAAAACGTAGGATCCACGGGTTAAATTTTGAACGGTATTGTTAATGGTAATGGGACTGATTCAGAGGTTGATCACTATTGCCTACCTATATGTCGGTTTGTTACTACCCAGTTTGTTTTATCACTATTTTCTATTGTAAAGCGCAACGGAATTTGCTGCGGTATTTTAGAGACTGTAAAAGAAATAAGTAAAATAAATATTGTGCGAATTCACAATCCATTTAATTATGAAATGACTGTACATGTGTATGGATCGTAGCACACAGGAGCAGGCATAAATAGTGACAATAATAGCAATCCCCTTCTGCTATTTGACGTACAGGATAACAGCGGTTTTTGGGCGGACACTTACCGTTTTCTGGGAGCGTCAGACAAAAAGCCGGTGTGCCCAGGCGTAATAAGGGAGGATGCGTGACGTCAGAGCCGGCCTCAATCAGCCTGTATCTGTGAGGTCACCAGGACCCCTGTCGAACACGCAGCAACTGATAATATCGTCACATTTGACTGCATGTTCAGATGATAGAGGGCTTCGTTAGCAATCCTCGGCAGCACACATCATTAACGATATAGTGGGTACACGCTGAATTATATTCACGATCATATTGTTAACAAAATTGCTATTGTGCATATCATTAGCGCAATTCTTAGTGTGTACGGGCATTAGTGTTCCATGAGGACTGGGGTTGGGAAACTCTTCTGTAATAGGCCAGTGTTTAGCACTTTGCAAATATGCGTTACTTCTTGAATCCATATTACTAAAAATCAGTGGGTCATAATTGATGCCCATTGCTATGCCCTTTATGTGTTATGTACACTATCACTTATGCAATCTCTGAGTAAATAAGTTTTTGTGATTATTTTTCCCCTGATGCAGGGCAGTATCCCAATTACAGATATATACGTAGATCTATGTGATGGCTTGTACCTGCTACGCCTGCTGGAGTTCATTTCTGGGGAACAGCTGCCTAAACCGGCGCGAGGAAAGATGAGAGTCCACTTTTTGGAAAACAACAGCAAAGCTCTTACCTTCCTGAAGTCCAAGGTCAGACATACATACGTATAGGGTGCAAGTTTGTGAAATGGCACAAACTTGTCTATTAAGTTTGCATACTGTATTTCGTGTGCCGCTAATGTAAAGGTAAAACGAGGTTTGTCTTGTTTTTTAATCTATTATTCAAGTGCGGATTGACTTTAGGGCCCATGAGGAAGATTCCGGGGGGGGGGGGGGGGGGGGGGACTACGACTCTACACTGCATTGTCCACATTCATTCTGTTATTCCATCTCTGCACTACAGTAACTTGGTCATGGCTACATGACACGTTCTACCTCTGGTGCTGCCCATGTCTGGCCACTTCTACAAATTTTTCCACTTTCAGTTCCCAATCTGCCCCTGCTATTACTGCTGTAAATCTGCAAGCTTTGTTGCAGAATTTGCTCTGGTTTGTGAAACTCACACGCTATCCATATAACCATACTTGCCTACTTTAATTGTCCCGGAGAGGCAACATGTCTGGGGGTGGTGACAAGACTGACATCACTAGGCCCTGCCCCCACCCCCAAAAAAGCCGTGATGTGTGGGCCTGCGGATAGGGGCTTAAATGACGCAAAATACTCGTGCCATTTTAGTCCCACCCCCTCCCTGCGGACCCGCAAATTCCGGTAATTGAATTAGTGGGAAAGGAGGTGCGGAAGCTCTGGGCAGGTGGCGGACCTGATTTCCGTGAGCGTCCCAGCCATTCCGGAAGGGTAGGCAAGCCTGCCTATAACCCACAGCCTTTACCAAACATTGTGGTGACCATATCAAGTTTTTATTTTTACAATGCAAGTTAGTCCGCGATGGCCAGGAAACAGAGTATAAGTTCTCATTATTATAATATTAAATCACATTATAGAGTGGACAACAAGGCATCGCGCTACCCTATTATACAGGTCATGACACAAGTCAGGTGATCTTTGTTTAACAGTTGTCTACCAGATTTTTTTATTTTTCTTATTTTTGTTACCATTTTACGAAATGATTTTATTTAGGATTATTATATTCTCTGCTGCACAGTGTTAACCCTTTGAGTGTCAACATCTCTGTAAACGATGCGCATAATATCCGCTAAAAATGCCACCGTCACTCACATTTGTTATATAAAATCAAACAAAACATGTCGTGTATAAAAAGATAAAATTTCCTATATAAGTTAAACATTACAGATCATTATGAATAACAATGTTTGCGTGGCAATTTTCACACCTATTTTGATATATTCACCTGGCAGGCAAAGGGTTAATGTTTTGTTTTTCTCAGTGACTGTTCGCGGAAAGTGAGGGGGGGGGGGTTTGGGGGAGTGCTAATTATCTATAATAGCCCCACCCTTGTCTTTGTGGTTGGTGCAATCATTACAGAACTGACAAAGTATTACTGTAAAATGTAAATGATCGGGCACATTTCCACATATGTCCTCACTGATCTTTTGGTACATTGCGGTCATGGAATATACAGTACACTTCTGGCTTTGAAAGTAAACCAGTTAAACGAATAAATGTAATTTATCGTTTTTCCACGATTACATTAGCTTGGATTTCATTGAAGTCATTTAACATCCAGGCCCTGCAATAGCTGTATGAAGTATTTCAGACATCCGAAAATAATGATCTTTCCTTTTTCTGCTCATGTGAAGAGTTTTATGGGTCTGTGTCAGTGTCAAAGGGGACATTTTCTGTGGAACATAATGCAACTGTAAGCTGGTATGCTTGGCAGCTTGTAGCTGAGGACATGTGCCTGATAAGGAAGGGGATAAACAAGGGGTTCACAAATGTGGTCCTCAGAAATACTGGCACACACCTATTCAATGCGGCCATTTTCGGCTTTATTGAAACCATGCCATTCCGCTAGATTGTCAAAACCATGGCTGTTTTTAACAATCTGTGTCTGTTTTCGTCAATCTGCCGCCCTTCTGTCGGAAATGTTCTGACAGCTGGAAAGGAGACTGAATACCCTTCTAGACTGTTAGGGTGTCTTTGGGGACCGAGTTTGGGAACCACTAGTGCTGCTTTCACACCGCAAAACCTGCTTAGACCCAATATTTAAACCTTTTCTTAAAAAGGGTTAGAGCAAGTTAAAACCCCTTTCACACCGCACGTAAATGTCGGGTCTCAAGCAGGTTTGCGGTGGAGAACAGGACACACAGTAGCTATAAGACCTGCTGCTGCAGCGTCAGGCTGAGAGGAGCGTGATAGACTACAGCAGACAGGAAGCAGCATCCCTGGCATAGCTACAGGCAGGTGGCAATACCCACACGCTGCCCTGCTCACTACAGATCCCTGGATCACTTATCCCGCTCTGTACATATGTAATGAGCCGATCCCGCTCATTAAATATGCACTGTGTTGGGTCCCCGCTCATTAAATATGCACGGAGTGGGACCAATAGTGCTGCCTGGGTACCGTTTCAGACCCGTTTAGACTGAAACGGGTAGGACCCTGCTTTTTTACCGTTTTAAAATACCTCTTATTTTCTAAGGGTAAATTCACTCTGGACCTTTTCAGACTGCACATATTACCGTTTTGAAATGGTAAAAAAACCTCAGAATACCGGGTAATAAGTGCGGTCTGAAAGGGGCATAGGTTAAACATAACGTCTGGTTTGATTGTGTTGTAGGTAACCTTGCTGACATGGCTTGCTGGGACTGCTGTTACATCGTATGTCACCTTAACTTATCCTATGTCCAAATGCCCACAATCCTCTGGGTTATATAGAATGAAGTATTTCATAACTGCCATTATTTATGCTGATATCTTTGCTATCAGAATAATACAAGCAATGCAAAACTACCAGAACACACGTCTTCATAATGTACTCTCTATTTTTATACTAGATGCCCGTGAAACTAATTGGGCCAGAAAATATTGTGGATGGCGATCGCACGTTAATTTTGGGCCTTATTTGGATTATTATCCTTCGCTTCCAGATAGCTTCCATCACTTTGGATAAGGTAACATTCATGTGAAATTATAAGTACTCCAGTCTCCAGCACTTTAGTCCTGTGGCCAGTGGTGACGTTACCATTACACAGCTTTAGGCAGCTGCCGAGGGGCACCACAATCGTGTGTGTGTGTGTGGGGGGGGGTGATAGTAGACTATCAACACATTAAGGATGACTCCGAGACAGGCTTCCTTGTTGAACGTAATGCAAAAAGCAGGTGTTGAACTTCTAAGAAGTCTTCCCCACACTTGTACCTGTGTTAAGGGCCAGTGATCAAAAATATAGCAGGATTTTTATGGTAGGACGGCCTTGCGCATGCTTACTAGGGGCTGTACACATGCGCAGCCTATCAATAATCATCCTGCCTGTGAATTCGCAGTCTGAATTAGGCTTATTGTTGCATCACCTGTGCGCATATTGGAATGTATTTACTCACAAGATTCTTTTTTGTCTCTGTGGAAAGGATGAGTTTGGTGCAAGTGCAGCGAAGGCATCTGCTAAAGAAGCTCTTCTTATATGGTGTCAGATTAAAACAGCGCCCTACTCAAATGTAGACGTGCAGGACTTCTCCCGCAGCTGGCGGGACGGTCTCGCGTTCAATGCGCTCATCCACGCTCACAGGTAATTTGCAGTTTTTGCTGTCTGAGGTTATGTTATTGCTGGTCTGCATATATATATATTTTCTGATCTGTCCCACACTCTGTCCTGTCCCATAATCCTCTCTGCCCGCTGCTCTGTCCTGTTACAACCACCTCTTTGAAGGTCCCCCCCCATGCTTCATCCCGCTCTGGCTAGACGGGTCCGTCCAATCTGCCTAGCAGTGAGAGCCCTTGGCCAATTGGTGTGTACCGCACTGTACCCTGTGCATTCATATTGGAGATGGGACAGACCATAACAGATCATGGAGTCGTTACACTTAACGCTTAAGCTCTGTGTGACTCAGTAGTGTTGAGGGTCTTTGCATGCGGCTTTTTCCATTACAATGCATCTTATTCACAAAAGGATGCAATTTGGTTGCACCAGCAGCTAGTGCTTAAACCTAAACCCCCCGAAATGCAGGCTGACCCTAATTCCCCCTTCTCCCTCTTCCCTGCAGCCGAACTCTAAACGCCCCTTTTCTCCAGCCTAACCCTAAATCCCCCCCACTAGTACGCCTAAACCTAACCCCCCCTTCCATGGCTACCCCAGAATGCATACTCACATTCGAGATGCCGGTTGTGGGTATCCCGACACCGGCATCCTGATCCTTTCGAAGATCCAGCGCCATTGTTTTGATGACATTCGGGGTATACAACCCCGGCATCCTGACCGCCGGAATGCTGACCACATCCCTGCCATATGGAAGCATATTAGTACTTCTGGTCTGAAATGAGTAATGATCTGGTCTGATCAGTAATGTGATAATGACACTCCTGAGAACATTGCCTATTGTTTTGAAAAATACTAGAGATGTGCAGGTTCTGATTTACTCTGATTTCAAAGCAGGATATTATTGGCTTTCCCAAATCACATGACAGTTGTTGATAGTTGATAGCCAATAAGATCCTGCTTTGAAATCAGAGTAAATCAGAGCCTGCACATCTCTAGAAAATACACATAACCATTAACAAATTTGTATCTATTTCTGACCTTTGCTACATCATAAACATGCTATAAGTATGGTAATAATAATATTTTGCACGCCTTTCTGGGGAATATACTTAGACACAATTTCTTTGCCATGCCTCCCGCTATTTGGAGACTGTCCCGCTGTCCCTAACGCGGGTGACAGTGTCCCACAGGCGGGGGGACATTTGAGGGGAACAGGTGATCACCTGGAGGTAGCAGGTGATCAAGTTGCTCAGGCAGCGCCGGGCAAGCCCCTGAAAATGCAGAAAATGTGGGCCTTGTCACCCAGCCCTGCCCCCTCCAGCTAAAGCCCCACCCCTTTTTGGGTATGGCTGCACCTACCGCGCAGCAGGTAATGCTTGCCAAATATTGAAAGATGGGAGATATGTATTTGCTTTCATTATGTATTTGCTTTCATTTAAGGGGAAATCAGCAAACAGAGACATACAGTAGGGGGAATTCAATTGCTGACTCAGCGTTGAGTTTTACTTTGTCACCCTCTATAAGCCCGCACCCAGTCTCTTATGTAACTATCCAGTGGGAATCTAGGGGTAGAGGAACAAGAAGTGATGCCGGATACTGCGTCCTGCTGCAGCAGTGACTGTTCTCCACAGTGCTGCCGATCTCTGGGGAGAGCCAGACAGCACATATATTATATACACATGCGATGTGAGGTCAGAACTGCAACCTACGGGCAGCAACCGCCACTGGTTTTAACTCAACATCATGTTTTGGTTTTGGCAAAATTACCCTGAAGTATTTTGGTTTGAATTTTTTTTTTGTCCATAAAGAAAAAATAAAAAAAAAATCATTAATCGTTGCTAAAAATGGCTCTATATTTACACTGCAATTTAGATTTTAGTTTGAACACAGCCCACCCAAATCTAACTCTCTCTGCACATGTTACATCTGCCCCACCTGCAGTGCACATGGTTTCACCAATTCAGAAAGATTTTGATCTTGCGATCAACTCTGGTTCAGATCCTTTATCGGGGACATCTTTTCACATCTGGAATAGTATGTGTTTGGTAACCACACGTAATGCCTGGCTATAACTTGTGTTCCGTATAACAGGCCCGATCTCATTGATTATGACTCCCTGAAGAAAACCCAGGCCTTGTACAACCTGAATAATGCCTTTGATGTGGCGGACACAAAGCTGGGTATCTCTAAGCTCCTGGATGCTGAAGATGTGGTGATTCCGCAGCCGGATGAGAGGTCCATCATGACATATGTGTCTCTTTATTACCACTATTTCTCCAAAATGAAACAAGGCCAAACTGTCCAGAAGAGGATCGGGAATGTAAGTAAAACATAACCCAATATCTGCATACGTCCAACAGGAATCCAGGGTGTTGTACTAAGAGTTTATGCATAGTCGGCTTCCCTTCTGTACCCTTCTAATTCTCCATAAATTATAGAGAATCTTTTACATATAGTAGAGACTTTTATGCAAAACTCATATGTGCGTTTATCTGTAAATGTTCCATGGCACTTAAGGGCCGTTTCAGACTTGTTCGCACAGGTCCGTTTTGGTCCCCGTCCCCAATGTTTTTGGTCTCCGCATTGTTGCAAATGCAGACGTGCAGGCCCCAGCAGCGAGCACCTTCAGATAAGTTTCTCTGAGCCATGGTGCTTGCAGTCTGTGACAGGCAGGGGGCATTGCTGGGGTCCACCAGCAAACAATCAATTGATTTTTTTAAAGTAACCATCAAATGATTTTTTTCCGCTGTGCGGGTGCATGCGAGCGAATGAATAAGCGAACACATCCGCGCGCAGTATATCCCTGGGAATCGGGCGGTGAGGTGGGCGTGCGTTTGATGGGGTGGCAGGGCTGTGTATACCTGCTCGCTAGGTAGTAAATATGCGCAGGTCTGAATCAGGCCCTTAGTGTCAGCCAATAAGGTCGCTTTTTACTGAACATTTAAAGCAAATACAAAGATAATGCAAGAACAAGGACCACAATCAGTAGCTGCTACTTGCCACCATGTTTGCATTGTTCCACACAAACCCCATGGCTGTGGCTCATAATGATCCCAGACAAAATGCTTTCTATCTGTAAAATAAGAGTAAACGCAGCCATCACATGTACAGGGGAAGGAGGGGGTCGCACGGGAGCACGTATTGTTACTGATATTAGGTATGCACACTAGAAGGGATAGTAACATATATCGCTCAGAAGGGCCCTTCTATCTCATCTAGGACAAGGGCCCTTATTCAGGTTCATTCGCTCCCCTGCGTGTTCATGCAGGGGAGCGATGTTTTCGCATGAGTCAGTTATGCGCATGTGCAGCCACTTTGTGCGAGATTATTTGCTGCCGCTCGCACACATCAGTGCATAGTTGCCTACCCCCCTGCATTCTGCAGGAGACTCCCGGAAATAGCAGCAATCTCCCTCTCTCCCTCATTAGTCTAGCAATCTTCCTCATGTCACCTAGCCCACATTACACTGTTACATTTTTGGGGGAAAAAGGAATGAGAGATAGATACATTTATATTGAATCATCAGCACCATTTCCCAGCACTTTACCAAGTATAGTATCTCTTACTAACTGCTTTGGGGCTCATCTACATTTGGATATAAGTCATTTTACAAGGTTCCTCTCAGATGTAGCAGTGCACACCCACGCTTCTAGGTGCCACGTTCACAATCTCTTTTCACAATCTCTCCATATATGGAACTAGCCACGCCCCTTGGGTGGTGCATGAAACACCCCCTCAATGGGGGCGCTTTGCAATATTCTTTTACCAACTATAATCTCCCTGAAACTAGTTTTCAAAAGTAGGCAAGTATGCATCAGTGCATAGGTTTGTGGGCCGGGGGAATCACCCATGGGAACCCCCAGCGTTTCATGGGCATTCCCATGAAAATACTGGGCGTTCTCATGGTAATTCCCCATTGGTGCGGGGGGAGGGGGGGGGTGGTCATCTGACATCAGCGGATGTCAGATGTCTGCCAGATTCCCGTACAGGCACTCGCAGATGTAAGACCAAAGAGGTGTCTTTCATCTGTGACCATCAAATGATTTTGTGTCCGAAATCATCCATTCGCATGCCTGCGGGGGGTGTGGCGGGTGGGGACTGGTGAACTAGCAAGACTGTGAATTATGCAGACTTGCGAGTCAACCTGAATAAGGGCCAAGATGTACTAAACCCTGAAAAGTGATAAAATGGAGAGTGATAAACCACCAACCAATCAGGTCTACCTGTTATTTTTCAAACACAGTCAGTGACATGGTAGTTATGAGCTGATTGGCTGGTGGTTCATCACTCTCCATTTTATCACTTTTCAAACTTAGTACATCTGGCCCCTAGTGTGTATGGGGCTTAAGCTAGACAACGCAGAGTTCAGGAGAAGACAAATATAAGACAGATGGAATAGATCAGGGTGACGTCTCTGTATTATAGGTCTTAATGGGTTAATGATGATAACCATGGAATCATTACACAAAAACACAACGTGTGGAACATATTTTAATGGCTGTTACTTGAATGTGAAATGCCAGATAGCTTTATTCATTTCAATTTCATTTCATGTTTTATTACATCTGATTTAGAGAAGTGCTTTGTTCTATTCCTCAATTAACAGCTGATCTTTATAGGCAAGAAACAAACAACCAGCACCTGTGACCTTGAATTGTCTTGTATCTCTGTTTCTGTTTATTTGTCATGTTTCCATGTTCAGTGATGTCTCCTAATCTGATTTTCTCCAATCTCTTCTAATAGGATTGCAGTTTGGCAGAGAGAGTCACTTGCAGTATATATATCACAGCTATTAGTCTTCCGTAGGATATAATAAGAATAAGACTAAAAGCGTCACTATATAAAGGCTGAACTGCACAGAACAATAATATTCAAACCACCATGTTTTACTTACAAAAAACTTTATTCAGCCATGACAGTGATTACATATAGGCCTTTAAAAGGTGGGACAAATGTCATCCTCTTTCTCAACTCCTCCTCCTCCTGTTATTATGGGCTGACCCAGTGACCTGGACAGTAGTAGGAGAACGCACATGAGCTGGTAGTGAAGCATCCTTAGCCCCTCTTTTTTTTTTTTTGGAACTGTCCATGCACCTGTTAGGACCTTTCAGCAGTACCTGGCTGCGATGGCAGAATATCAATGCAGGGATAATGGTGCAGGGACATGCTCTGCCCACTCTGGCATTAGAGGTGGGTGACTAATGCCTTGTAAAAAAAACAAGTGCGATACTGTAATAACAATCCTATATATTAGCATCAGATTCATTTCTATTGAGTTTTCTCCATTGAAAATGATATGCATGTAGGTGATTATTGTTCATTACATGTGTATGGGTTGTATATTTAACATTTAATCTAAGTGTTACTGTCCACATTTATATGTAATATGGCACAATGCAGGGAACAGGGAAGTGGAGCCCCTTTCAGCTCTGGGCCCCGTAGCAGCTGAACTCTCTGCATTATTCGTAGTTACGCTCCTTCGCACAATGGGGTCAATTTACTAAGATGGGAGTTCTATGTTGCCCATAGCAACCAATCAGATGAAACTTTATATGTATTTAGCACTTTCTAGAAGATAATAGATAGCAGCTGATTGTTTGCTAAATTTACCGCAATGTATTAAACTGTGCTGGACATCTACAAACATCGGAGGCAGAAGTGATGCTGCTGTCTGAGCTTATATTTAATGACTCACTTTAGTAGACACTGCTGACATAATTGAGATGTGGGTCATACTTGCCTACTTTTGAAAACTAGTTTCAGGGAGATTATAGTTGGTAGTAGTATTTTGCACACGCCCATTGAGGGGGTGTGTCATGCTCCACCCAAAGGGCGTGACTAGTTCCATATATGGAGAGATTGTGAAAAGAGATTGTAGACATGGCACCTAGAAGCGTGGGTGTGTACTGCTACATCTGAGAGGAATCTTTTATTATGACTTATATCCAAATAAGTAGATGAGCCCCAAAGCAGTTAGAAAGAGCTACTGTACTTGGTATAGTGCTGGGAAATGGCGGTGGTGATTCAATTTAAATGTATCTATCTCTCATTGCTTTTTTCCCAAAAAATGTAACAATGTAATGTGGGCTAGGTGAAATGAGGGAGATTGCTAGACTAATGAGGGAGAGAGGGAGATTTCTGCTATTTGAAGGGGTGCCGGACGTACCCACAGCGTGGCGAGCGCAGCGGGGGCTTTGTTGCGTTCGCCATGCTGTCTGGGTCCGGCCAGTCGGGATCCCGACATTGGGATAATGACTGTCGGGATCCCAACTGTCAGACCCCTATACCACACACATTTCAGGGAGTCTCCTGCAGAATGCAGGAGGGTAGGCAGCTATGATATGAATACTGCAATGGCTGCCTTCACTAAAACACTGTCAAACAGAACATATTCATTTTTTATCTGGACAGCCCTATGTAATAATGGCACAGTACAACAGTACTATATAATACATAATCAGTCAGTATTCATTAGGAATATCTACGTTAAATCCAGCCAGATCATGAAAAAATCAGTCTTCTTTTCCATCGCACACTATAGTCCTGATTCTGAAGTGGGAATAAAGCAAAAAACAGGCGAGTAATACTTCATTCCACAGCATGGTCGTCACTTATGATGTCCTGCATGTACAGATGATGGAGGATTAAGGCCCGTACACACTGAGCGACTTTGAGCTACTGTAAAAGTCGCTCAAAACAGCAGGTTGAACGGCTTTCAGCTCAAAGCCGCCCAGTGTGTATGGCCCGGCGATGAGCCGTGAGTGCTGCTGCGCACTCCCGCAACATCGCCGGGAAAGCCGTTCATCTGCTGGTTATACCAGCAGATGAGCAGCTTTCAAGATGGCTTTGCATAGGGCTCCACTATGCAACGCCGTCCTTCCCCCTCCGTCGGTGCCGGGCAGGGGGAAAGCCGCTCAGTGTGTATGCACTGAGCGGCTTTCCCCGCAGCGATGATTTTCATCATCGCTGTGCATACACACTGGGCATAGTCGCCCAGTGTGTATGGACCTTAACTCACAAGTTATACGCTTTTTTAGGCGGCTTTAAAGTATTGATGAGGGAATGCAAATATCTCCCTTGGTGATGGATAGCGCACAAAGGGGGGTATGCAATGCAATGTGACACCGCTATTTACGATGTGGGAAATAGCGGCGGCTCCCTATTCAATGCTGTCATTAACGACAGCATTGATGCGGGATCACGGCAGAACGGGCCCGACTTCAGAAGCTGTCGGGCCCGTTCTGCCGATAACGGCCGTGGATTGTCAATCCACGGCTATTTTTGCGGCCACGCCCCCTTTGCTTCCATTGGCAGGCGGGACATTGAATCTCGTCTGTCGTTATGCGGTTGATCTGACCGCAAACGGGCCAGGATCACGGCTGTCGGCGGGGATCGACAACCGTGATCCCAGATTGCATACCCCCCAAGGCTTTTGAGTCTGAACTTACAGTTTGTATAGTACTTTTTTAAACCTTAATAAGATTGTTTGCACGCAGATGCCAATGTTCACACAATGTAGAGATTATCTGTAGATGGCACATGTCCCACAATCCCATTCTGCACCTGCCAAGGTGCCCATGTGTTCAGACTTGCAGTGAGGTTTTAATTGCAAAGTGGTTGACCTAAAGGGACAATTTAAGAGCATTAACAGGGAGTGGCACCAGCGTTGCTACTATTGTGGCCAGTCTGCATACCCATAGGTCTACCATTACAGTTGATCAATCCATAGGGCGTCTTTTTTTCGTTTCAGGGTGGTGGATTCACTTGCTAACATTAGCAATTCTGTAGCCTAGAAAATCCTGATTTCTAAAGCATGTGTATGCAAACATGAATCAGGCCCAAAGTAACACCAATCAGAATATACATGTAGCCAAGAAAATAATAATTCAATGGTATAAAGAAAGTGGGGTTTTTTTTGTTCAAGCTTCAGAGTTTACTAACTTCGTCATTTTAATATCTACCCAGATTATGTCTTTGGTTCTTGACATTGAGGGTCTGACAGACCAATATGAGACCATGATGTCTGACCTGCTACAGTGGATCCAACAGAAGGTGGTGGAGATGAATGACCGGCATTTCCCTAACTCCATAAATGGGATGCTGCAGCTTTTGGCCAACTTTAAAACCTACCGAACAGTTGAGAAACCACCAAAATACCAAGAGAGAGGCTTAATTGAGGCCCATTTTTTCAACATCCGAACCAAGCTACAGGGTAACAACTTACGGCCATACTTTCCACCGGACGGTTGGTCATTGAGTGATGTAGAGAAGTATTGGACCATTCTGGAGAAAGCTGAACATGAGCGGGAGAAAGCTCTACAGATGGAGATGCTTCGGTTGGAACGTTTGGAACAGTTGGCTCAGATGTTCCAGAAAAAGGCCTTTCTTAGAGGGTCCTACCTGCGGGAAATGAGACAAGTCATTGAGCGTCAAGACTTCAAACCCAACAATATCACCCAAGTGCAAGCTGCTACCAAGAAGCTGGAGGCTATTGAGGCTGACGTGTTACCGCGTGAACAGCGTTTCAAGGCACTGGCAGAGATGGCGGATGTTTTAGAAAAAGAGAACTATCACAAAAAGGGAGAAATACTAACTAAGTATGTTTTAAGTACCAGGCTGTTATTTTACCTTTTTATGTTAAAAATGCAATAATCAAACTCAAATTACCTAATCTACTGTCCCCATATACTGTATGCAAGTTTTTAGTGGAGATGTTGCCAATAGCAACCAATGAGATTGTAGCTGTTATCTTCTAAAATATACTAGATACATAAGTAGAATCCAATTGGTTGCTACGGGCAACATCTCCACTTCTAAAAAAACAGCACTTATTACATATACCACTGGCAGTGGCGTAGCTACAAATTCTTCTACCCCCTGCCAAAAAAAATGAATATGCACGGGGCGGGACCCGCTCATGCGATATTCACTGCACTGGGTCCCCGCTCATTAGATATGTACAGGGCAGGACCAGCTCAGCACTCACTGCTGCCTGGATCGGCTGTCAGTTCAGCCAGCGGCACCCACCACAGACCCTGCTGACGCCGCTCCCCCAAGTCACTGCGGGGTCTGCCACATATGTAGCTATGCCACTGACCACTGGAACTTTTATCTGTTTGCATACAGAAATACAAATCTAGAAATAACTTTGAGAGCACATATTTTTCCAGTGGAGGCCTCTGGAGAGCCCAGGACAGATTCCCTCTCTGCCACAGGTTTAATTGAATCTGTGTATTTTTGCTGAGAACAGGTCTTTTATCAGGCAATCCAATTGGATAGCCCAATAAAAAAATGTCAAAGCATCGGGAAAATTACTGAAGTTTCTGATGTTTTAACAGGGGTAACTGAATACCCCCATAATGCATATGGTCCACAGTAATCTTGGTCATTCTTCAGTTTGGGACTGGGGCAATGAATCATGATTGTGTGTTTCATTTTTTTTTCCTTTGGGGGCAATGGGGGTGACACAATATGAATGTTATATTCTGAGGTGGGTAGACTTCACGGGGCTCTAAGCAAGACACCGATTTGGGCCCCCTTTCCTCAAACAATCCATAACTCTATATTTTCTGTCATGATTTGTACCCCTTTATATCATTTGTCATTTGTACGCCATTATACCCCCCCCCCTTCCTAAATCACCTCTTTTGTCAGACACCTCAACACCCTCCCCATCTCCTGCTGACAATGTACAGGGACACTGGCCCAATAGTACCCCCCTTCTTTGCTACAATTAAAAGGCACCTCAGCACTCAGCCCCTATACCACCTACTCCCATTACTCCCATCCCCCCTTGACAATGTATAGGCAGTTCAGCAAGCCTACAATCCTCTCGCCAACAATGCAAAGGAAACATTGGCAGAGATATTCGCTCCCATGCCCCCCCCCCCCCCCCCCCTTCCCAGCACGCTTACAGATTGCTGGAGCCTGGCTAGCCTAGAATTATTCGGCAAAGAAAAATCAGTGTATGTTGGTATCTGGAGCAGCTACTTCATGGGAGGTATTTCCCCCCTGAGCTCACCTAAGGACACCCGCAGAATGGTTTGGCCCCAGTCAAACTCCCTACCTGCCACTGTCCCAGCAGCGGAAGGCTGAATTGTGGTTACAACTGAATTTTGAGAATCCTGTGACTGATTTCTATCCGGAATCCCAGGATTATAAAAGTGTTGCGGGATTGTTTTCCCTACTTGTTTGTGAACAATTTGTTGAAAGGACTTTATAATATATGCTCTGACAGCTGATAATCTGCGTGCATTCATTGTCTTCCGTACAGACAGCAACATTTATCCCAGGACTGGCATGAACTCATCAAATTAATGAAAACTCACAAAGATTCCTTGGGAGACAATCAACAGATCCTGATCCTACTAAGAGATATAGATAGTGTGGTTGATGATTTGAAATCTATGCAGGTGATTACACAATACAGTACAGTATGTGCTGGGGAATTATGTACATGGGTGTGTCCATTTTGCAGGGATTTGTGAAATGCAATCTGGCTGTATACTAGTAACTAGGTTATATCACTAGGCACTCTGTGGGCTGAACCAATACTGAAGAGCAATCATCTAATGATTTCAGTGTACTGGTTCTACTGGATTCATAGGCACCAGGATTGGCTCAGCTCACAAACACCTTCCTGCAATGTGCGCAGGACAAAGCTGGGCTTTATGAGAGCTTGACCTTAACACTGGCGGCATCCATTTTGTGAGCTGCACCACTATGCAGCCCATCCATTTACTAGGAACCAGTGCAAACACAGACCTACTGTCATGATAAATTGGTTCCCAGTAAAAGTATAACCTTTTTATTTTGTAGGCTGAGTATTCATTCAGCCTTCAAAATGGATGCCTCCACTGTGGTGGTTCTGTGGGTTCCATGACCAGCTCTTTCTTGCTTGTGCCATTGGAGATCACAGTACTGTGGACATTTGCCCTCTTCCCTGCTGATAATCAGATGGCCATGCGAATCCGCAGCCCAGAGATCAGGTCTGAATGAGCCCCAATGTTCGATGGAATAAGGACCAAGTGCATGAAAAGGCAGCATGCTGGAGCCATGTTTTCTGTTGGGTTCTCTAGTCATGCTGGGCATCCAATCACTAGGCCATGATGGAAGAGTCTATGAGATTCCATGCATCTTACACACAGCCCTCTACAGCACATCTGCTCTATGGAAACTTTAGAGAGGGAACCACCTCAGCCCAGGATTTCTTCAGGACTTGCCCACTTACTCATAAAATGTACTTCCCAATGAAATGACCTAGAAAAAGGGATTCTAGGGGAGTAAAGCTTCTAAAAATGAAAAGAGATGATGTTGCCCATAACAACCACTCAAATTATTTCTATCATTCTCTATCTCTCTTATCATTTGTAGAAGCTTTAGTTCATATAACCCATCAGTCTGTGGGGTCTCTTATTGATCTTATTGATTGACAGTTTGTTCTACTTTGTGTCACGTAAGGGAGTACAGCCCATGGGATAGGAAGGGTGCCGGACAGTTTCCAGACAGTCGGGATCCCGACAGTCATTACCCCGACGTCGGGATCCCGACAGTCAAAACCCCGACACTCGGGGTCCTGACGGCCACCTACTATTCTCCCTCGTGGGGGTCCACGACCCCATAGAGGGAGAATAGAATAGGTGGCGAGCGTAGCAAGTGGCTTTTTTGCGCTTGCGCTGCTGTCTGAGTCCAACCAGTCGGGATCCCGATGTCGGGCTAATGACTGTCGGGATCCTGACTGTCGGAACCATATACCACACCCGGATAGGAAGTACCGTCAATCAGTGTCTGCCCTACTGATGGCGTCCCACAATTAAATAAACACTATAAGTATTTGAATTAATTTATTTTACATTTTGCTTACATTTAGGAACTAGTTGGCTCAAATGAGTTTGGGAAACAGCTCCCGGAGGTGGAGTACTTTCTTCAGGACCAAAACTTAATCGAGTCACAAATTCTGTCGTATGGTGAGAGAGTGAGGAACATTTTGGCCAGAGCAGAAGACATCCCCATTAGCAAAGTCGGCAACATTGATGTTCTCAACAACAAAGTACAGAATTTACATCAGCTGTATCAAAATCTGGTGACTCTCTGCAGAACCCGGTAAGTGGCCTTTTCTCATCGGACACAAAGCTCTGACGGTCACAGAGTAATACGGCAATTAGCTATATTGCAGGGTTCAGTATTACCGGTAACTTTTATACCAGCAAGGTGTAAATACTGCTGGTCCAAAAATCCAGATGGGTACATAATACGGACAGATGAAAGACCGACACGCAATAGACCGACATGATCATAATGCTAAACATTTTAAAACGACGACACAGTTATAATGTTAAAATGGACACCATAGAAGTGTCCAGCGTCCGCTTGCATCGCTCGGGACACTATTATGTTCTCCCTTTATGCCCCTTGGGATAGTAAAGTATGAAGAAGTCAGTTTTTTATTTGTATTATTTGTGTCAATATTTTGGCTGTTGTCATTGTGGCTCGTCAGTGTTTTGATTGTCGGTATTTTGATTGTCGGTGTTCTGTACCTGTCCGGATTTTGTCCCTCTGCATTTGGTCGTGGGGATTTTGTCAATCGGTATTTCATCTGTTGGCAACTTAACTACATACCACAGTGCAGTGTTAGATTATTATTATTATTCTCAGTTAATTCAAATACTGTTATCTGCAGCTACATATTTTAAGATCAATGTCAGCAGTTACTAATTAGTTAGAATTTTATATATTTAGATATTTTATTATACTATTAGTTGTTACTATAATTTATTACAGCATTTGGGGGTATTCAATCCCAGATTCCAAATGTCCCGACAGTTGGAATCCTGTCCATTTCCGGCGGCTTTTGACAGTTCATCAACAGACGGTATTCAATGTACAGACTGTCGAGTGTTGGAAAGTTCATAAATTGTCGGAAACGAACGCGGATTGGCGGAAAACGGCCATGAATTTGTCAATCCGCAACCGTTTCCGACAAAACAGATCCGACTTAAATAAAAGTTGGATCTGACCGCCTTCAATGCTGTCGGTAACGGCAGCATTTAATAGGTTAGTGCCGATATTTCCCCTTCTGGGAAATATCGGCACAGACTGAATACCCCTTTAGCTGTTACAATAAGCAGTACTAATTAGTATTCTAGTTAAATGAGACCACAACAAAATGATCATCAATGGTCTAAATTATTGTCATGGAGCCCCCATACCTTTTAAAGGTCCTGACTGCACATGTGCTGTGTCCCTACCGTCGGACCATCGGGTTAGCATACAAGTCTACGCCAGTCCCACAATCCAGTTTGGCAATCATAGCTTCTAAAAAAGTGATGTTGCCCATAGCAACCAATCAGATTCTGTCTATCATTTTCTAGGATGCAATAGAGAAATGATAGACAGAATCTCATTGGGCGCTATTGGTAACATCAACTCATTTTTGTGAAGCTTTAGCAAAATTACACCTACAGTACAGTAGGAGTCAAATTCTGTTTTTTTCTTTTGTGGTTTAAGACGTTTGATTTTAAAAGGGCAATAATATTAAATAAGAAATATGTCTAATGTTGCCCCTTTAAATCCAGCGGTCTCAACCACTGTAGAGGCAGCGGCTTTGAAAAAAAGTTGCTTTGTAAGTTGACCCCTTTGGGGTAGGAGGCTTCCTGCGTCAGCGCTTGAGTCTGTATAGCAGCTTGTATATGTTCTAATAAAATTTGTAGCACAAGTGTTCCCAGGATGATGATAAAGTCATATGTCTAAGTAACGTAGCACAAGAAATGTTAATGGAGTTGGGATTGCACCTCCCCAGGGTTATAGTCAGCAAAGTGCAAAGGTGCCCATCCACTAGTGCAGGGGTGACGAACCAATCAGAAGTAGAAGCCCAAAATTATGTTATGTAAGACAAAGAGCTGATACCATGCAGAAAATTGATATGCCCTAGCTCCCATAAGACCACACCCCATTTTTATATGGGTTGTGGCCTAGCTGGCACAAGGCCATGCCCATTTTTGCGCCTTTGGAATGTCATTTGTGGGAGCATGACCTTGTCAAACCGCAGCTTTTTGTTAGGCTGGGGGTGAGACAAGCACATTGAAAATGCACAATTTACATAATCTTCCCAATACAAAAAAACTTTATTACCTTTTTGCTTTGCTGTTTTTTTTTTATTTTTTAATCCTTGTACAGATCAATGTACAGAACATTGAACACATCAATGTTTTAATTTCACTTGTTTCAGTGTTGAAAAAAATGACTCACAAAGGTAATTAGACAGCCTCCATACCCGCTCTACTATGTAACCGCACTCCTGATCTGCTGTCCAGCCGCGGACGCTTCCACTCTGCTGTCCAGCCGATGCACCCAGCCTCTCACCCCTCCCGCTCTCTGTTCCCGCTCTCTAAAGCTGGGTATAGCTTGCTCCTCCCACGACATGATGTCATGACATCACGCCGAGCACACAACAAAGTAGCACACAATCAGAGGAGACTTGGGGCAGTGCTGCTGGTGCAGGAGACATCTCATTAAGAAAAGAGCCATAGGTTGGCCACTCCTGCACTAGTGGGAGGTATCACATGTGATACCCCGTCAATTTACCCGGCAGCTCCCGGGCAGCTGGACCACATACAATACGTTGTATGCGGTCCTTTTGCATATGCGATCCGAGTCATGGCTGCATGATCTGATAGTTCCTTGTGGCAGCCATGACGTTCCCCGGCTCTGATCCGCCTGGGACCGCGCATCGGATCGGAGCTAAAACACATTTGATTTCACACTTTTCATCCGATTCCTTGGTCCAATGCATTATAATTGGATGAAAAGGGCTCAAATCGCTCTTGTGGATGGGCACCTTAGCCCAGTTTGGGAGATAGGCACATAAGGCCTTATTCTGAGCAAGACACCTCCACTGTTGCCTTCTGATACAGCTGCGTTTGCGTTAGCTTACTTTCTCAGGCTAAAGCCAGAATCTGCCGGTGGTGGACAAAAATCCAGTGTCCAGAGAACGTATCTAGGGAAGATGTGTGTGCTTTGTAAACTGTACTGTAGATATAAAATACTTTTGCCTTATCATAAGAATGTAACAATCTGAGCACATAAACCTGTCATTCATTCCAGGCGGTTGCGGCTAGAGGAAACACTGAAGCTCTACCAGTTTTTCCGAGACTGCGGAGAGGAAGAGTCTTGGATCCATGAGAAGTGGCAGGTGTTGAGGCTGGCCGATCCTGGCAGAGATCTCAGCTATATCAACTCATCTATCGCAAAACAGGAGGTACAAATAAAGATTAGCATTTCTTTAACAAAGTATTATTTTATTATTTTTTTAATTGTGGATAACATTGTGCATAAATGTCTGTTTAATTTGCTTATTCTTGCAAGAACATATCCATCAAATTAAGTATTACTGCTATAGTGTCACTGATTGGCTGATAGCAGACCTCCCATACTCTCCATCCATCAATTTGGAAAAGGAGCAACTGGCCATGACTGTAGGTTTGTGACCACACCCACTGGAGGGCATTTCTAGTACACAGTTGAGTGTGACCATGCCCGGATGGGTGGGGAGTCTAGGGTTAGGCTGCCCCACTTATTGTAGGGCTAGGCTGCCCTAAATGTGCCGCACCCTATTATTCTTTTTGGGAGATAGTTCTCAACTTTTTCACTGAGACGTGCTGTCTCAATCAGGATGGCAGGACTGTCCCATCTAAACTGAGACTTCTGGGAAGAATGTGACACTGAATAAATTATAAATTTGAATTTGTGACTGGCTGCTGTGCAAGGCACTAGAGCGTCTATGTACTAAGACTTGAAAAAAGAGAAAGTGCAGAGAAATAAAGCAGCAGCCAAAGAGCTCCTAACCAGTATCATAGAGAGGGGGGGTGGGTACTTTTTACCTGGGCCCGGGTCTGCTGGAGGGGTCCTGCTCCACCCTCTCCCATTGCAGGGAGCCGGGCAGTTAGTGAGAGATGACAGGCTGCTGCCGCAGCACAGCCTCTCTCCCCTGCTCAACACGTCAGTGACGTATGCTGAGCTGGGGAGAGAGACAGGTGCAGCTGCAGCCTGTTTGCTCTCTCCCTCAAGTTAAATTAATTTTTTACGGCAGCAAGGTCACTGGAGGCCTTGCCTGGTGGCCACTTCCCCTTCATTTTACCGGGGCCCGGCCGACCTGTCAGCACTCCGCTCCTAACCACCATGCAACAGGCTGGATTTTAAAAATTACCGGAACTGATTGACTTTCCACTTATCTCTCCCCAAGCCTTAGTACCTAGATCCCTGAAAAGTTATATTGACTATGCAGAGTGATTCGAGGGGAGATGTACTGTATCAAACCTTCTAAAGGCACAAGTGGAGAAGTTGCTTCTAACAACCAATCAGTTTCTACCTATTTAACATTTAAATGAGTTTGCAGACATTTGAATGGTCAGGCAGTCATGCAATTCGTTATCCTCTGTTCTTATTGTCACTGTATTAGGCTTTAGAAGCAGAAATCTATTCCCACCAATCAATTCTAGCCAAGGTGGTGCGGAATGGGAAGGAACTGTGCCAGCAGAGTCACACAGATCAGGCAACAATCCAGCAAATGATCAACAATATCCAGAAGAAGTGGCTGGAGCTTCAGGAGGAAGTGAAGAGAAGTAAACTCCGCCTGGAGGTGGCAGCGCTGATCAAGCAGGTATAATTATCATTTCTCAGGCAATCAAAACCTGGGAACAGACTTGTATTATCAATGGACCTCACAGCACAGTGGCCGAGGTTCCAGGGGCGGATTGGAAATAGACCTTGCAAGGAATATTCCCCATAGGCCAAGGCACCTGTGAGACCACTTGCGGGGCCATTGATAATTCTCTGGTCTCCCACACTAACAACCTTTGCCGGTCACAGAGCAGAGTCCCCTATGCTGCAAATACTTATCTTAGACGGGCACCCATCTATAGCCATTATGAAAGGAAGGAAGCACTGCTGAATTTGAAAAGACTGACCTGATGCTGATTGACTGAGGGAATTCAGCCAATCAGCATACGGCCTGTCTTTTCAAATTCAGCAGCGCTTCCGGTACTTGGTAGTTTCACGGCGGCAGTTACATAGTCAGCGTAGTGTCCCTGTCAGAATCAGCGTAGTGTTCCCACGGCCAGTGTAGTTAGCGTAGTCAGCGTCCCTGTCCGAACCAGCGTAGTGTTCCCGCGGCCAGCGTAGTTATCATAATCAGCATTGTGTTCCTACAGCCGCAGCCAGCGTATTCCGTATGTTTGAAGCTAGCTGGAGCTTACTTAGTCAGCGTAGTCAGTCAGCATTACACAGTAAGCGTGTAGTCAGCGTAGTCATTACGTTCGTGGCTAGCCGGAGCTTATGTAGTTAGCACAGTTAACACGTGTCATCATTATTGTTTAAGATGGATGACATGACAAGTGTTCCTGAAACACCCCCACTATCCATGGCAGCCCGAAGTGTGGCGAGCGGACGCGGTAAGCGTCCTCCCGACCTGTTCATACCCCCCACTATCCATGTCGGCGTGGAGTTGATTTGATAAAGTGTGGTGAGCACAGCGAGCCACTGAGCCCGAAGCATGGCAAGCGCAGCATGCCCCACGGGGGGATGCGTGTTATTTGACTTGTATTCCGTGTCCCCTCGCTGTGCTCGCTATACTTCTGGCTCGGTGGCTTGCTGCGCTTGCCTCACTTTAGAAAATCAACTCCACGCCAACGTGGATAGTGGGAGTATAAACAGGTCGGGAGGAGGTGTAACGTGTCTCCTCGCGGGGCTCGCTGCGCTCACCATGCTTCAGGCTGGCATGGATAGTGGGGGTTTGAAAAGGAGGCATTTGCCAATATGTAACATGGAGCACTGGCAAATGCGTCCTTTATTGTGCATGAGGTGCCCTTGCGCCCGCACCCCCCTTTGTGCATGAGAATCTCGTGCTACCGAACTCCTAACCCCGTCTCCCTGAAGCGGACACGGGCAGGGGTGCAGTACCCTGCCGCAAGAATTACTGAGACGTATAAGCGTCTGAGACGCTTGTGCGTCTCAGGTGGATGGATCGTCTCTCTGCCAGCTCCCGCATGATCGCCTCTCCGCCGGCATCCGCCAGCGCAGGGGATCTGGCGGTTACCGGCGCTTTGTGAGAGGTGCTCACTAGGCTTGCCGGGGACAGAGCTGCAGATTGCCAGGGACAGTATGGTGACTACGTTGCCTGATAGGGACACTACGCAGGGCTTCCACGAAGGACACTTACCTGACGCTAGGCAGCCGTTGGGCTACGCTGACAACATAGCTTAGCCTACGCTGAAAACATAGCGTAGCCTGTCACCGTGAAACTACACAAGTACCACGCTTCCCGCCAGCCACCTGGCAAATAGTGCTACAAGCTGCCAGCCACTGCTGCCCGGATCCCCTCTGCCTGGACGGCGCTGGCCGGACCCCGCTGCTGGGAGCTTGTAGCGCTATTTGTTGGGCGGCGGGCGTAAAGCGCTGCTGAATTTGAAAAGACTAGGTGGACGCTGATTGGTTGAATTCTCTCAGCCAATCAGCATCCGGACAGTCTTTTCAAATTCAGCAGCGCTTTCTTCCCGCCCACCAAATAGCGCTACAAGCTTGCAGCCACCGCTGCCCGCCACCTCAGCAGCTCCTTGGGGCAGTGCCTTCTTCCCTATTCCCTATTAGAATCTGGGCAGCGTGAGAGCTCATACTGCGCCTGCTGTCAGCACAACAAATACTGTAGGTGTGTGCTGCTACTGCTGAGGGGGGGGGGGACGACGACGACGACGACAACAATAACCCTCTTCCCTCGACTTTAGAGTTTTTTTTTTTTCACCCCCTCCTAAACATATTGGGGGCATGGGCTAACCGTGGGCAGTGAACATGCCTCCCGCGATTAGGCCACCTCCCCAAAATGTTACCGGGGCACGGCATACCTCTCGTTGGCCCTGCTAATGACCGTTGGAATCCCGGCGGTCAGAGCGCCATCCAGCACCCGATAGAGGCCAGAGCTAAGGTTACACACCCTCCCTGAAAATGGGCACGCCGGTGTTTTACTCCTAAACTTAGTCTCAATTATATTTGAAATGATTTATGAATGCGTCTTTATTATGTGTAATTTTATAGTAAATATCATATGCAAGACCTAGTTAGCTATTTGTCATAGCTTTGGGCCAGGAGAAGGTTGGAAAAGAAAATGTGAGCAGCCTTAATATGTATAACATGGCAAATTACATCTTGAAGCCCCTGTGTAGGATTCAATTACCTGTCTGGTAAAGTGCCCAGTAGTGTTCTATTAGAGCCCCATGATCAATCCTCGAGCAGCCCAACGGCACTTTTGTATTTACTGATTTCTTCCTGGTTCTGGGTCCCTTTGGAGATGGAACTAGAAACCAGCGTTTACGCCTGTCTTGGTTCTGCACCATAATGACTTTCCTAACTTCTCGGACATTATGGAAGATTAGATTATTATGATTTACAGTAGGACCTGTTACTATAGATTTGTGAATGTTAACACCTTTCGCTATTGGTTCAATAGGTTGGGTCCTGTGTGATAGAAGCAGACATTCAATCCCGGGTCCCGACTGTCGGTAGGTCCCGACAGTTGGGACCCTGGCCCATTTTCCGTGCGCTCGCCAGTTTAACAGCAAGCGGGATTCAACCTCCTGCCTGCCGATTGTCAAAAAGAGGGCGTGTCTGCAAAACCGGCCATGGATTGTCGAGATCCGGCCGTGATCTCGACAATCGACTGCTTTTAAAGTCTGGCCCCTTCTGACGAGATGCCGCTTCAATGCTGTTGGGAAAGACAGCATAGAATAGGCACCCACCACTATTTCCCCTGACGGCAGGGGTTTAATACCCCCATAGCATGTCTTACCGTTTCCTTTACTAACATTTGAATATTATTCTACTTTCTTGCAGTATTTTGCTGATGCTAATGAAGCAGATTCATGGCTGAGAGAACACCTACCTCTTCTCACCAGTGAGGACTATGGGAAAGACGAGTCCAGTGCTGAAGCCATACTGCAACGACACCTACGGCTTGAAAAAGAGATTGCAGCCTATGGCATAGAAGTGATGCGACTCGGAGACCAGGCTCAGGCAGTAGCTAACAAAGCACCTGTGATTGTATGTCACTATTCGTCATTTGTGTCGTACTGTAGACAATAATAGAATAATAGCAAATAACCCATTAGGCTCCATATCTGCGGACCGAGCATATATTCAGTTGGTTGCTATAGAGTGAAGATACCAAACTGATGGTGTTATTTCTTATTTATACTTTTGAATGATAGATTTTTTATGATAACGTTATGTACTGCTGAAAGGTTTCACAGGGAAGTTTGACAATGGTGGGAGGGCTGCTTCAGGCATCAGACAAGAGGTTTATATATAGCTGGGTTAAATGGACGGCGCCGTATAAATTAGAAAGTAATTTTTTTAAATGCTGGAGAATGCGGGAGTTGTGCCGTGGACGGAGGTGGAATTGGGATCTTATATAGTTGTGATCTAGCCGGTGTTTCCTATGTAGGCAAAACACATCCAATATAGATTTCCTGTTCTCTAATCTTCCTAGCAGCAGGAGAAGCAGCCAGTGATTGTGATGACCACGCAGGAGAGGAGCAGGCCACTAAATAGAGGATACACGCCTGTGACCCATTCACAGATGGATGAACCCAAACTAGAGCTTCAGATAACCCAGGAGAACATTCGAGCTTCGCAGAACGATATAGAAGCCTCCTATGAGAACCTCCAGCAATTGGCTCAGGTGACTAATTTATATCTCTCCAACCCCCATCCGGGTGGTCTGCATATATTAAATGGGTCACTCATAAAGACTGACAAGACAGAGTTACAAGAGGCTGGTGTGGCTAATACGGGTGTGGTGTAGGGTTCTGACAGTCGGGATCCTGACTGGCCGGACTCAGACAGCATGGTGAGCACAACGAAGCCCCTTGCGGGCTCGCTGCACTCGCCATGCTGCAGGCATGGTGGCTCGCTTCACTCGCCACCTATTCTATTCTCACTCTATGGAGGTCGTGGACCCCCACGAGGTTGAATAGCTGGTAACCGACGGGACCCCGAGTGTCTGTGTTTTAACAGTCGGGATCCCGACGTCGGGTAAATGACTGTTGGGATCCCGACTGTCAGGACCCCGTCCGGCACCCGGCTAATACTACTGGGTCTCTTGTTTGCTCATTTACCCTGCAGATGTCATCTGGGTATGGCTGGTTTCACACACTCCGGCTCCTGCCGGACGGTGAAATCCCGCACGGCCAGGGAGCCGTGCCGCACACAGTACTTTATCATGGAGGGGATGGCCACAGCCCGGCAGCCGTCCCTTCCAGTGGTGGGATCCGGCTGCAGCCGTGCGGCCGGGCCGTGGCCGTCCCGTGTGAATGGACAAAATAGTGTCCATTCACAATTAATGTGTGCGGCACGGCTCCCTGGCCGTGCGGGATTTCACCGTCCGGCAGGAGCCGGAGTGTGTGAAACCAGCCTATCTGTTCGATGGATCATGATGTCTCTCGACCATATTATGGTTGACCACGCTTAGTCAAACCTGTCTAGTTAGACGCCTAAAGAATGTTGAATGCATCTAGATAGACCGTAATGGAAGTTAGAGCGCGGGTGCGTGGTCGACTGGCACATGTTCAACATAAATTTTTCACGGTTTTCTTTGTGCCAATTGTCACAGGTCGACTTGGTTCATACTTTACTATCCAAGTGGACATAGAGTGAGATTATAATAGTGTGCGCTCGCCATGCTAGGGGACACTGTGCACATATATAGTGTCCACAGGGACCCCTGTGCCATTCCGCACCCAAAAAATGTGAAAAACTCAGGTCGACCATGGGACCGTCAGCCACTTCCATTACCATCAATCTAGAGGCGTTGACTATCTTTAGGGGTCTAACTAGATGGGTTAGACTAAGGTTGTTCTTGATCTAGACATTGTCAATCCACGATACCATAACCATCATCTGTTGGACACTTACATTAAAATTGGTTGCATGTTTTTTTATAATTGGCTGAGCGATTAATACAATTGGCAAATAAAGGCAGCGGTTAATGCAGATGGCTGGTTCTGAGCTGTATATGGTGGATTTGTTTGCACACCTGTCTCTGCAATATCAGAAATGCGATCTGCTGTATTTGTGTTGTAGAGAAGGAAGAAAGCTTTGGAAGAAATCATCCGGCTGTATCAGTTTTATAGTGCTTGTGGGGAATTCCAGTCTTGGATGGATGACAAGGAGAAGGTCTTTCAGGCTTTTCAGCCAAACCCCGATAATGTGGAGGTCATGCAGCAAAAGTATGAGGTATGAGAGGGGGGACAAAATACAAATACACTTTTAAGAATTGAATATGTAAATGGAATATATTTTTCTAATGTAGACTTTAGATTAACTCACTTCTAAATATCTATCATTCTCCTGAAAAACAAATCGGTGGCACTCAACATCCAAAGTTACTTACTCACCTTGAAGAAGGGGCGTGCAAACCCCCAAAATGACAGATTTGCTGTGATGTTTTAATACGCATGTTGAAATTTTATTCGAAATGCCAGCGAGACAATGGGGGTTTTCAGTCCGAGATTCCCACTGTCCTGACAGTTGCAATCCTGGATGTTTTCGTTGGATCCGACACTAACCCAACAGTCAGAATTCAATGTTCCGACTGTCGAGTGTCTGAAAGTCTGTAAATTGCGAGAAACGGCTGTGGATTGTTGGACTGTTGCTTACGACAAAACAGATCCGACTTTAAATAAAGTTGGATCTGACACCCTTCAATGCTGCATTGAATAGGTGAATGCCAATATTTCCCTGTTGGTAAATATCGCCACAGATTGAATATCCACCGACATTGGTTACTGATATCCGGAGGGCACCGGGGAGTGCCGGACAACCATATTATTATATACGTATATAATTCTTCCATCTTGTATTAGAACTATTGTTTTCAATTTGCTCAATCGGTTTTCTCTGAAGCAGTGTTTTCCAAATCCAGTGCTGCTAACTCCTGTGCCCAACAGCTCATATTTTCAAAATAACTGACTATGGAAACAAATGGGAAAAATAATTACCCAAACAATTAAACTTGTCCGTGATTAAAGAAATCCTGAAAGCATGAGCTGTTTTGGAATTTGATGACTCCAGTAGCCATATGTGGGGATAATCGTGTCTTCTAACTCCGTAGTTCTCCTGCCTGCCATCCGCTAAAAATGCCAGGGTCGAAGTCGAGGAATATGAATCACTTTAGTTATTGCCGGCAAATGATCTGAAGTTAATTGATACCCCTTTCAGACATACGCAAAACTTCCGTGATTTTTCACGTGTACGCGCATAATACTGGGACTAGTGTATGTCTGAATGGCTCTACCCGGGATTTTAGTCTACTAAAATCCTGGTCCTTGTGCACCTGCAATGGACCCCGGATTTTTAAAAACCCGGGATTGTACCGGATTTATAATCCGGGGTAGTATGTCTGAAAGGGGTATCATTGAAGTTTTTGTAAAACATTTAGCCAAAAAAGAACAGGGAGCCGTGCTGGTATTTTTAGTGGATATTTTGCACATCCCTCACAGCAACGTTGGCTCCCAAAGGGTAACCTGACCTGAATATAATAACTGATGTATTTAAAAAAAAATCCCCTGGCATCAGTTATATAGTTCAACTTATTTTAACGTAGTGGAAAGTAAATGAAATAACTGAAGCCAAAAATTATATTCCTAGTAAAATAGTGAATATCTTGTCTCATCAATATTAATCTTATACTGTGACTTCCCACTTTTTTCTGATATGTCTGAGTTCTATCTAATTATACTTAATCTTTTTTTATATAAATTTGCAAAAACCTTCCAAAACCTTTTTTTTATATGTTGTCATTATGGGATATTGGCCCTTATTCTGGTTGAAGCGGTAACGGCCGCATGCGGCCGTTCCGCCGATGTTTTCGGTCTGCGCATGTGCAGAGGCCACTCTGCGCATGTGCAGCCGAAATCGCCGTACACGTATTTTGTCCGCCGCAAAGGGGGTGGATAGGGGCGTGAGGGGCTACGAAGCCTCATTTGCATATGCATACGCCCCGCGTTTCATGGGCGTTCCCATGCAAACGCGGGGCGTACGCATGCTAATGAGGCTATGACGCGTGGGTACAGGGCGGGCATCTGACATCGCCGGATGTCAGCTGCCCGCCCCCATACAAGATTTCACACGGACAAGTGTCCGTGTGGTCTTGTGTTGCGGGACCTGGTGGAGCGTGCGGCCCTGCATTCGATGTTCGGCGACCATCGAATGCAGGGGCTGCTCCCACCATGGAGGAGGCGTATCCCCGTCCACAATCATGCGGATCGCCACATGGCCGCGTACGGACGGCCGTGGCGATCCGTATGGAAGGCGGGGATTCGTCTGGTGCGGTCGGAGCCGCATATGCGGCTCCGGCCGCACCGATCAGAATAAGGGCCTATGTGTGTAGAATTTTGAGGGAAAGAATTAATTTATTCCATTTTGTAATAAAGCTGTAACATAAAAAAATTAGAAAAATTGAAGCGCTGCAAATACTTTCCAGATCCACTGCATAAGTATTGAACACATCAACCTTTTTCTCAGAAAATATATTTCTAAAAACGCTATTGTAATGAATTTTCACCAAATGTCAGCAACAACCCATGCAATCTACACATGCCTTAAAAAAAAATGGGCTTCTTTTCGCGCCCCGCACCGACCCCCATCGATCTGTGCTGCTCCACTCCTCACCTGATTTCCGGGCAGCCTCCCCTAGGCGATTAGTATGATTGCAATATGTGGCAGGGTGTACCGCAACTGCTTGGTACATCCTGCCCACGAAGAAAGGGAGGTGCAAAAAGGTATGGAAAGTCAAGACATCAGCTGTTTCAGCCCCAACTGATGGCCTATAAAAAGGTGTCTCCTTACCGAGGTGTCACACAAGAAACATCTCATGGTGGGTAAAAGCAAAGAGCTCTCTCAAGACCTTCGCTCCCTTACTGTTCCAAAACATACTGATGGCATTGGTTGCAGAAGTATTTCTAAACCTCTGATGTTCCAGTGTGGACTGTTGGGTCCATAATTCAGAAGTGGAAAGAACCTCATTTCACCATGAACCACCCACGACCAGGTGCTCCTTGCAAGATTTCTGACAGAGGAGTGAAAATAATTATTAGAAGGGTTGTCCAATAGCCAATGACCACTTGTGGAGAGCTTCAGAAAGACCTGGAATTAGGTGGTCCAATGTGGACCTAGACATTGTCTACCATTTATACCGTAACCTGGAGAACATTTCATTACAGTAGCCCCATTACAATTATATTTACTGAGAAAAACGTTGATGTGTTCAATATATATTTTGCCCGCTCCACTGTATGTATTCTCTTGAAACCATATAGAACACAGAAGTGCAGTTTTTTGTGGGTATACACACGAGATTCACTGTCATATTGTGAGTTTCATACGCAAGTTTCCTTATTCATTTTTCAAAATGGATGATCTGATTTTGATGCTTTGTTCCAGAACTTCCTGACCGATCTTGCAGCTGGGAAGGCACGTGTAGATGAAATCAACAACATGGCTGATAAACTTGTCAAAAGCGCTCCTCACAAGAAGAAAGAAATTCAGGACCACCAGAGAAATATCCAAAATAGGTATACATTCTTTATTTACATTGCTTGGGAACAGCCATATGATCCCTGGGGCATATGTAAGAATTTTACAGGTGCAGGATACCAGCCAACCGTGGATGTTTTTTAAATCGACAATCATCTACAAATTGAAACCATGGGGCAGATGTATTAAGCCTGGTGAAGAGATAAAGTGGAGATAAAGTAGAAGGTGTCAACGCACCAGCCAATCAGCTATGTTTGAAAAATGACAGGTAGGAGTTGATTGGTTGGTGCATTATCTCCATTTTATCTCTTCACCAGGCTTAATAAATAAAAAAAAGCACCTGTGATTGGATAGCATCCTGCAAACTCACACCCTATTACATATGCACCCTATATTTTATCCAGAGCCTCTTTCTAAACCACTGCTCCATGTAATCCAGATCCCTTTCCCTCCAGTGTGGCTTATTTTTTCTGTAGAGTCTGCTTTGTAGTGATAGATCCAGTTCTGAGAAATCATCTTTCTCTCACTCAGCTGGAACCATCTGGAAGTCCTGAAAGACCAGAAAGGCTCTGAGCTAATAGGTCTGGCTGATGTGAAGACCTTTCTCCAGAACTGTCAGAATATGGAATTACTTATACAGGAGAAGCTAAGAGAGATGGAGGAATCAGAGCCATCTGGTAACCTAGAATCAGAGGAACGTAAACTGAAGGCACATGAGAGAGACATCCAAGTATTGGAAAGTAAAATTGCCTATCTAAAGAGTATGGAGGAATCGTAAGTACCAGAGAACATTATATAAGTCATAGCTTTTGTATGTTTCTGTCTTTCTATTTGTTCTTCCTTTCCTGGGGTCCTTGTCTCTCTTTCCCCCATTCCGCCTTTATCTCCCAGAATCCCCCATCTCTTCAGTAGGAATGGAGTCTGGACAATAATATCATGTCATGAATGAAAGCCTATTCTTTATTTAAAAAAATTGTGGTGACATTTTCGCTTGCTCCCTTTGTCATCTCTTTCCTCAGGTGCCCAGTAATTGGTAGGCTTGCGGGAGGTTTTGTCTCTCATGCTGTGTACACACGGTGCGATTTGCACTATCGATTTTTTACTTTATAGTCCAAATCACATAGCACATGGTGCAAATAGCACCATGCTATGCAGAACCTGATCCCGATGCAGGGCTCCACGGCATCGAAATGAAATGTAGGAAGAAATGTGCCTTTCCTCCCCGCCAGGCATCGGAGGCCATTGATATCGAAACGATATCAACGGCTGCCGGATTGGCCCGTGTGGACACAATTTATAGTCTTTGAGTCAGCACACCTAATTCCATGATAAAATCATTGTTGTGTATAAAATCTGTGTGATACCTGGTGGTAAATGATGCTGAGCAACTTTGTGAGTCAGTGTAGGGGCTGCACAGAAGGGAAGGCTGACGTAATTCACCAGTTTAACAAATTATTGCTACAGAGATTGATTCATTGAGCTCATTCCCATTAGGTGCGAGTCAGCAAATGTAAATTAGTTTCATGATACACACAGACTTTGCATGAAAGTTCCAATTAGAAATGGCCATTTCCGCTAGTTTCTACAAAATGCTGCCAGGGAGAAGTGCATGACAAAGTTGGGAGACCTTATTGGACCCTCCAAAAATGTCAATTTTGTTAGCAAAAATTATATAGAAAGCTGTAAATGGGCATAAATTAAGTACTGGATGCTCTTAAAAGTGTCAAATGGCTGTTTTTTTTTTAAAGTAAATAATTATATAAAGCAAACAAATTTCATTACAAAGGAATCATGCTTGTTAATCCCACGGGTGCACCATAGCTTTCCATCTCAGTGCACAGTTTGCTGAGAATGGCACGCGGTGCATGGGAGGCGCTCGTGCATCCTAGTCTTGGCGAATGGCACACTGGCTCCATCTGTAAATTAAAAATGCAAAACAGTAGAAAACGGTGCTTTAAAGGTGACTAAATTATTTAAAAAAATAAATACTTTACTTAAATGTGTGGTTCATATTCTAATTAAAAAGTTGATTTGGGGTAATTTGAGGCCATATCTATGTTATTATTGTCCCAATTAAGCTAAATCAGATCCTCCAAATTCCCAATTAATCATCATGGAGGAGGGGGTTTGGCCAAGGGGTTTTGAAGCAAATATGGACATTTTTAACTTAGAATAAAGATTTTCCCAACATGTCCACACCCCCAGGAGGGTTGCACACAAAAAAAATTGAACTTTCACTGGAAAAAAAGTGTGAGCTTGGAATTGGATAGGACATTTTGCCATGAGAACGTCTCGCAGGACCCAACTCGCAGGTGGATTGACACAATGACTGACAGGCTGGCTAACCTGTAATGGTTTTGAGAGGTTTTGCTCATGGTGTTGAATGATACTTTCTTTCAGAATGAGAGACACAAATCCACAAGAAAGCTTAGCCATCAGGAAGCAGATTGAACAAATGGAAAAGCTTCTGGAAAAGCTAAAGCAGCAAGCTCAAGAGAAAAAGGACGTACTGCAGAAGGCCAGGGAGCAGAAGACCTTCCTGCAGGAGAGTCACAGACAGATGCTTTGGGTGCAGGACATAAAGGACAAACTAACAAGTGAGGAGATGGGCACTGACGTGGCATCTGCTGAACAGCTCCTGCGGGATCACCAATACCTTCTTAAAGAAATCCAGGGTCAGCGAGACAGGTGAGGGCCTAAACAGACCCATAAGTTCCATTAGACCAACTCTCAATTGATATAATATTTTATTGTACTAATTTTTCTTATGAATAGAACTATTGAACTCCAGCAAATGGGTCAGACTGTATTACAGTCCAGTAACAACCCAGAAGTGCGAGATTCCTTAGTGAGCCTCTCCCAGGGATACAATGACCTCAGCGATTTGTGGCTGGAGAGAAGAGTCCGGCTTGAACAGGGTCTGGAGATGCAGCAGTTTTTGAGAGAAGCCGACAGCATCAATGCCGCCATCTCAAGCCATGAAGCATTTTTGCGGGTGGATGATCTCGGGGTAAGGCAGGACTGAGCAGGGCTTCCATCATTTTTAATGTAGAAGAAGAACCCATTCATGTAGCACAGGCATGGCCAAACTGTGGCCCTCCAACTGTTGTGAAACTATACATCCCAGCATGCCTTGCCATAGTTTTAGCATTCCTTAATAGCAAAACTTTGGCAAGGTATGATGGAAATTGTAGTTTCACAACATCTGGAGGGCCATAGTTTGGTGATACCTGATCTAGACAATACAAATGTTATATCTCAAACCCGTTATGACCTTATTCCCCTTGTGCTGTTAGTTTGCGTTTCTCAAGAGTTTAGGTTATGGAAAAATTTGTGGTATAACATTGCCGTGGCACATATAGGACTCGGCCATACACACTATACTTTACAGTGCTATGTTTGATGGAGTATGCAAAATACGGTGAATTTTCTAGATCTACAATATTTGGTAGTAATGATTGAACTACTCTTGAAACTACCTCTCAGGATTACGTTATGGAAAAACTCAGTTGCACTACTACAGAGGGCACGTTTATATTTGTGCATTCATTAAGTCTGTGTTGATACTTTGTTGTCAGCGCTTGTGAAGATACTGTATATTCCAAGAACTCTACTTGTGTGTTTTATATATGTTATCACCCGAAGTCTAGAACATAAACTATTGGCCAATCTCATGCCATTGGGCTCTTTCTTAATATAGGGTATTCAATACACTAGTACTGTAGTATAATCACAAGATAAAAAAAACAATCCTTACCGAATTGACCATTCAACAAAATCAATAAAAACATGTAATTGCACATGCTTTTTGTTATTTTATCGCCCATGCTCCATTTATACCCCTTTCAGACATATGACCTAGCAATTACTTGGCATTTAGAGTACCAGGTCTTTTTGCCGGGAGCAGCCTTACACTCTTTCATACCGAGCAGCAATTTACCGGGTTAAAAAGTTCGGGTCTACAGTATGGTGGTCGACACCATTATGTCGACATGGGAAAAGGTCGACATGGTTCTAGGTCGAAAGGTCATTAGTTCGACAGGTCATTAGTTCGACTAGTGTCTAGTCTAGGTCGACAGACAAAAGGTCGACATGGGGTTTTTCACAGTTTTTTGAGCCGACATGTGCCGGCAGGCGGTATTTCATGCCCTACCATCCACTAAGGCATGGTGGGAGAATAAAATAGTGTGCCCGAAGCATCGCAAGTGCAGCAAGCCATGCGAGAGGATGCGGTGCACTTTAAACTGTGTCCATGACGACTGTGTTGACATTTGGGTCAAAAAATAGTAAAAAACCCCATGTCAACCTTTTGACTGTCGACCTAGACACTGTCGAACTAATGTCCTTTCGACCTAGAACCATGTTGACATTTTCCCAAGTCGGATAGACCTATGTTGACCTTTTCCCATGTCGACCTAATGGTTTCGACCTAATGACTGTCGACCATCATGCTGTAGACCAAATGATCCCAACCCAAAAAGTTCAACCCGGTAATTTGCTGAAGAACACAGGTATTTCTTCTGGGTGAAAGAGTCAACCTGGGTCATATATATCGGGTCTTTGACCCTGGTAAATTACAGGGTCATAGACCCAGGACTTACAACCCATATTAACCCTTACACACAGAAAAAGGACCCGCATTGAACGGCAAACTACTGGGTAAAACTGCTTTTCCCAGTAATTTGTTTTTCTGTGTGAAACTGGTTTCAGTGATGTATAGTGATATGTTATTTGGAGCATCTTATACATTTGTGATGGGTGTTTATCAAAACCTGGATATAAATAAAGTAGAAGGTGATTAAAGCACTAAAGGGGCCTACACACCGGGCGATCTCAGAGCTTTTTCTAAGCGATCTGACTAGATCACTTAGAAAATGCCCCTACATCGCTCCGTGTGAAGGGGCCATAGCGATAGGAATGCGCGGCCCAGTGTGTCGTTATCGCCCGGTGATTAAAATCCAGCATGATGGATAAATCTAGTTAATCGCCGGACAGGACCAGTGATCTCACCGGAGAACACTGGCCCTGACAGATCGCCCAGCACACATCACTGTGTGCTGAGCGATTGTGCTAAGTGACCAATCAGCTTCTATTTCTAATGAGAGTCAAGTGATGATTGGTTAGTGATTTATCTCTACTTTATCTGTCTCCATGTCTTATATGTTCTTCAACTACAGAAAGAACATATTAAACTTGTAATATGTATAGTTGATTTTTATTAAGAGCATGAGATATAGGTAAGGTCTGTGAACAAAGCATTTTAAAGACACTTTACTGCTTTTCAGAATCTAGCTGTTTCTTATCAGATTAGTATTTTACCGTTGGTTTATTGCTTTTCAGAATCTAGCTGTTTCTTATCAGATTAGTATTTTACCATTGGTTTATTGTCTGTGTTTATTCTGATGCTTCCCAGGACCAACTGGACACAGTGCAGAGCCTTCTGAACAGGCACGGGCAGTTTGCAAAAGTCCTGGATTCACTGGAGAACCGAGTGAATGGTCTACAAAGGAACGGAGAGACGCTGGTGGGGAACGGTCACTTTGCCAGTGCCTTGTAAGGAATTCTGTTACAACTAATCCTGTTACATCCACAGCAATACCTGACAGCATCAGTAATCTTTGTTTCCTAAATATATATATTTAGCACTGCCTCATTTCTTCTATAGGATACAGCAGAGGGTGTCAGACACACAGAAGCGATATAGAAGTTTGGATGAAAAAGCCGAAGATAGACAAAAGTGCCTCTTGGATTCGCTGAGACTTCAGGTTGTGCCAACTAATTTTTCATTGGTATCCAGACTGACAATGGCCCTTATTCAGATCTGATCGCAGTACAAATTTGTTCGGAAATGGGCAAAACCATGTGCACTGCAGGTGGGGCAGATGTAACATGTGCAGAGAGAGTTAATTTTGGGTGGGGTGTGTTGAAACTGAAATCTAAATTGCAGTGTAAAAATAAAGCAGCCTGCGCAGAAACAAAATAACTCGCACAAATCTAACACTCTCTATACACGTTACATCTGCCCCACCTGCCGTGCACTGTATTGGAAAAGTTAAAGCCTCTCAGACTTATGAATGTCAGAAATGTATTCTGTGAGTGAAGCCAGACGTACTTCATATGTAATAAAAAAAAGTAAACCATCTTCCCGTCGATATAGGAATTTAATCGGGATGCCACCGAGCTATTGGTGTGGATGGAGGAGAAGTATAAGATTGCCCTGGATGAGTCATATCGGGACCCAACCAATATCCTACGTAAGCTGAAATGGCACGAGGCTGCCGAGCGAGAGATGGAGGCCAACCAAGTGCGCGTTGAAGACTTAGTGAAGGTCTGTACATATGCGGATGCTCCCCACTAGTATAGCGCAGGAACAAATGATATAGAGTTAATAGGGGTAATGCTTGTTAAATAATATCTCAAAAATGCCCTATCCATTATCCTCATTGTATAAGTGTATGGCACCTGTTCACCCCTGGGGCTGGCTTTTACAGGGTCATTCATTTAAAAACTAGGACAAAACTAGGATTTTTTCTTTCTTTGACATGATTACACCTTTAAATCACAAAGCAGTCTCACTGGGAACCCCATAGATCACTGCCGTGAATAGTGAAGCTCCCAAACAATCCTCAGTATAAAATGAGTCTGTAGAAGAGGCATAAATGAGAAGAGTCAATCATCAAACTGACTGAGGCACTATTTAAGGGATCTATGTACTAAGACTTGGAGACAGAAAAATGCAAGGAGATAAATTACTAGACAATCAGCTCCTAACGGCCATGTTACAGGCTGTGACCGGAGCTGGTTGGTACTTTATCTCTCTCCAATGCTTAGTACATAGACTCCTATGCCATCTGGGCTTAATAACTGCTGCTTCTTCTTCAGCCCATCCACTCCGCCCAGTGCTTTGCTCCTCTGCCAAGGCCCCTTGCCTTCCCTTTAACGGCTCCCGGCTGCTGTCCACCCTGACTACAAATGCTCCTGCCGACACCCGAGCGCCCAGCCAGAGATAACACCACCTTGCCATGTGACACATTTGTCAATCAGCCGCGTCCCCCTCTATCCCAGCAGCAGTGCTGTTTCCCTTCCCAGAGACTGAGCATTGGCAGCAGCCATAGACAGAGTCTTTGGTCTGCGGCTGTTACCAGGTGTGCTGACGTCGCCGCCTGTCTCGTCCCTCGCCGAGCCTTCTCACACACACACACTGCCTGGCCCTGCCGCAGTGATTTTTCTTGGACTTGATTCACGAAAATCATTATTGCTCAGCTACCAGCTGATCTGTTGTCAACACGCTGACTGTGACATGGCTAAACTGATGTTTTTCACCCTGGGGAATATGTATCAAAGATTAGACCCTCTATGCCCAGGGGGAGGAGCAAGGATGGGGGGGGGGGGGCTTGCTCCTTCACTATCCACGCCACCACTGCTTGCCTTTAGTAACCAGGTGGCAAATGGAGTGGAGCCAGCCACCATGCCCGAAGCCTGGCAAGCGAAGCAAGCCCGCGAGGGTCCCTTCTTCAGACCTTGCTCCTCCTCTCTCCACCCCCTCTTCTCCCCTGTGATGTCAGGAGATCCCTTAGCCCACTACAATTTAGACCTAACCCTTAACTAGGGTGACCAACCCATCCCTTTAATCCGGGACACATATGAATTACACAGGTTCTGTGGCAGTTTAAAACCAGGTGAAATGGAGTCTTGAGGTGTGGCAGTTTAAAACCAGGTGAAAGCCAGCCACAAAACCTGTGTAATTAATATGTGTCCCGGATTAAAGGGATGAGTTGGTAACCCTACCCTTAACTGAAGCAGTAAGTAAAATGGAGGATATCACCCTTTGACCTGTCACATGGCAAAAGGCAGCTAGACATGGGCAAATGAATATAGATCTACAGTACATAGAATAAAGTAGACTTAAGCAGTAGAGTGCAGAACATTACCTAATCACATAAATCTTGACAAGGTAATATGATCACTAATAATGCTGTGGATACAGTAGACCTGTCATTTTATAAGCTTGTAACATGGGAGTAAGGCTTATATTGGCGTTTACTATCTCTCTACAAGGATTGATACATCTCCCCCTCTATCTTCCTCTTGCTATAGGTTGGAACGCAGTTGCTGAAAGAAGATCACTATGCGAAAAGCTCTATCCAGTCCAAGATGTCGGAAGTCACACGGAAGTGGGAGGAGCTAAATAGAAAGATGTCTGAGAGAGGAGATAAGCTGAGACAGGCTGGGCAGCAGGAGCAACTGATGGAGCTGCTGCAGGTCAGTCCAACTGATGGAGCTTCCTTCAGTGCTCCCAAACCTAATACACCAGTTCATCCGGTATTAGAAGCTGTCTAGTAAAATGAAAACACATATACAAAAAGGTTCCTTCGCATTAACCAGATGGAAGAAAGACATCAGGCTTTAGGTCCGATTCAGACCTGCTCACTGGGCTGCGAGTGCCTACCAGTCACTGGGTAGACAGTGTCTAGATCGACCACCAATGGTCGACACATTGAAATGGTGGACATCGACAAAAGGTTGACACAAGCTTATGGTCGTCATAGACATTGTCGACCTGAATAAGGTTGACATGAGTTTTTGTAAGTGTACCGCGTCCCCTAGCATCGCTTGCTATGCTCGCCATGCTTGGTACACGGTGCCTCCCTATGCTCGGCACACTATTCTGCTCCCACTCTATGCCCACTTGGGTACTAGAGTATGAAACCCACCTCTTTTAAGAAAAAAAAAACACAAAAAACTCATGTCAACCATATCTACATTGACTATAAGTTTGTATCAACCTTTTGTCAATGTCGAGCTTGGTTATGTCGACCATTTTGACTTATTTACTGTCAGAGCCGGCCCTAGCCTAAATGATGCCCTAGGCAAGATTTTGGCTGGTGCCTCCTAGCACCGGCACTAGTTCCGCCTCTGACCCTGCTCCCCTTTCCCAGCACCATCAACCCTCATCATAGCAGTCATCATTTTGGTGCTCCTACCCGCAATATTTAAATAGAAACAGTGCACACATTCAGTGCGCAGCCCAAACAGGGGTGTGTTCTTGCTGGGAAGGGGCATGGCCACCCAATAGTACCCCCAATTCAAATTATGCCACACAGTAGTGCAACTTTATTCACATTATATCATGCGATGGTGTCCCTTATTCACGTTACATCACACAGTAGTACCACTTTACCTTATGTACATTACTCCTCACATTATTCACATTATACCCTTAGAAAAAAATCCTGAGAAAATATTGTATTTTAAGCACCTCCATGGCCACACTGCAACCCAGCACAAAGCAGTGTGAGCTGTGCAGAGGAGAAGAGCTGCTTTCCATGAATACACTATTTCATATGCAGATACAGCCTCACTCACACACAGAATATAGGCATGCTGCATATCATTTTAATCAGCAGAAGCTGCTGATGCCCCTAGGCATTCCAAATGCCCTAGGCAATTGCCTAGTTTGCCTATGCCTAAGGCCGGCTCTGTTTACTGTCGACTGTATTCCAGGTGACTGGCATCATAGAGCAACAGTCACTTTCTGCCATTTGACACTTGAAACACATCAGGTGAATAATATCCATCTAATAAACATGTGTATGTATGTATGTATGTATGTATATGTATGTATATATATATATATATATATATATATATATATATATATATATATATATATATATATATATATATATTAGGTGATTCATCGCGCCCTACGGGCGCTCTTCACACCGTCGTAAGGGGCTGAGCCCCCTTAATTTGTGAACATTTGTATATGAGAAAGATGGTTAGAATTGTATGAAAGATGGCCTGTATTGCAACTTGAGTTATAGGTGAAATGTGTTAAATAGAGAGCATATGATGTGGAAGGGGGTGTGTATTATTTTGTTTAATTAAAAAGCGGTTACAGAGTAAGATGTACATTGATAGTGGGGATGGTACAGTGACATTTGTGGGTGTGGGGGGGGCTGTGTGTGCATGTTGTTTAGGTGTGTGTGTGTGCAATAGTATAGTAGGGTGTTTCTGAGTCAGCGGCTCCCCACTGGCGGAGGTCACGACACAGGAGAACAGGAGGCTGGGTAGTGATAGGGGTGTGTGGGCATAAGGGGGACTAAAGAGGAGGGTGGGAGATACTGTGCAGCTTCTGCCAGTGGGTGAGGGTCCAGCGTGGCAGTACAGGATGGTGGCCCTTAGTCAGTGTCTCCTCCTACTGGGTGGGAGTTCGGGTGCATGAGAGCAGGAGGCTGGGCTATGAGGCATGATACTGGCATGTGGGCAAAACAGCGTTAGCGACTCCCCAGTGATGGAAGTTACGGTTCAGGAGAGCAGGAAGCTGGGTAGCGATAGGGGTGTGTGAGTATACGGGGGACTAAAGAGGGGCTTAGGGGTGCCGTGAATTGCGGGAGGGGCGTGGGGGGTGCCGTGAATCAAGGGAGGGGGGCGCAGGTGTCGGCGAATCGCGGGAGAGGGCGGGGGTCCGCAAAGCGTGGGAGGGGGCGTGAATTGCGCGAGGGGGGGGTTGCGAATCGCAGGAGGGGGGGTGCGCGGGGGGTCCGTGAATTGCGGGAGGGGGGGTGCGCGGGGGGTCCGCGATTTGCGGGAGGGGGGGCACGGGGCGCGATGAATCAACCTAGTTGGTTATATATTCTTGTAGAAGTGGATGATGGTAGGATGTTGCTGTCATTCAGAACGCATTTACATAAACAGTAATCGTAGCAGTAAAAGGTCTGACTTAAAACACCTACAGTAAAACAGAACAGGTGTTATATATTATACAAAGAATTGGTTGATGATGTCTAGGTTGACGTGCACATAGTTGTCACTGGAAAAAAATTGCCACAAGAAAAAAATCAACACAGAAAGTTCAACACATGTAAATGTTGACATAAGTGTGGCACTTCATCGGTGTCCATGTCGACACATGAGAATGAATATGAAAACATTTAAAAAAAGAAAAAGAAATCTTCAAAAACTCATGTCAACCTTTTTCATTGTCGACCATAGCCGTGCCAGTGTTTTGCATGTGCCATATAATCCTGGGGTTGCCGTGAATCGCGCGCGGGGGTGGGGGGGGAGGAGGTGAGGGGTGTCCGCGAATCACGGGAGGAGGGGTCGTGGGTGGATGGCGTGAATTGCGGGAGGGGGGGGGTGTGGGTGCCGCAAATCGTGGGAGGGGGGGGGCGCGGGGGTTTGCAGTGAATCGTGGGAGGGGGGGTCGCGGGGTGCCGCGAATCGCAGGAGGGGGGGGGTGTCACGGGGTGGGGCCGCAAATCGCGGGAGTCACCGGGGGTGCCGCGAATTGCAGGGGGTGTGCTGCAAATCGCGGGAGGGGGGTCACGGGGGGTGCCGCGAATTGCCACAAGAAAAAATCAACATAGAAAGGTCAACACATGTAAATGTTGACATTAAGTGTGGCACTTCATTGGTGTCCATGTCGACACATGAGAATGAATTTGAAAACATTGAAAAAGTGAAAAATAAATCTTGTCAACCTTTTTCATTGTCGACCATAGCCATGTCAGTGTTTTGCATTTGCCATTTAATCGTGGGGATGCCGTGAATGGGGGGGGAGGGAGGGAGGTGCATACCTCCCAACATGACACATTGCTCTGTTTCTGGACTTTCTTCTTAATTTATGGATTACCATCACCTGTACTTAAACACCTTTCTTATCAATTACCCTGTTTAAAACAGGTGATGACAATCATAAATTAAGATGGAAGTCCACAAACAGAGCATTCTGTCCCTCCTGGAGAGGGTCATGTTGGGAGGTATGGAGGTGTGGGGCGCTCACCTGGTGTGTCTGGTGAGTAGCTGTGTCTTTGCTGTGTAACATGGTGAGTAGCTGTGTCTTTGCTGTGTAACATGGTGAGTAGCTGTGTCTTTGCTATGTAACATGGAGAGGCAGAGGGTGTCTGGCAGTGGCACTGTCTGTGGGCTCACTGGGCTGGTTCTCTGTCATGTGAGTCAGTCATGTGAGTCAGACTCAGCGTTACAGCTGCAGACACACTTTGAGTGACAGATGTAGCCAAATATATAAGATATATATATATATATATAGAGAGAGAGCAGGGGGATGGCACTCCAGTAAATATGCAGTGGATGGCCGGGGTGCACGCTCAAGGGGTATAGACAGAGGGGGGAGCGGGCGGCACACACTCGGACTTGTTTGAAGAAAGATAACAGACACTAGGTGCTGTTAGCAACGTTTCGGGGTTTTATTCCGTTGTCAAGCTAAGCTTGACAACGGAATAAAACCCCGAAACGTTGCTAACAGCACCTAGTGTCTGTTATCTTTCTTCAAACAAGTCCGAGTGTGTGCCGCCCGCTCCCCCCTCTATATATATATATATATATATATATATATATATATATATAAAATATATATATTTTTTAAATTTAGCTCCCTTTTTTTTAGTAGCTCATGCTTTAATTAATTATTTATTTACAGTTTCTTAAATATTGCAACAGATTCCGTTACAATTTAATTGGTTTAACTTGCACGGCTGTCCTACTAGCTGCTCTAAGTAAGTTACAGATTTGATGTCATATATTTTATTGAACAAACCTTTTCCAGCATTAATTATACAGAGAACCCCGCTAACAGAAAACAGATTGAACATATTATACCCTGATGAAGGCACTGAGGTTCTGCCACTAAATCTTTTTTAAACTTGAAATCAAGGAGACCACAGATCAATATCCAACTGCTATCCAGTTCAGCGTCTCGAGGTTTTATAGATGTGAACTTTACTTGACACCAGAACTTACTTGCCCTGATCTTGGCAGCCGGCATTGGGTGAATTTTATTTATTAATGGAATACCCTATAAAAAAAATTATGCAGTTTATATCAGTCATCGATGAGTTCCAAAGAAAACGGGGTTACATTTTCATATGTGGTGATAGAAAAATAATGGCATGTTCTGTGAGAGCTTGGAAACAAATAACGAGAATTTACAGTCAGTTCTCTTATTGCCTACACTGGTTCCCATTCATATACAGAATCCAATTCAAACACAACTCTCAGTGACTATTCCTTCCCTATGTCCCCATTCTGCTATTCATACACGCGGCTTTCTCTCCTCCTTTCTGATCACCTCTTTCTGCTCCCATCTTCAGGTTTTCTTACCCACTGAATTATCTTCCCCCAACCACAGTTTCTCTAACAAGCTGGGCACACAAATAACAATGTGTACAGTGGTATAGATTGTTTGAGGAGGGCCCCAAACCGGTATCTTGCCTAGGGCCCCAGGAGGTCTAAATTTGCCTTTTACTGTATGTAGCAAACAAAATAAAATAGAGGGGATTTTGACATATTTTGATCAAATATGCTTTATTGCAGCCCACATCAAGGGACCCCAATTTTCTGGAAATCCCTACCCTAGCATATATGATCTGCCAATTGTTACATTGCAGTTATATGTACTCCCCTCCCATATACAGAGGGGAACATGTATACAGGGCTGGACTGTGAGCCTCACCCAACAAGGCCTGTTATAGCCGTAACTGGAAGCTGCCATGATTTGTGAACTTGAAGCAAAATAGAATTGAATATTTAGTGGCAATATTACTGATATTATATATATAGCAAACAAATCAAAGGGCTTTTTTCATATATTGATCAAAATATTTAAGCTTGCAGCCCACGTCAAGGGACCCCCGATATTCTGCAAGTCCCTACCTCACTACCCTATCATATACTGTATATGCTCAGCACACCATTACATTATCATGTCTTTTGTATTGATTTCCAATATTGTAATTCATTAATTGTGCTAATTAACTTAACTAGAATTTGACAATATACCACTAGAATTGTCTGCCAATTCTAAAAGAACTATGGACTATCAAAAGGCCTTCAACTTAATAGACTGTGGGGTAGATGTATGGAGGAGTGAGTAAGAGGAGAAGTGAGCAAGAGGAGAAGTGGCCTATGACAACCAATCAGCTGCTCTGTATCATTTTATATTATGCAAATTATAGATGCTACTTCAATGATGATTGGTTTCCATGGGCCACTTCTCCTCTGGCTCACTTATCCTCTCTGATTATACATCTGCCCCTGTGTTACCTCTGTGGGGTATATTCAAGGGTTTGGAGAGCTGTGACAGTGAGCAGTGCTGACTGCTCACTTTTACAGCTGACACGGTCAGTATTCAACTGACCCCTTGCACACGCCGTTTCCACCTCTCTCTCTCCAACTTAATGCAGCGGGCTTCCTGCATTTGCCGTGAGCCTCACCATTTGGAGGAATCCTCGCCATCCTCTGACAGTGAGGATTCCCCCAGAACATTGAATACGGTGAGCGTCCGGCACGGGGGTTAATTTTCGCTTGTTTTTGGCGACCCTCGCCATTTAACCCCCTTGCCGGCTGCATTGAATACGGCCCTGTGTCTGTCTAGAGCTGTGAGTCAATAGAATCAGATCAAGTGGTTGATTTATCAGCAATCACATTCTCAGATGTGGATGTGCTGTTATAATGTTGGCCTAATTCTCAGTGTGATAATTGATTACAATGCACAGATGTACTCTAGCAACTATCGCATGCAGGGACAGAGCTTGTGAGAGCCATTTCCCTTCAATGCCACTTTGCAGCCAAATTGGGATAGTTTTAATGAAAATACACTGATTATGAGCTGCGAATGCGCATCCACCAATGATATCGCCAGCACCCCTTCCCCATGTTGTTAACCCCATTGCACGCATGTGGCATTATGTGTAATGTGCCTTACGGTGTGCTGCATATTGTGGAAGATGCATCACAATGTGTGGCATAATGTGGAATAGGCATTGCTGTGAGGCATAATGTTTAATGGGAATTAGCGAGAGCGAACGGCCCGGTGACTGAAACTCACCGAAGTCGTATGTGCAAACCATGACCATGTGGGACAGAGATGCACTTGGCCCATTACGAATGGTTCTGAATCAGCCCCCATGTATGAAACTAATGTTTGATTTAACCCTTGTATCACCATATAAATAAAAAGTAATAATATGTCTTAATCTAGGATGCCAAAGTGAAGATTGAGAAGATAGAGAAGGTTCTTCAATCCCCCGAGTCTGGACATGACCTGAGAACCAGCCGTGACCTACTCAAAGAGCACCGTCAGCTGGAGAACGAGAGCAGGGAGTTAGCCGACAAAATGAACTCAATTGTTTCGCGGGCTCAGACAATGGCCACCAACCATTTCAACTCACAAGGGATCATGGATGAAACCATGAAGTATCTGCGCAGGTAACATATTTTATGGTCAATGCTAAAATACAGCTGGATTAGCATTACATTGCCTTTATTGTAAGCCTACAACAAAAATGAAGTTGAGGTCACACAATGACCTTTTCCCCCCTATTGATGTTCCATCCTCCTATTTAGTATTTAAATCTAATCAAATAATTATAAAAAATAAATAATTAATTTTGGTAGTTGGGCGCTAAAGCCCCATACACACTACATGACACGGCCGAGGCCAATACTGTTAACGATATCCGCCGATATTGTCCGTACTCACTGAGCGATATCAACAGCCGATATCAATCAGTGATGTCACCAGGGCCTGTTAAACATGCAGGCCATTTCACTATAACGGCAAATTGACCTGCATGTTTCGAAGACATCAGTCACCATTAACGACTCATGGGAGCGTGCATCGTTAACGATATTGAGTGTACACACTAGACGATATTGTGAACCATTTCGATCAGACGCCTCTTTCTGAACGAAATGGTTCACAATATCGCCTAGTGTGTATCGGGCTTAAGATGTCACAAAGGCAATAGCAAGCAATCAGATTAATGATTTCATCATCTAACTCAGTCACGATTGGTCAGCTGCTGTTCTCTCGTAGTGGCTTGCGGCATATTGCTATACTTTCTTAGTAAATACTGTAGCTCCTGTTTCTCTAACAATTTTACAAGTGGTGCTTTACAATCCTTTTCAGATTTCAGTCCCTGCAGGAGCCTTTGACAAAAAGAGGAGAATTCCTGCAAGCTAAAGTGAATCAATATGAATTTTATCATTATTTTGATCTTGAAATGACATGGATTGCTGAAAAGGCGCCTCTTGCCAGCTCCACTAATTTTGGCAAGTCCTTGGATGCAGCGCAAAGTTTGCTTCAAAAACATAAGGTAACACCACATTCTCCAGTATAAACTAGGCATAATCCTTCTTGTCGGTATGCATGGATAAGCTGGCACACAAGCTTATGTGACATCATTTATAATTCTCACAATTAATACACTCACTGTGGAGTTCAAATACATTTTAATATGATAATCGTCTCCATTTCTAGGATGACCCATTGGGACACAAAGTTGGTTCTTAAACCAGGGCCGAAATTAGGATTTTTGTCTCCCGGGGCAAGGCAGTAATTTGGCTCCCCCAAATATAAACTTATAACACACAGTAGTGCAATCTTATCCACATTGCACCACACAATAATTCACCACAATAATTCACCTTATTAACATTACTCCACATATAAGTGCCCCTTATACACATTATAGCACATACAGTTGGTGTACTACTGACCTCAGGAATATGAGAGTAGGGAGGAGGCAGAATTTGCTAGTTACAGCAGCAGCACACACACACTATCATACATACAGGATGTTTAAAAAAGAGAGACCCATTTTCAAAGCAATATATATTTTGCAATGGCAATACTGTATGTTGCAATTACATAAAAAGTTACAAAGGGTTTTAGGAGTTATTGAATTTTACTGACCATTTTATAAATGTGCCCTCCATCTGGTGTACAGACAACATTGAAACTGTAGTTAAATTCCTCCTGAACGTTACAGTGTGTCTTCCACTGAAATCACCAGTGCTGTTATTTTGTCTTAGAGTTCATTCAGATTAATTGCTAATGGTGATACAAAAACATTGTCTTTGATGTATTCCCACAAGAAAAAGTTGCAAAGTGTAATGTTTGCGGATCTTAAAGGCCAAAGAGTGTAGCGCCAAGTCTCCGGGTACTGTGCGACCTATCCAACGTTCAGGCTGTGTGTCATTTAGAAAATGTTAAACCTGAAGGTGCTTATGTGGCAATTCTCCGTCTTGCTGAAAAATGAAGTCATCGGAATCTTCGTTGAGTTGTGGAAAGAGACAGTTGTACAGCATTTGACCCGTACCTCTGTTTCACTCTAAAAGAAAGGGCTTTAAACCGCTCTTTGAGAAATGGCACAGAACACGTTCACTTTTGGGGAATCAGTCATGCTCTACAGTTTTGTGTGGATTGTCTATGGTCAACGCAACCTGTACAGTATGACCTCATGATTAAATGTCACCGTAACACATCGTATGAGACTGCAAGTTCTCGGCTGGAATGTTGAGTGGACTTGAGAGGGCAACACCGAAAACTCTATTAACTATACGATCTCTTCTAAATTGTTTGGTCGCCCTGTGCTCTTACCTTACATAAGAACCATCATTGGGGCATCAATGCCAAAATACTATTGAAACACTCACTGCGCCGCAATTACAGATTCAGTCTTGCTGTACTGCAGAACACAAAAAGCCTTGTTACGGGGTTGCCATCTTGTGAGGCCTGAGGCCAAGAGCTGTTGGTACACTGAAAGAGGCATATATACAGTATACTGATAGTCATGGAAAAGTCTGTCACAACTTTTCAAGTGGTAAAAGTTTCATGAGAGGCGACAGAACGGTGTTCTCGGCGTCCCCTCCAATTAGGCCTGGGGCACATGCCCCCCTAGCTCCTCCTCCTACTTCCCAAGTTGTATTTTGTTTAAGGCACTATACCAGGCCATGTTCTAAGACATCCTTGCTTAAGCACAGGTGACTTATAAAGTAGCTAAGTCCGTTTGGTTACACCATCTGTACACAAGCATTGATGCTCAAACCTGTTCTTTGAGGACCAAGTTTGGCAGCCCCATCATCGTACTATAGGACACAATAGCTGAGCTGCTAAAATATGAACAAAGTAAAACATTCCTAGAATATGACAGGAGTGTATTTTTTTAGGCAAACTCCAAGCCCCATTAGAATGTAAAACTCTGCCTGGGAAGGAGACTGTTTGCTGTGCTGGTTTCTCCCTCAGTAAATGGAGCCTTGTTGTTGTAATTATAACTCCCCTATTTACCTTGGCAAATGACAGTAGGTTTGTAGATTTTCCACATATTGTTACATCAACACCAAAGAGATGACCGTGAATGTCTGTGTTACACAGTGATCTAATACATGGGCACATGTCTATATTTCCTGTGTAACAGAGGATTCTTATTGAGGCCTCCATGTAGAGCGTTCCAGTTCTGCTTCTCTTACATTCCATATATACTGGTTACTAGTGGTGTAATGTTATTATATATCACAGAGGACCTCTTGTTACTTGGGATTTAGCTTTAGGTCAGCCTGTAGATGATGCATAGACTAAGGAATGTATCATCCCTGTAATAACCTGGGGTTGTTATTTTGCTACAAATGTTCAAGTATGGGGCATATAAAGTTGGAAAAAAAAAAAAGTACCTGCTTTTTATGTTCATCCTATATAAGAAAAGGCTAAGGACCAGATGCACTAAGATTCAAAAGTGATCAAATGGAGAGTGATATACAGCCAGCCAATCAGCTCCCACCTGCCATGTCACAGACTGTGTTTGAAAGATGTCAGGCAGGAGCTAATTGGCTGGTTGTTCACTCTCCATTTTATCACTTTTGAAACTTAGTGCATCTGGCCCTAAAACTGGGCTGGCCAATTAGCATATGGGCGTTCCCATGAGAGCGCTGGGTGTTCTCATGCTAATGAGGCTGTGACGGACATGCGGGGGGAGTGCAACTGACATCACCGGATGTCAGCTGCCTTCCCACTTTCCCCCGAGTCTACACACATATATAAGGTTGTTTAGAGCAACCTTACATATGCGTGCACCTTCCACATCTTTCGACGGTCGGCGACCATCGGAAGATTTGGGGCGGTCCCAGTGGCATGCAAATGGATGTTCATGTAAAACATCTTTTCGCAGCCATTGCGAACGTACGCGACTGGCGGGCTGACGTACCACCATTCACAAGACAGGATCTGGTTCACTCTAATGAACCAGAATAACCCCCAATATGTATAGCATGCACAAGCTGCTCCTGCTGAGTGAATTGATATGTGACATACCTATATTCTGTGTGTGACTGTGGCTCTGGGACAGATGAATCAAGCTTCAAAAGTGATAAAATGGAGAGTGATAAACAGCCAACCAATCAGCTCCTACCTGTTATTTTTCAAACCCAGCCTGTGATATGACAGGTAGGCTCTGATTGGCTGGCTGTTTATCACTCTTCATTTTATCCATTTTGAAGCCTGATACATCTGGCCCTCTATCTCTACTGGAAAACATTCATATGCAGGTGCAGCTGTGGTCATACACAGAATAGATGCGCTGCATGTGGGTCCTTTATTCACCATTTACAGATAAAAACACATTTTAATGGAGAAGACACTCAGCATTACTGAGTATACGGAGGATATGCGACTTGTATTGAGCGGAGGATAGATGCATGTGACCACATTTTGATATCTTGATATGTCCTGGGCTAAATACAGAATGGCCGGTGAGTGACACACAATTAAGGCAGCCATTTATGGGCCGTGCTACTTTATTGCATCTCGATTTAAAAGGGAATAGGATTATCACTGATCTATGAGGCATTTCATGTCTATTGTTCCTCCGTGATGTTCCTAAACAACTGGTAGACTCCATTCTTCAAAGTTTTAAGGGGTGTACACACAGGGAGATTTTGGCTAATGGATAATGTTGACTAAGCAATTCTGACTAAGTAATTTTGAGAGAGATTTTGTCTAGATGCACTGGAGATTTTGACTCTATTTTTGTCTAAGCAATGATAGTCTATGATCTTGTCAAAATTTTCTTGCCTGCACAGTCAATCTATGCTTAGCAATTTCTGCTAGACAATATTGACAAGCAGGAGAAAAATAGGGAGATTTTGGCTAACCTTCTAGGAGATTTTGACTATATAGTCAAAATCTCCTGCCAAAATCTCACTGTGTGTACACCCCTTTAGTTCAGCCCACAAAATGGCCGTAACCACTGAGCACAGATGACACTTATGAGAACTATCATTTTAAAAATTTGCCTTGGCTTGTTATTAGAACTTTTAACGCTAACTACATTTAATGACCTTAAACTACAGTATTTTCATGACTTTATTTGTGCAGGAATTACAAGCAGAGGTAAATGCTCACACACAGCAGCTGCATAGAGTCCTGGATATGGGCAAATCTCTGATTGCCAGTCATCACCCAGAGTCTCGCAATATCAGTGATAAAAATAAGAAGCTGCAATCTGCCTGGGCACTGCTGGAAGAGGACTGTGAGAAGAGGATGAGGAGCTTACAGGAATCAGTCAGCTTTCATCAGGTGAGAGATCATATTCTGTATGAGACATCCCAGCTGTTCTATCCTTATCTTCCTAAAAGTTGCATAATCTTTTTTTTGTTAAAATGAAATTGCACTTGGGACAAACTTAGGGGGAGGGGCCCTAGACTGCAGACCCTGAACATAATGGGAGGTGCTACATGCTGAGACTTGTAGTGCAGCAAGCAGAAGTAGGAGAGTGCAGGTGAACACTAAAAATAAATGCTCAACCAGGGTTGTCTACGCTACCAGAATGGACGGAGGCTCCCGGAAATCGGGTCCCCCTCCTGGCACCCAGAAAAGGTGGGCAACCCTCCCGGGTTACAAATTTGTACTGCAATCAGATCTGAATAAGGGCCATAGTGTCAAATTGATTGTGCAGTCTTGAGTGCAGGACTCTATGCTAGTTAAAAACAATCTGGGAGATGTGGGAGGGGTGCTAATCAAAGTAGAAGATGTCTTTATTCCTTCCAGTGTATATACATACACATAATATAGTACACAGGGCAGCCGAGAGGTATGCCGGGCCCCGGTAAAATTGTGGGGGTGTGACCTAATTGTTGGAGGCGTGGCCACCTCTCGTGATTAGGCCTCGCCCCCAAAATGTTTAGCGGGGGGTTGAAAAAACACTCTAAAGTCAAGGGGGGGGATGTTATTGTCCCCCCCTGAGCAGCAGCAGCAGCATGCACCTACAGCATGTGCTGTGCTGACAGCATGAGCTCTCACGCACATGCTGTAGAGGTGTGTGCTGCTGCTGCTCAGGAGGGGCAGAGGGGGAAGTGGGGGGGGGGGGGGACCAGGGCCCCTCCAGCAAACCCGGGTCCGGGTAATTAGTACCCGCTCCCCCCCCTCTCGGCTGCCCTGATATTACATAGGGGGAGGGGCCTTAGATTGCACACTGTGAATATAATGTGAGGTGCTACCTGCTGAGACTTGTAACCTCCTGTATTTGATCATTTCCCCCGTGGTGAGCAGTCTAGGAGCTTGACATTGTGATTTGCAGTTAATTCATTCTGGGCCAGATGTATCAAGCTTCAAGAGTGATAAATAACCAGCTCCTATACAATTGGGATATAAGGGGTTATTCAAACCTGATCACAGCTGCACATTTGCAGCATGAGCGATTGATAGACTGTGCACGAATATGTATCATAGTGTAAAAAAAAGGGGGTACCGACAATGTTCTTGAGCGCTGATCCTATATGTGTCTTTCAGCAGGTAGGTACCCAAAACACAAAAATAAAACCACAATAGTGCATTATCGTTAGAGATATAAAACAATACACAGAATTATCCTTTTCCAAATAAAATGCAGGAGGACTCGTACCCTATATTCTGGTCTACTAATAGGTAGACCGAACAGGCTTTGGGGGGAGCGGTTCTTTTTACCGACAGATCCACAGGTGTTCAATTTCGCTTCCACATGCAAAACAATTAATACACTGGCATGGTGTGATATCGCTTTGATACAATGTGTTGATTTCTTATATACACAATAACAAGCAGCCTCGTACCGTGTATTTTGGTCTACTTTTCACGGCAGACCTCAATTGCTTTGGGGGGGAGCGGTTAGTCACCGTCGGACCTCATCCGAATTTCACAACCAGTGGTGTATATAAAAGAGAAGAAAAGCTGGTATGGTGTAATACCGCTTTATTTGCAAATAATAATAAAAACAACAGTGTGAGGGGGGTCAAATCAGCAGACTCTCACCGATTCCGAATGTCCACAAGGCATGCAGACAAAGTAGGCAGATGGTTAGACCAGGCGTCCCTGTAGCCTTTCCCGGTGAAGGTCTTGTGTGTGTCCCCCTCTAGCTCCAATGGCCAACGCGTTTCAAGACCACAATGGTCTCTTTTTCAAGGCATGTGGAGCTGTAAATGAGTACACATATTTATACCCCCTTTCGGGGGAGCCTATTTCCAGACATGGATTACCTAGCAGCTAAATCCCTGCACATAGGGATTTAGCTGCTAGGTAATCCATGTCTGGAAATAGGCTCCCCCGAAAGGGGGTATAAATATGTGTACTCATTTACAGCTCCACATGCCTTGAAAAAGAGACCATTGTGGTCTTGAAACGCGTTGGCCATTGGAGCTAGAGGGGGACACACACAAGACCTTCACCGGGAAAGGCTACAGGGACGCCTGGTCTAACCATCTGCCTACTTTGTCTGCATGCCTTGTGGACATTCGGAATCGGTGAGAGTCTGCTGATTTGACCCCCCTCACACTGTTGTTTTTATTATTATTTGCAAATAAAGCGGTATTACACCATACCAGCTTTTCTTCTCTTTTATATACACCACTGGTTGTGAAATTCGGATGAGGTCCGACGGTGACTAACCGCTCCCCCCCAAAGCAATTGAGGTCTGCCGTGAAAAGTAGACCAAAATACACGGTACGAGGCTGCTTGTTATTGTGTATATAAGAAATCAACACATTGTATCAAAGCGATATCACACCATGCCAGTGTATTAATTGTTTTGCATGTGGAAGCGAAATTGAACACCTGTGGATCTGTCGGTAAAAAGAACCGCTCCCCCCAAAGCCTGTTCGGTCTACCTATTAGTAGACCAGAATATAGGGTACGAGTCCTCCTGCATTTTATTTGGAAAAGGATAATTCTGTGTATTGTTTTATATCTCTAACGATAATGCACTATTGTGGTTTTATTTTTGTGTTTTGGGTACCTACCTGCTGAAAGACACATATAGGATCAGCGCTCAAGAACATTGTCGGTACCCCCTTTTTTTTACAAATTGTTTCTTGTATGTAAGGTGATACATACTATCTGACAATAATCTAGAGCAGCGATCATAGCGCAAGGTTAATCCAAAAACCATCTCTTTCTTATGTATCATAGTGTGCATGCGCGAGGCCATCCTGTGTTAAAATCCTGCTAATTTTTTCATCGCTTGCTGTATGCAAAGTGATTGACAGGAAGTTGACGTTTATGGGTGTCACCCGGCTGGTTTCTGGGAGTGTCAAAATACACAGGCATGCCCAGGCGTTTAAAGGGAGGGTGTGTGTAATCTCTGGCCTCAATCTACATGTTTCTATGACACTGGCTGAGTAAGTCCTGGGCTATGCACAGACTGCACACAGTGGGAAAGTCATTCAATAGTGAGTTGTGAATGGATTTTCAGCTGATTGGAGGCCTGCCATTGTTTCGGACTGGGCAGCGGCTAATCTCAGGGTGATCGCAGGGCGCTGCTACATCGTGCCGCAGCGATAAGATCTGAATAACCCCCATAGTTCAAGCCCCACAGCCCCACAGCCCAAATACAGATGTGTCAGGTTCCTTGGGTGAATTGAAGACCAGATGGCAGTGTGTGTGCGATGGCTCATATCAAGATCGACGTAAAAGTCCAATTCGAAGTCTCCTTTAATTTTATGCATGGTAAATACTTACGTTATTATTTTTTGTTTACTACCTTTTATCACAGTAATAAACTATCTTTGTGCATGAGAATTATGTACATGCTTTGTTTTTTTTATGTAATAGTTCCTACTTGACGTGTCGGACATGGAAGGCTGGATTGGAGAAAAACTTCCACTGGTTAACAGTAAGGATTATGGCAAAGAAGAAGCTGCCACTTTAAAGCTGATGAAAAAGCACAAGGTACGCTCTAGAATTGTTGTCTTTGGTTCCAGTAGTTACAATTGTATGATAGTATCAACATAACTGTGGATTTGCCAAAACTGTAACTGAGAGATTTCCCCCTTTAGGGTTTAAAGGCCTCCATCCACTTGCTGGATTTGGCCACTTTTCACCCGATTCCGATGAATCGGGGAGAAATCAGGCGATCTGATACGATGCTCGGTCCTGTACACATCTGATCGGAGTCGAATATCGGACCTGCTTGCAGGTCTGACCTCTGGCACGGGCAGCTTCCCGGCAGCGGGGTATGGGATTGCATGCGATATATCGCATGCAAAATGGACCGATCCTGCTGCCCAGGATCTTCCCGAGTGCCTCAAGGGGGATCGGCTGGGACTTCTAACTTCGGAGAAGTCGCAGTAGTGGATGGGTGCTCTAACACTTCCGGAGGCAGCCTATTCCAATCCATTGCAGGATGGGCCTGTGCTATCCAGCTATGTGCTAATACCTCTTAGATTTCCCACCCCACAATTCATGTTCTTCACTAATATGTTCATTATACTTAATGCATAATAAGCATTCCACAAAATGATAGGCAGGGGTATAACTTCCAGTGGCAATGGAGACGCATGCCTCTGGGCTCCAAGCTCTGAAGGGGCACCTGTGTGGTTCATGGTAGGATCTATGCATGAACACTGCTCTTCCAGCAGAGCTCTGCAGGGCACTCAAGTGTGACCGTTGCTCTTCCAGCGGAGCTCTGCAGGGCACCCTAGTGTTACCGCTGCTCTTCCAGCGGAGCTCTGCAGGGCACCCAAGTGTGACCGCTGCTCTTCCAGCGGAGCTCTGCAGGGCACCTAAGTGTTACCGCTACTCTTCCAGCAGAGCTCTGCAGGGGACCCAAGTGTCACCGCTGCTCTTCCAGCGGAGCTCTGCAGGGGACCCAAGTGTCACCGCTGCTCTTCCAGCGGAGCTCTGCAGGGGACCCAAGTGTCACCGCTGCTCTTCCAGCGGAGCTCTGCAGGGGACCCAAGTGTCACCGCTGCTCTTGCAGCAGAGCTCTGCAGGGCACTCGCTACTACTGCATATTAAATTGGCTCTATCCCAGAAGCCCTGCTAACACCTGGAATAGGATACACCTGTAGATCTATATAAATCTGCAAGAACACACACATGTTCACACAAACCATAATTCTGCAATTGTTAAATTCTAATATTACTGTTTATTCTAATTATATTTTAAATAAATAATGGGTTGTTTCATTACCCATGTTTCAGGCATTTCTTTACACTGTAGTTACTGATTTCAAAATTAATTTAAACCCCGTGTCTAAGTCCTTCCTTCCCCAAGTATAAAACCATAGAGGGGACCCTCTCCGGGGAATGCCACCCAAACCCATGTTTCCCAGAGCCAAGTACCAATGGCGCTGTATATGTGAAGACGGCAGCTGCTGAAGCTCACAGCTCAGCAGTTCTTAAGCTGACTAGTCCTATTGAGTAGATGTGGATACAGGGTTACATTCAGCTGTATTAGATAGTACTGGACAGTTTGAGCTCTGCAGCTGCCCTGACATACACAGCTTGGTACAGATCCCAGCTACAGATAACTGTTTGCTACATGGGAGGGTGAGAGATGGTCAGGACTTAGGTTGTTTCCCAACAGAAGACAACACTGTTTGATGTGCAATGTAATGAAATGTTCATTTGCAAAATAGCAAAAGGTTTGCATGGTGGTAGTAGTAGTAGTAGTAGTAGTAGTAGTAGTAGTAGTAGTAGTAGTAGTAGTAGTAGTAGTAGTAGTAGTAGTACGTTTATTTATAAGGCGCCGCAAAGTGTCCGCAGTGCCGTACATAGCAAACAAAAAAAAAAAATTACAAGGTAACGTACAGGGTGTGTTGAAAAATACAGTATGAATAGGGGTATAGCTGGTAGAACTAAAATCAGCATCAGTTCAGAAGTAGGTGTCAAAATTGTCAAGGAGACTGAAGATGAATTAGAGGAAGGGAAGAACAGGACAGGAGCACAGGTGAGGTAATGAGGTAGGGTGAGTACGTGAGGAAGGAGGGCCCTGCTCATAAGAGTTAACATACTAAAAATAGGTGGGTGGACGAACGAAATACAATAGGATAAGTAGGAGCGGAGGGGAACGGAGGCAGGATAGGAGGATCAAAAGAGGTTAGGAGGAGGGATAGGCTAGTCGAAAAAAGTGGGTTTTGAGGGAGCGCTTGAAGGAGGTAAGGGAATCAGATAGCCTGATGGGTGGCGGGAGGTTGTTCCAGTGCAGGGGGGCAGTGCGAGAGAAATCTTGGACACGGAAGTGGGAGGAGGTGATTAGATGAGAGGTCAGCGATGGAGCGAAGAGGACGGGAGGGAGTGTGGATAGATATCAGTGAAGAGAGGTAGGGAGCTGTGGAGGAGGAGAGAGCCTTGTAGGTGGTGGTGAGGAGTTTAAAGAGAACTCTGAAAGAAATGGGGAGCCAGTGAAGAGATAGACAGAGGGGGGAAGCGGAGGTAGAGCGGCGGGAGAGGAAGATGAGCCTAGCAGCAGCATTAAGAATGGATTGGAGAGGTGCGAGGCGGGTGAGAGGTAGCCCAGAGAGAAGGATGTTGCAGTAGTCAAGGCGGGAGATGACAAGAGAGTGAATGAGAATTTTGGTCGCGTCAGTGGAGAGGAATGGTCTGATGCGTGAGATGTTGCGTAGGTGAAAGCGGCAAGACTGTGAGAGAGCACGAATGTGGGGGGTGAAAGAGAGGGAGGAGTCAATGATGACACCGAGGCAGCGCGTTTGGTCGGTGGACGTGATCTCGGTTTCACCAATGCTGATGGAGATAGTGGGAGAAGAGGGGATGTTCGGGGGATGGAAGATTAGAAGTTCAGTTTTAGCCATGTTTAGTTTCAGGAAGCGTTGGGTCATCCAGGCTGAGATGGCCGTGAGGCATTCGGAGACCTTGGACAGGAGTGATGGGGATAAGTCGGGGGAGGAGAGATAGATTAGGGTATCATCAGCATAAAGGTGGTAATGAAAACCATAGGAGCTGATGAGGGTGCCCAGAGAGGTGGTGTAGAGGGAGAAGAGGAGAGGGCCAAGGACTGACCCTTGAGGAACACCAACTGGCTGTGGGGTAGTAGGAAAGGAGGAGCTCGGAGTGGAGACGGAGAAGGAGCGATCGGAGAGGTATGAGGTGAACCAGGAGAAGACCGTGCCAGTGATGCCAAAGGAGCGGAGGGTGTTGAGCAGGAGAGGGTGGTCAACAGTGTCAAAGGCAGCCGACAGATCAAGTTGGATGAGGATAGAGAAGAGGCCTTTGGATTTAGCCGATAGTAGATCGTTAGTGACTTTGGTCAGGGCAGTTTCAGTGGAATGTAAAGGGTGTAACCCGGATTGGAGGGGGTCTAGAATGGAGTTAGCAGTAAGGTGGCTTAGGAGACGATTATAGGTCAGACGTTCTAGGAGTTTGGAGGCAAAAGGGAGGAGGGAGATGGGCCTGTAGTTGGATGGAAAGTTGGGGTCCAGATTTGTTTTTTTGAGAATTGGGGAGACAAGAGCGTGTTTGAAGGAGGAAGGGAAGATCCCAGAGGATAGGGAAAGATTAAAGAGGTGAGCCAGGTGAGAGCAGACTGACGGACTGAGACGACGGATAATATTGGAGGGGATAGGATCGAGCGGGCAGGTGGAGGGAGAAGCGGATTGAAGGATAGAGTGGACTTCGGCAGCAGTGGTGGGGTAAAATGAGAACAGGGGTTGGAAGGAGGGGAGTGGAGATGTAGGAGGGGAGGAGGGAGAGGGTGAGGTCATGGCAGCAGTGATGGCAGTCCTGAGAGAGGAGATTTTGGTTGAGTAGGTAGCAAAATCAGTGGCTACGATGGAGGACGGAAGAGCTGGAGGAGGGGGGGAGAGCAAGGAGTTGAAGGTGGCAAAGAGCCTGCGGGGATTGGATGATTGGGAAAGGATGAGGGACTTAAAGTAGGATTCCTTGGCCAGAGCAAGGGCAGAGCTGAAGGAGGAAAGAATGAATTTGAAATGGAGATAATCCGCAAGGGAGCGTGATTTCTTCCAGAAGCGCTCAGCAGTGCGAGAGCACTTTTTAAGGAATCGGGTGATAGGCGAGTGCCACGGTTGGGGGTTGGAGCATCGAAGGGGGATAGAGGAGGGAGGGCAGGCAGAGTCCAGGCAGGGGTTCCCAGCCTTTTTTTCTCTCCCGTACCCCTTAATTAGACTTTTCATTTATGAGTACTCCCGCCTCTTAATTTGAAATATCCACAGTACTTACCAGTGGAGTGGAAGTGAACGGTATGCATATCCTTATGCTAAGGAGTAGTGGAGGTGTAGTGTGCGGTCAATAATCGGTCCCTCTGTGTCTGGCCACTGGCTGTGTATTGCCTCTTGGGTTCCCACTAACACCTGTAGGATTAGTGCCGCTGCTGCCTCCACCCGTATCAGCATGGGGAAGATGATTGCTGATGTCTGAGGGCAGCGTGGGTACCTCCGAGTGGATTGCTGGGTGGGCAAAAGCACAAGGAGACGCTTATAACGCTGCAGACAGAACCGGCAATGGAAAACTTCTTCCACCATCGGGAGACTTCTGCCTCTTCTTCTGATATTATTTTAAAGTGTCCCCAACTGGTCTGCACCATACCCCCGGGAGTACACGTACCCCAGGTGGAGAACCACTGTTCTATGGGTCGAGTAATATAATAAGCCTGCATTAGATACTGTAACATTTGGAGTAAATTTAAGGAAAGGAGTAGAGAAGTGGCCCAAGAATTTGCCCATTCTGACCATTTATCGAGGACATTTTATAAAATGACAGGTAGATGCTGATTCCTTGCTATGGAATCTTCTCCAATGATACATAAACCCCATGGTTACATTTGTAATATTATTATTATGAATGACATTTATTCAGTAGAAAATAGACATAAATAGACATAATTGTGGTAGATCTCCATCTACCACCATTAATGGTTGATCGTACTTTACCCAATGTTTCCATTTGAAGTGCTTGTCATTTAGAAAGACATTGCCGTTATTAAATGTCCTCTAGGCCGGAGCACCTCAGGCTGCGTTCTAATAGAAGTAGGTGCCTTTGCCATCTGCGAGGCATGTGGTAATATCTCCCTATTCATCTACTATATAAATAAATACGATGTTTAACTTGGCTACAACCTATCTGCTTCATAGAAGTGTGCAAGGCTTTTATCAATAGTAATGTGAATACTTCAAGATACAGATGTAATGATCACTGATACTGAGGTAACAGTAGGGACCCACCTGTATTTATCCATAGGACACACAGCAAGAGATCGAGCTATACAAGAACCTGGCAGGTGAGCTGGGTAATACAGGTCGGAACTTGCCTTCATCAACTCTCTATGATGAGGTGGATGCTCCGGTCCAAAGGATCCAGTCACAAATTAATACCCTACAAGATCGTGCTACTGTGAGGTAACTTACCATTGTATACTGCACAGTTAGACTAGTTCTATAACAAACAGGAGTTTACACTTAATGAACACTGTGTCATTGTCACATATTAAATAAAATATATAAATGTTTTACTACTAGCCTCAAAACTGGGCTCAGCCTTGGCCAACAGGCACCAGAGTGGGCTCAGCCTTGGCCAACAGGCACCAGAGTGGGCTCAGCCTTGGCCAACAGGCACCAGAGTGGGCTCAGCCTTGGCCAACAGGCACCAGAGTGGGCTCAGCCTTGGCCAACAGGCACCAGAGTGGGCTCAGCCTTGGCCAACAGGCACCAGAGTGGGCTCAGCCTTGGCCAACAGGCACCAGAGTGGGCTCAGCCTTGGCCAACAGGCACCAGAGTGGGCTCAGCCTTGGCCAACAGGCACCAGAGTGGGCTCAGCCTTGGCCAACAGGCACCAGAGTGGGCTCAGCCTTGGCCAACAGGCACCAGAGTGGGCTCAGCCTTGGCCAACAGGCACCAGAGTGGGCTCAGCCTTGGCCAACAGGCACCAGAGTGGGCTCAGCCTTGACCACAAGGCACCAGAGTGGGCTCAGCCTTGACCACAAGGCACCAGATTGGGCTCAGCCTTGACCTCAAAGATTGGACTCAGCTTTGACCACAAGGCATCAGATTGGGCTCAGCCTTGACCACCTAGCACCAGACTGGACTCATCCTTTACCACCAGGTAGCAGACTGCGCTCAGCCTGAACCACCAGGCACCAGACTGGGCTCAGTCTTGACCACCAGGCACCAGACTGTGCTCAGCCTTGACCACCAGGCACCAGACTGTGCTCAGCCTTGACCACCAGGCTGCAGACTGTGCTCAGCCTTGACCACCAGGCTGCAGACTGGGCTCAGCCTTGACCACCAGGCAGCAGACTGGGCTCAGCCTTGACCACCAGGCAGCAGACTGGGCTCAGCCTTGACCACCAGGCACCCACCAGACTGGACTCAGCCTTTACCACCAGGTAGCAGATTGGGCTAAGATTTGATGATTAAGTGGCAAACTGGGCTCATTCTTGACCATCAATGCACAGGCTGGCTTCACACCAGGCACCAGGCCTTGACCACTAGGCAGCAGCCTGGGCTCAGTCTTAATTAACCACCCAAAATAATGTTGCTATTACCTTGCCTACCAGACACCTGACTGAGCTAATATTAGAGCACCAGCCATCATTTAAGCTGTAATATGTTCATTAATTATATAAAGCATTCAAAAACAATTTGTACAAGGCCTAATAGACCTTTAGATATGCCACTGACCACAGGATAGGTTCCTGGAGCTTTGAGTTAACACGTTCATAGCACCCACAAAGACTCAAACAGATTTCTGCATTGAGTACAGCCTACAGGCTTATCGTGGACTGCCACGGTTTACAACTGAATAGCCACGGCCACTGCATTACTTTAGCTAATTAAATCTGGCCACATGAATTACAGACATGACAATATCCTATTCCCTTAAAATGGAACATATCTACCCATATTTTGGACCGTTTATAAGTTTCTTTAATGTAACTATTTTAAATACTAGCTTTTTGTGTACAAGGTTTTCATTGGTGCATCTTTGCATAGATGGGGAAAACTGGAAGAGGCTTTGGCTTTGCATGAATACCTGAGAGAATCTGGGGACCTGCAGGAGTGGATCAACCAGCAGAGGCAGATTGCCAGTTCTGAGGACTATGGCAATGACTACGAGCATGTCCTGGTGAGATTTATATAACAAATTCTGTACCTGTACAGTCAGAGGTAAATATTGCCCTGCTACCCACCAGAAATGCAACAATTCTATTCGTATTCATGGCACATTTGTATTCGTATTTGGCATAGTAACTGCCAAAAATACCAATACACCTAAAATATTCGTATTTACAAATACGAATAGGAATATTTTAGCCGTATTTGGCTTAGAAAATTTCCCCCATAGTGATTAATTTTGTTCTGTGAATGACAAATGGGTCCCGCCATGTGAAAACACTTTGGCCACTACCCGCTTTCTATGTGTCGTCATCAACAAAGTCCTTGGTGACTTTTTATATTCATGTAGTGTACACAAGTTAGTCCCCGTCCGCTTGGTAAGTTATTGGTTGAGGCTATTTATTTCTGTCTTCCTCGCACAGTTTTATTTCTTACTAATAATGCTTTCACATTGCAACACTGCTTTCAACCTGTTTTTGTAAACGTTTCATTAAACGGGTCAAAAGCCAGTTAAACCCCTTTCACATTGCATGTTGTAACCAGTATATTACTGTTTAAATACCGTTTATGTACCTTTCACATTCAACCCGTTTCACCCATAAAAAAACGTCTTCTTTGCAGTAAAACTCCGTTGTGCGCTTCCTGCTTGTGGGCGGTGACAACATGCAGGGAGACAACCAATGACCCTTGTGCAGATTATCATGTGTACTAAAAACCAGTTCTGGGCCGTTCAGACTGCAGGAGAAACGGCTCAGAACCGTGTAGGATCCTGCTTTTAAAACATTTTCAAATGCCGGTATTCTGTAACCGGTAAATTGACTGGGGACCTTTCACATTGCAGCTGGTACCGTTTCAAAATGCTGAAAAAACGTCAATATACCAGCTTACAAGTGCAATGTGAAAGGGGTATTACTGTATTGGGCTAAACAGCAAAAGATCCCAAAAAATGTCTTGAGGTTGACCAGCTTTCCTTTTCTCAGCATCTCCAGGCTAAATTTGACACTTTCCAGCACCAGATGGAAACAGCTGGCCAGCGGGTGGCTGGGTGCCAAAGACTTGCGGATAGTCTGCTTGATCGGGGCCATTCAGAATCAATGCAGATTGTGCAAAAGCAAAAGGATCTGCGGTAAGTGACGTGTAAGGGTGCGCTTTGTAGAAGCTATTGTTTCTCTTAAAAAAATTTTTTAAAGTCAAGTTAGCATGGCTTCTATGGAGCTGTTTTTAGCTGCATACTGTGTGTTTGATATGGTTATTGCCATAAGAGTGGGGGTTGCTAAGAACATACAGTAATTCCTGCTCTATATTCTCCTGTTCATCCCACATTCATCCCATACTGACATTTCATCTCGCCATATGCTGGCCATAGTGTTTTTCATGCCGTTGTGCATAAGCAAAATACTTTCGCACGCACACACTTGCTTATTGGCAGGGAATGATCGGTTATCCAGACAAAATGCTAACTGGGTCCTGAAAGAGATACAGTAAGTTTGGGGTAAAGAGAGTGCAGTCTTTTTAATAACCTCAACATAGGTAACATGGTATAATGGCCGTACTGTTTTTTATTTTTTTTAACCAAACCAATAGTATCGGACTTCTGTTCATTGTCTTTCTGTGATGTTGAGAAAGTGACCGCATTAAATACAATACCTGGAAGAGCCCCTAGCATAGGCCCCATACAGCATATAACTCCCATGCAGTCTCAATCATAGATTTTCCATAGCTGTTAACAACTGAACTTCTATTAAAGGGCTGTCCCTCTTTTTATTTCTTTCACACTTGCAGTATTAATTCATCTTTTGGCTCTCACATTTTTTCTCACATTCACATTACCATGACTACATAGAGCAGTGGTTTTCAACTTTTTTCAACTCGCGGCACACCAAGCAAGATTTTAAAATTGCCAGGGCATATCATCAGACCCCACAGGAAAAAAATAAACCAAACCCATTGGACCCCAAGTGAAAAAAACCATCACAATAGTTCCCACAGGTAACAAAAATAAAATACCTTGATAACATGACAACAAGAGACCAGTGAATCACAGTTGAACTGGTGGTGGCTGTAAACTACTGTGGACAAGTCTAGTTTTGGTGGCACACATGAGAACAGCCCAAGGCACACTAGTGTGCCATAACACAGTTGTTGAAATATGCTGACATAGCATGTGATACAAATAGAGTGTGCGCTCAACCCCTATAATGGTATGTAATTATTATACTGTTACATACAGTATGTGCGATACATTGTACACACTCAAGGGCAGATGCTAAAGCAAGTTGGTTTGACAGACATATCTGTGCATGTTCTGGAACCGAGTTTATGCAATTCAGCAGCATCACCACTAGAGGATAAAGGGACATAACTGGGCTATTAGTTATACTCTGATTGATGCCAGCAGGGCCGGATTAAGGGGGGAGTCAGTACCCCTGGGCCTCCCTCTAGCTAGGGGCCCCCTGTGGTCAGCATGTATTCCCTCCCACACACACACACACACTTTTTTTGTTAGCTAAAGGTTTTGTGCATGGGAGTGGGGTAGTGCTGCAGCTTCACCTATCTGCCAATGTGACAATGATTAATGGTGTTGAGCATCGGGAGCCAAAGCACACTGACTGCACAAGTGTGCAGTGCATTACTGGGAGTTGACTAAGTCCCATGACTCTTTGCACAAGAGGGCAGAGGCTGAGAGGTTTGTGCTGAGCTCTGATTGGTGGAGCTCATTAGATGCTTCTCAGGCCCATGGAGGACAGCAGCAGCCTGGTCATGGGAGGGTTTTTAATCCAAGGCAGCGCTGAGCCTGTGAGGTCTCCTACAGAGTAAGGTATGTAGGTACGTATATATAATATTAATCCCCTTCCCTGCAGTTACCCTTCACTCTGTTTTGACAGTGTAATATTTACCCATGCAGTTTGTGGCCAGTAATGACAAGTGCACCGGGCCCCCAAAAGGCATAATCCCTGGATGCCAGTGTGCATTGATTATGACTCCAGCACTGACAAGGGTAGCCCATGGTGTGAACGATGTGACTCAAGTCACGCTAAAATCATACAGAGAGCTGGATCACCATGGCTTGGAGGTGATGTCATCTCCAAGTGCCGACAGAGGGAAGACCCAGCAATAACCTGAAGCAGCACTTAATGACAGTTTGGGCCTGGATACTTTTTTTGTGAAAGGGCTATAAGTGACAAATATGCCCTTTCTCTGTATTCAGTGACACGGGAACAGCTGCAAGTCGTTTATAATGACAAACATAGGGTGCGTCCAAATGTATCACTCTTTCCTCTCTGGCACATGCATTTTCCATATAGCCCTAAAATCTCAGGTGAAGAGGAGAAGAATGAGTGCCAAGGAAGCAGGGATTAGTTTTATATCCCCCGGGCTCTCTATCCTTCTAATTTTATATGACACTGGCATCGGTTCCCTCTTCCGGCTTAGTGGCTTTAATTAGACAATTATTTCAGGCACGTAGATAGGATAAATACTTCAACTGCATCATATGAAGGTGATAACATCTACTATTTTACTTCAAATCTAAAATCTATCATTAATCTAAAATACTAATGTAGCTTTTCTGTTTTGTTTACAATTGATATTAATATATTATGATATTTACATCATGTGAACATATCCTGCGCAAAAACTCACGGCTCATTTTAGGGGTTTGAAGTTATTTCCTCTCGACAAAAGCACTGACTTGATCAGCCCTGCATTTATAATCCTTCTTTATGGGACAGCTCCTCTGGGAGGTCCCAAAGGGAAGGTGCAGGGGGAGGAGCGTACCTCCCAACAGTGCTGATTTTGGCAGAACAGTTTTTGGACTCTGCTCCACCTACCCACAAGCCGTAGTGTCCACAGGAGGGCTTGGGGGAGATTAAGAAGTCATACTCTCTCCCTGCTGCAATGGAGCAGTACACGGCATCCATACACTGCAGAGCAAGGCGTAGGGCAGCCCAGAAACTTGGGCAGCACTGGGCACATCCATAGTACATTGTTTTCTTATACTGGAGCCTAAATATTCGGAGGTGTGGAGTAGTGAGAGAATTAACATCACCTGCCATCAATGTAATTGTTCACATAGTGCAGCAAGGAGGAGCGGTGACAAATGGGCGTATCCATAATAAGTGCAGCCTGTCTTGGGCACAAAGGGTTGGGAGCTTTTTCCCACAATGCTCTGTCCAGCCATTTTGTGTGCTGCAGCAATGTTTGCTGAGGCAGTACAAAGAGAATCCATGTCTGGCGTACAGGCCACTTCTTCCCTTTGCATTCTTATGCCCAAAGTTGAATATAATGGTAACTATTCTTATTTTACTTTATTTGACCTAATTTTGTAGAGCATCATGGGAAGAACTTCAGCAACTATCTAAAGATAGAAGGAAACGTCTTCGAGATGCTGAAGCTGTCCATAAATGTTACTGGGATCTAAAGGAAGCGCTCTCGCAAATTGAGGTAAATATTGACCTACAGTAAGTCAGAACTCCAGCATAAGTATAGTAGGTTAGACATTATCCTGTAATTATAGATGGATGGCATAAGGTATTTATGTCTAATTCCAATGTCAGTAAAGCTTATGGCAGGGAGTATGAAAGCCATTTTGTTTCTATAGAGTTTTTAGCGATGTCCCCGTTGTCTGTACATTCAGCTCAATGTCTATGTCAATGACTATGTGGGACATATATCAAAACATGGAGAGTGATAAAGTGAAGAGATATAAAGGGTCTTATTCAGAGTATATAAACTTGATGGCTTATGTACATCTCTGCTGGTGGGGCGACTACGCATGTGCAAGACCAGTTTTGTGCATATACAGAATAGGTCCTGCATTCTCACATCTGGCGTTTGAGGGTGGGTGGTGGCGTTCATCTGGGCATCAGGCTATGCTTATGGGGTCAGCTGGTTGTCCTCATACTGTACTGTCATGATGATGGGCCTATTTTTATGTTGAGGCCTGTCCTACTTATTGTGTATTCATGGCCTCAGCATGGTCTACAGACTGTGGTTTACTCTTACACACACACACACACACACACACACACACACACACACACACACAACCCCCTCCCCCACTCAAATATCAGAGAAGTGTTGCTGTTTAGCTGCTGGAAACAGTCCCTGCCACCCTCGGCCAGCTCTGCCACATAGAGTACTGACTGGGGGGAGCTACACACTGCGTCTGCAGCTTGCTCCCTCTGCTGTCAGACAGCCCAGCAGCACCCTGTCTCTCTAACAGGAGGCAGCTGCCAGAGGCTGTGTTTACAATCAGATAGCTCGGCGGGCAGGGTGGGTTTCTACAGTAGATATTTGGAAACCCACCTGCATACTTGCGTGCGTGTATGTATGAGGTGAAGTACCGCCACTCACCAGACCAGATTATTCCTTTGTGTGCTAAAAGATGTCATCACTGAAAGTGATATTTGCAGGGACACTGATCTGTTTCAAACTTGCTGTAAATGGAGAGAGGTAGCTGTCAGAGATAGGAGATAGGAGCAGATAGGGACTGGGAGTGAGTTGGAGTGTTTGTGGATGTAAAAACTGTCACAGCTCAAAGTGAAAGCACATTGCAGAAGCCGTCATTTATATTCCGCATATCAGATTTGACATTAGACGTGTAGTTTTCATTTTGTTCCAGAATAAATGTCAGGTGACTTATATTGCTTATAAGGAGTTCTGTCGCATACAATGTTTTATATTCTGGTAATCTGATGTCTAGTTATAAGTGTTGTTTTTCTTTAATTGCCTGGCAGGAAAAATCCAAAAGCATTCCCGATGACATTGCCAAGGACCTCAGTGGAGTCCAGTCCCAGCTGCGTAAACACAAGGCCCTGGAACATGAGTTGTCTGGGAATGAGCAGCAGGTAAACGATTCATTACTGTGCATGTCTGAAGAACATACATGGCGATCATACCAGTGCTGCCTGCTACACACGACCCTCACTGCACCCAATGGCTGATGTGGTACAGCTGTCTCTAGCATTCACAATTAGCCTCGTGACATGTCAGCAGAGCACTTCCATTATGTGATGGTCGCACTGGACATGCAAAATAAGAATGATAGAGAAGCATTGCGGCTTAATGTGTAACAAGACACCTACTTTTAACTTATAACAAACTAGTTTGTCTCTATGTGTTATCGGAACCAAATCAAGGTTTGTAGACCCAAGTGGGTGGGTTTTGAGTAGAACTATTTACACTTATTACATGTATTCAGTTTTGTATCAGACCGTCGAGATATTTCCAATAGTTGGATATATTCGCCAATTCGGCAGTTGGAATTCAATCTTCTGACTGTCGGAAAGTTTTGACAGTCGTGACCCCTGCAGATTGTCAAAAACGGACACAGATTGTCGAAAACGGCAGTGGAGTCAACAATCTAGAGGTCGTTTTCGACCATGCAGATTGAACAAGTTGAGTCTTCATGGTTTCAATGCAGCCGAAAGCGGCCTCATTCAATAGGTTAGTGCCAATATTTCCGACTGGTTTACTCTTTGTTGTGTTCTTATGATGGATGTGTACCGAGTATTGTTTGGAATATTGGCACATATTGAATACCTCCTATAAAATAATAATAATAATAATAATAAAAATAATTAACAAGTAGGATGCACTTAAAATACATAGGGGTCTATTTAACAAACGTAAAAAATACTTTTCTCCATCGTTTCAGTTGATAGAAACCTGACCTAGCGCCTCTCTATTACTTTGTGCCTGATTCAGACCTATTATCGAAAGACCATGCATGCACACGGTATGTATGGTCCTCCCTGCGAACAAAGCCAATGACGGATAGCCATCACTGGCTGTTCGCAAGATGATTGACACTTAGACGCTGTTTTGGGTCGGCACCCGACTGTTTTCAGGGAGTGATAGGAAACATGCATGTAGACCCAAATGTTGCATGTAATGACCTCTGCTGTCATTTATACCAATATAATGGTGTCTGAATGAGTCATTTTTAGTTTATTCATCAATTAATATGGAAAACAGTACCATGCTATTTCTTTCTTATTTTAAATATTTAAAACCTATCACCTACACAGAGCAGACTGCTATTCAGTTGGGTTATGGTCACTAGGTCGAACAAATTTAGGTCGACATGCATTCAGACGACCACTGAAGGTCGACAACAGAAATAAGTCGACATGGCTTAAGGTGCCCCGACACGGTGCGAGGGTGCTGTACGATGCGCGCCCCCGCGGACATCCAATCGCACAGCACATAAAGTCTATGCAGACCCTGCTTTATTAACTAGGTCTTGATCGCATCGCAAGCCAATCGCATGCCAATCGAATGCGACTTGATCGCTTGTGATGCGATGTGATCTAGTTCAAAACGCATGGGAATATTGTACCGTGTATGGGCACCTGAAGGTAGACAGGGTTGTCGACCACACAAGCATTCAGACGACAATGGGAATGTTGAGGGTGACATTTAATAAGATGCGAAAATGTGATTTTTGCGGCAAAAACGACTGAAATCGCACTTTTTCCCAAATTCGCATATTTAATGAGATGCGGAAAAACTGCGCCGGAACTCGCATCCAGATGTTTTCCCATTGAAAAGTATACAATTCGCATATTTAATGAGATGCGAATTCGTGAAAATGTAACTAAAAATCGCCAAACATGTAGACCAGGTTCTGATATGCGAATTGGCCAGAACTCTGCACAGATCATTGAGATCTGTGCATGTTCCTGTGGAAAAAAAATGTGTTAAAGTGTTTTTTTTTTTTTTAAATGGCATGGGGTCCCCCATCCTGAGCATAACCAGCCCTGGGCTCATAGAGCCGGACATGGTTCCAAAAATACGGGGGACAAAAGCATAGGGGTCCCCCATATTTCTGAAACCAGCCCCGGACTCTTGGACCAGCCCTGGTTCCAAAAATACGGGGGAGAGCACCGGGCTTCAAAAGCCCACGGTGTCATGCCACAGCCGGGGGACACTTTTCATATAAGGTCCCCCGGCCGAAACATGAGCACCATGGCTGGTCAGCCTTGGACGGGGTACCTAGAGGAGTGGGGACCCCCCCAAAAAGGGGTCCCCTCCCACAAGCTTCACCCGTCCAGGGCTGAGGCCCGGGGCTGTCACCGGCATCCGTGGCCAGTGGACTAGGTGTTTTTTACACCTTGAAAACGGGGTTCTCATACCCCGAAACGTCGGAATATTAAAAGCACCTTACAAAATTCCACGGAGTGCCGCTGCCTGTGTATGCCCCAAAGACCTACATCCTGTTCGAGAGGGCACCCGGGTAGCTGACTTTTCTTCCACAGAGTGCCAGGCTGATAGGTTGACATATATATATATATATATATATATATATATATATATATATATATATATGGGATGCAGTTACAATCCCGGCGGTCGGGATCCCGGCGTTCAGAATCCCGACGCCGGAATCCCGACCGCCGAAATGCCGACACATTCTCCCTCCGTGGGTGTCCACGACACCACTGGAGGGAGAATAAATTAGTGTGCCGAGCGTATCGAGGCACCGGGCCCGCTGCGTGGCGAGCGCAGCGAGCCCGCAAGGGGGGGCGATCCATGTTCCCCCCCTTGTCGGGATTCCGGCGTCGGGATTCTGAACGCCGGGATCCCGACCGCCGGGATTCAATACTGAATCCATATATATATATGTATATATATGTATGTCAACCTATTTCAGCTCCCTTCAATATGAACAGTTCTATCTTCCAGTCACAATGCTGTCTTGCTCTTCTATAACAGCGTGAAGGTTTTCTTTGGTCAAATAGAATATATCCGTGGTCACATTACTACTGTACATGTCCAAAAAGGGCCAACACTATTTTTAAGGAGCAGAGCAAGCTGTAGATGGCCCATAAACATTGCAATCTAATTTTGGTGCCTGAAGGTCACAAGCGACTTGGAATCAGATTATAGTTACCACCCTTAAAGACCATTACTATAATGACTATATCTTCAGCCATAAATACTTTCAAGACATATAAATATATCCATGATATATATCCTCTAAAAATGGTGATTTAATTTCAGCGCACATTTCTGCCTCCATGGGGCAGGCAGCTGATGTCACATGACGTCAGCGCCGACCCGTCTTCGGTGAACAGCAAGGGAAATTCAAATCTGTATAGACTGACTTTCATTACCGAAGGGGAGAGAAATCATTCAATGGTTGGCTAACATTGCGGGGTAGGGGGGGGGGATATATTTGCGTACACATCGCCTCGCAGCGGAGGGGGGCGGGCGTTCGGCAGGGCGGAGTTTATGGGCTCGTTAGGCTGCCTAGCGAGCCAACCTGAATCAGGACCATATTTCCTTACAAATACATAAGGAGCAGATCTATAACTGTCAGGTCATAGGCTGCGTTTCTCCGTCCTGTGTTCCAGGATTTGCTCCAGACGGATGGGTTCATATGGTTAACATAAAAGGAAAATATAACAAATGTTGTATAATCTGGAATGGTCACAAACGATTACACCTCAGTGTATATTAGTCCCGAATAAGGTGCTCTTTTTTCGAGATTAACCTTCCACCTTCGTTAATTGTAACAGCTGTCGTACCGAAACTCACATGGGTGAGGCCAGGTAGAACGCATATAAAGGTATATTTTTATTATTCGAGGTGTCGTACCCCCACTCACAGCAAGCTAGGTAGATCTTCCTTAATAAAGGTATCTTTAATGGATCCCCAAAGGTGATGCGTAGCCTTTGGGGATCCATTAAAGATACCTTTATTAAGGAAAATCTACCTTACCGCGCAGCAAGGACACCACTGCAGGCTCCTGTCAGAAGCCGGCATGGACCCCCCCTGCCCGCTCTCCAGACGGCGCAGCAGGTACCCCCTGCACGGGGGGCGACGGGCAAACTGCTGCCCTCCAGTGGCCCTGGAGGTGACCCTTTATTAGGTGTTGAGGAGGGAAAGCAGCTGCGCAGGAAAGTGGAGGAGGTGTAACATACAGATGGGGCAGGTCCCATCTTGGCAGGGGATGGCGATGGTGACGCCAGCCGCCATCCCCGCCAGCGCCATATCGATTGCGAGAAGGGGACGCGCGCGCACGAGAGGCGCGCGCGTCCCCTTCCGACGGCGCTTCCAGCTCCTCCCCCGGGTCCCCGCCGGCTTGTCTGCGGTAACCCGGGGTCCCCGCTGCCTGCCCGCACCCCCCCCCCTAACCCTGTCCATCTCCCTGAGGCGGAGACGGACAGGGTTCCCATCGCCCCGCGACGGAGATTGAGACGCACGCGCGTCTCAGTCTGATGGCTGGCGGGGACGTTCTGGCGATTCGCCAGCCAGGAAGAGGCCTGCCCCATCTGTATCTGTACAAATGTCAGTAAGGGGCTGATTGGCTGGACGTTTATCCCCCCAAAAATGCTAAGTGTTCCCCTGAGAATGCGGGTGTGGAGGTGCCTGCTCTGCGGTCATCTGAAAAGTAAGTATGGACTTTTCAGAGTGAATGTTGAAGAAATAATTTGATGTTAGCAACCATCAATTGATTTAATCTTATTTCAGCTGCATGCTAGCAATGGTATTCAGGCACCAGGGAGGAACGGGCGTTTGGGGCAATGTTGACCTGTTTTCTAGGCTGCGATTACACATAGCCTAGCGAATAGGTCTGAATTAGGCCCTTTATCTGCTCCACAGTCTGGCAAGGCGGGATGCTTTGATTGACTCTGAAATCGCCACAGCACTAATTTCAGACAGGCTTTGTGTGTGTGTGGGGGGGGGGGGGGGGGGGAATTTTAAATTGAAATCTCTATACCCCATGGTACCCATGAAATTAAAACAAAGCCAAATATTTGTATATACATTATTGCATTGCAGTATAACTGCTAGGTTTGTTTGGATTCCAGAGCAGCTTGGTTTCATTAGGAAATCAATCACTATCACTGACCTATTTCTGAGAAATGTTTGTACTTCCCCATTTCCATATGTTATGATGAAAGAGTAGAGAATATGGTCTAACACAGGCATGTCCAACGTTGGCCCTCCAGATGTTTTGAAACTACACATCCCAGCAAGCTTTGCAATAGTTTTAGCATTCTCTAATAGCAATACTGTGGAAAAGCATGCTGGGATGTGTAGTTTCACAACATCTGGAGGGCCAACGTTGGACATGCCTGGTCTAACAAATTGAGAAATGAAGCGCAGCATATTTCTGTGCCCTCTTTCTGACACATTTTGCTCCCAGTCTACATAATGGCCCTTATTCAGATCTGATCGCAGTACAAATTTGTTCTGAAAATGAGCTAAGCCATGCGCACTACAGGTGGGGCAGATGTAACATGTGCAGAGAGAGTTAAATTTGAGTGATGTGTTGAAACCAAAAATTAAGGTTTATGCAAATGAGGGCGTGGTGTATGCAAATTACGTTTTCAGCCACTGCTTCTCTGAATAGACGCTGTGCGCATGTCAGATTAGGGGGGACTCCCAACTGCTCCTCTAAGGATCAGGTCCCATACTGTGTACTTGAATTATACTTTATACATATGTTACCTTATACTGCATTGCTGTTACTAATCTGATACATCATGATGCATGCACTAGCATGCTATATATATTTATCATGTGGCTCATCCCATCCACTCTCTAATGGTTAGGCAAACCAATCTGGCGGTTGGCCACATCCCCTCTTTTGACTGGCCACACCCGTTAAAATAAGCCCCTACCACTGCATATTAGTGGTAGGGATGGCCATTGTCATTGATGGCGATGGAAATAGTGCAACTGGCCATTGATAGTGGCATACTATGCAATGGATGACCATCATTGTTTTTACATGTCGATGGTCATCCATTTTCTTGGACTGATTGGCCTGTGGGCCAATAAAAACATGGGTTCGGGGCTTCACTGGCGTTAGGGGCAGAGTATTGTTCCATGTATCCCCCATCGATGGCAAAACTATTCTACCTAACTATCAACCATAATCAATTAATGATTTCAAATTAATTGATGGTCGATGGCAATCCTTAATTAACAGTAGACCCTTTGTGCCACAGTCCGACACTGGATTTCACCATGTTTAGGATGCAGGCACCCTTCAATTAAATAATTCTAGTTGTGTTGGTGGTAGAACTTAATCTGTTACCTGTCCCATTCTTTTACAGCTGCAGGAGGTGATTGATGCAGCGGACGAAGCGCTACCCAGGTGCTCTGGAACCCAGCGGGCGAGTCTGCAAAATAAGCAGCAAGAGGTGGTGGAGAGCTGGGAACTGATGAAGGCCAAAGTAGAGAAACGAAGAGCAGATCTGGAACAGTCCTGCCAGCTCTACCTCTTCCTGGCTGCTGTAAGTGCCAGCTTAACCTACAGTATATGTCTGCATGGCTATTGCCTAATAATACATATCACCAGTGGCGGCTCTTACCTCTGTGGAGAAGGGGGGCTGCTGCAATGCTGGGCCCCCCTCCGCTGCCATCGGTGCTGGATCCCACTGACGGTGCCCGCGGGCCCAGCCGCTGCTGCCGGTCCTGCCACCTGTCGTGGTCGTGTGACCAGCACCTGCACAGAAGTTTCTTCGGTACTGCGTCTGCGCTGGCCCCCAGCCTCTATGGGCTTCTTCTGCAGCAGTCCATAAAAGCATATTCACAGTTCCAGGTCTGGCGCATGTGCACCATCGTCCCCTGTACTGCACATGCACAGAACTCCTTTTCATTGGCTGCTGCAGTCGCAGCAGCCCATAGAGGCATCCTAGAGGGAGGAAACACCTCCCAATAGGACTGCCTTGGCTGACTGGCAGGTCGAACTTCCAATAAGAAGCCACTGTCAGTCACAGTGAAGCCAGAGCAGTCTCAAAGACTGCGGGTCAGATGCACTAAGCTTCAGAAGTGATAAAATGGAGAGTGATAAACCGCTAGCCAATCAGCTCCTACCTCCCATGTCACAGACTGTGTTTGAAAAATGACAGGCAGGAGCTGATTGGTTGGTTGCTTATCACTCTCCATTTATCACTTTTGAAGCTTAGTGCATCTGGCCCTGCATCTGGCTTCACACAGTGGCGGATTTTACCTGGGGAGGCTGCAGCCCTGCACCCCATAGGTAAAAACCGCCACTGCATATCACATTACCCTATTGGCCAATTTATTGTATTGTACTGTACAAGTATAGTGGATAGTTGTAGCTTCCCCATGTCCACTCAGTATTGTCTGTATGTTTTTACTTTTGGGATGGGATTCAAAATGGGAATCACGTGTAGACTGGAGGGGAACACTAGCTGGCTGTGAATCATAGATAAATATAATCTGGAACTGAGCTGTGTGTCTGTGACCAGCCCTCCTTATATGCACATTAGACAGCTGTCTCTCTTCTATCTAATGTATTTTAATAAATCTAGCTGCAGAGCTAGAACAGTTCTCCATAGACTAGACTAGAGCTTCTTAATCTGTGGGTCAGTAGCATAAAACATGGATCACCACAATATTTAGGGTGGTGCACCATCATCCCTTGTAAATAGGTACCCAGCTTCACTTTTGTTTATGTTTTAACCCCTTCAGTGGTGTTTTTTCTTTGGTAGCGGTCCCCACTGGGCGAGTTTTTTTTGGGGAGCGCTCCCTTAAAAAAAAACATCACTGCCTCCCTGGGTCCGGGCAGCGCCGCTGCACCACGTCCCTGTCCCCGGCAGCCGGCTTGTCATAAGCCGGCACCGGGGACTTCAATACAAAACCCGGAGGGGAGGGGGGAGGAGGAGGGGCCACAGAGGGGAGGGAGCCCGGGCTGTAAACAGAGGCAATCCTGAGAATTTTCCGGGCTTGCCAGACTGGGCACTGAGGTACAGCCCGGAAAATTCTCAGGATTGCCACTGAAGGGGTTAAAATAGTAAAAAAAAATTATAAAACAAAATAATATTAATAATAGGTATTAAGAAGTTGGTCACCATGCTTATTAACAAATAGAAATACATTATTTCCTGCCATCAGAATTTAAGATACTTGAGGTTAATATCTATATGTGTTCTGTCAGTGGGACAGATGCACTAAGCTTCAAAAGTGATAACATGGCGAGTGATTAACAGCCAGCCAATCAGCTCCTACTGTACCTGCCAAGTCACAGGCTGTGTTTGAAAAATGTCAGGCAGGAGCTGATTGGTTGGTTATCACTCTCCATTTTGTCACTTTGGAAGCTTAGTCCTTTATAGTCTATAAAGGTTGACCTGCTTTATTATATAGTCACACTGAAGTAGCTTAGCCAGGAGAAGAGACCGATGAACAGTTCAGTGCTATAGATGGGTGATGGTCAGTTTGTCTCTCAACATATTCATGGGGCACCAATCGGAAGTAAGAGAACCGAGGTAGCTGCTGCTTAGCCTTACCCATCACAAACCACCACGTTGTTGGCACACCTGACCGTTAAATGTTGGTTCTGTCTGCAGGTGCGGGACTATTTCTCCTGGGCTGCAGAAATGATCCGGGAGATGAAGGCTGAGGAATCCATACGCGGTGTCCTAGCAAGCAGTGAGAAACTGAAAGCTCACCAGGATCTGAGGCAGACTATAGATGGCCACCAGGAGAACTACAACAAGACTGTGGCCATTGGACAATCTCTTCTACAGGAGGGAAAACTCCCTCAAGGACAGGTGTGTACTATGGGGCTGATTCAGACAAAATTTGGCCGATGGTGTGGGGTTGGCGGGACAGTCAAAAGGTCAACCACTATTGGCCGACTTAGGTTGACATGGTCAAAAATGTTGGCACAAGCTTGGTCAGCTTGGAAAAGGTCGACATGATAAAGGTTGACGTGTTTTTTTTATGGGGTTTTTAATACTTTACTATCCAAGCGGACCTAATGGAGTTAGATTATAAGAGTGTGCTGAGTGTGGCGAACAAAGTGTTACCCTCAAACTGTATCCATGTTGGCCTATGTCGACATAGACATCAAAACCTGTGAAAAACTCATGTCGACATTTTCCATGTCGACCTATTGCTTGTGTGAACCTTTTGACAGCAATGATCTAAGGTATGTCGTCCTTTTTCATGTGGTAACCTATGGCCTGTCGATGAATAGCGGTCGACCTATTGACTCTGGGCCTTGCTACTGTCACCCTTATGGCCCAGGCCGGCCAGTAGAGTGCAGAGCTGCATCCGTAACACATGATTCAGGTTTATAGCCGGCATATTTCACATACTCTGGTTTTTAAACACTTGTTTCGCTTCCAAACATGCGTTTGCAATTATACTGAACTATATAGAACTGGAAGCACCTCTCGAAAACAGCAGATTGAATACAGTCATCTATCTTTAACAGGGAAAGCAATTGCTTAAAGAAAAGCAATGCACAAAGCATAATGTATACCAGAGCAGCAGAGATAAGGGATGCTTCCCCAATCAGTCAGGCACAGGCGGTTCACTAGTGGGGGCCACCAATGGGCATGTACGTGTGCAGCCTGCGTGTCTGCCCATACGTAATCTTACATCTACCATGCTATGGAGACTGGCATAGGTCTCACTTTTACCTCTTACTATGGCTTTGGGGGTGATTCGGAGATGGGCACAGTTTGCATTGCTGCTGCATCTGTGGACACAGCAGCAATGAGACAATAAGCTAATGCAGCAAGGGTCAGCTGGGTAAAAAGGCTCCTCCTGCCAGCATCACATACTGTATACGAGTGCTATGCTCGAAGATGCATCATCGGATCACTGGTCATAGTGGTCGCTGCCATCTGAGTAAGCCTAAAGGTGGCCATACATCAGAAAGATATTGTACCCAATCATACAATCTCAATTGATTGTAAGATGGATTGTATGCAGATTGTGTGCACATCTTGTGTACACAAATCATATAATCAATCATCAGATGGATTGGATGAATGATTGTTTGATTGTATGCAGATTGTGTGCACATCTTGCATACACAATCATACAGCAAATGGATTGTATGACTGATTGTAAGATGGATTGTGTGTCCAAAAACCACCAAGGACTGCCGGGGATTTCAAGGGAAATTGTACACAATCATGAGCGCAATCGATCTTAAGATCGATCTTTCTGATGTATGGCCAGCTTAAGCATACTCGTATGACTGGCAGAAGTCCTCTGCTGGGGCCAGGAAATCTGCGGTGGAAGATGCAGACTCTCTGTAGGCCTCCAAAACGTGAAAATAAAGAGACTCTGATATCTGCTGTGGTTAATACATAAGGGGAAGCGTAATATACAGGTAATGCCATTTCTATTGGATCATCTGCAAAAAGTGTTCCATAAATAGGCCACATGACTATAATACAGATTGTCGCGATAGCGTAGAGTAGATCACATGATGAAAGCAAAACCTTTTGAGACTTTTACCAAGACTACAGTAAGGAATGTTCACAAGCTGTTAAAAAAAAAACACCATTAGTGCAGAATAACCACCATTTATTGATAAATGTATTTGGTTAGTTGAAGTCGGTACCGTGTGGACAATGCAGAGTATTGCCGGTTAGCACCCCAGACCCCTACTTCTTGCGAACGGCCAGCAATCAGAAAAAGTAGCAGGCTCTCATTGCCGGACGGCCTTGCCCATGCGTACTGCGACCGGTACGCATTCCTAGTCTATCGATAATCGGCAGCCGCTCCATCCAGTCTGAATAACTACCAATATTCTTACACATCTGGACGTGTATAGGGAAGGTACAGTATATTGATTACTCTTGTCGGGAGACAATAATTTAAAGCTAAGATACTTATGTTCTGCTCTTTTTAGATCCGTGAGAAGCTCCAGGCTCTTGTTGAGGAGAACAAGAAACTTTACCAGCATTGGGAACAGAAGAGAAGATTGCTGGATCAGGTGCACCAAGAACAAGTGTTCTACAGAGACATTGATAACATGGAGAAGATCCTGAACGCACAGGAGGTCAGTGGGCAGATGCTTTATACCACAGCTAGAACATGAGGTGCAGCCAGTGGAGTAGACCATTGTATACACACTGTACGGTGAAGGGCCAGATGTATCAAGCTTGATAAAGCGTTATCATGAGTGATAAACAACCAGCTAATCAGCTCTAACTGTCATTTTCAAACCTATTAGGCAATGTGGCAGTAAGAAGTAGGTTGACAGTCAAAAAGTCAACTCCACATGGTCGACATGCACTCAAAAGGTCAAAATGACATCATGAAAAGTAGACCCCACAAAAGGTCGACAGATAGAAAGGGTCGACACACAAAAAGTTAACACACACTTTTCGTTCTTTTATAAAGTGTGGCGAGCGCAGCGAGGGTCCTCGGAAAACAAGGCCAAAGCGTGGCGAGCGGACGTGGAATACATGTCAAGTAATCCATGTCCGCTCACCACGCATCGGGCTCGTTTTCCGCGTCCCCTCGGGGGGCATGCTACGCTCGCCACGCTTCGGGCTCGGTGGCTCGCTGCACTCGCGACACTTTATAAAATCAACTCCACGCCGACGTGGATAGTGGGGGAATGAACAGGTCGGGAGGACGCGTACCGCTGAGCTTGCCACGCTTCGGGCTGACGTGGATAGTGGGGGTATGCTAAATCGCATCGCAGATCGAATAGTATGCAAATTGTATGCAAATCGCATGCAATATTGCATGTGATTTGCATACGATTAGCATGCTATTTGCATACGATTCGATCCGCTGGGAAGTGCAAACATGAAACTAAACAAGTACCCAATAATAAAAAAACAACTTGTTTTGATCATATGTGTGTTGACTATTGTCTTGTCAACCATTGGAAACTGTTGACATTTTGTACCTACTGTATCAGCATAATGCTTGTCAACCATATGGTTCAGAACCCCTTTGTTGCTTGTGAGTGATTACACAGTAGCAGCTATGGCATTTTCTAGAATGCATCACTGGTTGTATGTCTGTGTAAAATAACAACATAGATGACAGTACGGATGGTGTAATGGTTAGCATTACTGCCTCACAGCACTGAGGTCATGGGTTCGATTCCCACCATGTCCCTAACTGTGTGGAGTTTATATATTCTCCCTGGGCTTAGTGGGTTTCCCCCGGGTACTCCGGTTTCCTTCCACAATCCAAAAATATACTTGTAGGCTCTTGTCTCCCAACAAAATTAACTCTAGAATGTCTGTATCTGTGTGTGTACATGTGGTAGGGAATATAGATTGTAAGCTCAACTGGAGCAGGGACTGATGTGAATGGTCAAATATTCTCTGTAAAGCGCTGCGGAATATGTATGTGCTATATAAGAAAATGTTAATAATAATAAATAACATAGGGTCAGATGTACTAAACTTCAAAGTTATTAAATGGAGAGTGATAGACAACCAGCCAATAAGCCCCTATCTGTCATTTTTCAAACCCAGTCTGAAACATGGAGTAAGGAGCTGATTGGCTGTCTATCATTCTCCATGTTATCACTTTCTAAAGCTTGATGCCCCTGGCCCCTAATGAGGGTGTTTGGTGGGTGCAATAATTGTGCATCTCAGATTATTATTGGTGGAACATTGTGGTTACTATCTATGCTTTATGTGCCCTCCTAATGGCAGCTGCATCTTGTTACCACATGATTTAGCATTGCAAGCATTCTGGAAATAGTTTGTCTAATGTAATTTAGTTTTGTAAGACAATGACTCAGCAAACACCATTTGCTTTACATGAGTTTGTAGCAACTTTATTTGTCTTTGCAATATTAACACTGGCATTATTATTGCTTATTTGCACACCTATAGCTTTGTCTGTTTATGCTAGATTGGCTAAGAAATCCATTAGATGACAATGTATTGCTTATGTATTGGTACACTTAGCGTTTTTTTATGAAGTGTTGATAGGCCAAACCTCTGGTGGCAACCTATTCTACACTACATAACTTCATCCCTATAAACTCTATGGCAGGGGTGGGGAATCTTTTTTGTGCCAAGGGCCGTTTGTATGGGGAAAAAATCCTTCGGGGCCATATGTTAAAAAAATTCTTACAAATTGTCCTGCTGCAGCCGTCCCACGCTCCAGCGGCTCCCGCTGAATAGGCCTGACTGTCTCCGGCTGCTGTTGATTAAGAGGAATATCGCAAGAACTACCCACCTCTTGCGAGCATTCCCCTGTACTTGACTACCGGCAAAGCCACCGGGCAGGTGGGTGGGCCACTCAGAATGGTTACGGGGGCCGCATACGGCCCCCGGGCCTGAGGTTCCCCACCCCTGCTCTATGGGAACGGTGACCTAGTTCAATTTAACAATTTGGGAGAAGTCTTAACTTTATCGTTGCCATAGATGTGTCCACATAGATATATCCTCCCTGCGATACAAGTTGTGTTATACATATCTCGTAACTTTCGTGTCGCGCTGGGTGTCTTTTTGTAATATTTTCTACTAAATAACATCTTATACTGTGGCTTTATGCATATGAAATGCTACGTTACAATGTTTTCCAGGAAAACATTGCACAATAGATTCCAGTTGTTATGTAGATACAGAGGCAGTCACACACTGAATATAGACATACCAAATATAACTTTAATCGGCAGAAGCTGCTTGTGCTTCCTATTCCCTCCCTTAAAAAAAAAAAAATGCATTTTAATGGAAAAAGTTGAAAAAAAGATACCCAGTGCTACCATGTCGCGTCATGGCATGGCACAACTAAAATGGCTGTTTAATGCAGAGAGGAGGCTATGTTTACATGGACACATCTGTAGATAACACCATCTAAGGGGGATGGAGCTATATACGAAGCAGGGGAAATATGTAATAGCCTGCAGGTGCGAGGTGCAGGCTGTTTGGGAATATTTGTGAGTCTGTCTTTTTAATCATTTACAAAGATAAAACTTTTAAAAACACGGGCAGGAATTCCTGAACAATCCGCACCTCAGGGGCTATTACATAGAGTATTGCCCCAGGTGTTTGTTGACCCTTTCAGATTGGCTGCTTTATGTGCAAAGTCTGTGCGAGGCCAATAGAATTTCAGGGCTGGCTGAATTGATTCAACTCTCTCTAATTAAAAGTTTCTATTTGATTAATAGACTATGGGGGATATTAGGCAGGACGGGGTCTCTGGCACTCGGTAAGCTGCGATCTACGCAGTTTACAGAGTCAACCACAATTGGGCCCTATATAATTGGGGAGATTCTGATTTGATCGCTCCCCTGCGAGTTTGCGCATGCTGGGTGTTCCCATGGTAATTCAGCGATGGCGCGGGTGCCGGGGGCGGGGACATCACCGGATGTCAGCTGCCCGCTCTCTTCCCATACAAGGTAGCTGCAAATCTAAGACACCAGAGAGTGTCTTAGATTTGCATGCACCTTAGAAATAATTTGATGGTCGGCGACCATCAAATTATTGGTGTGGGGGAACTCTGCGCACCTGTGGGGGGACTCGGCGTGTGAAGGGGGGTGGTGTTCATGTGGGTGGTGTTTAAACCACATGCAAAGCTGCGAATTTCGCTCAGATGGGACATAATGACCGATGACTTTTCAAATATTGCTTAGTGTGTATGGGGCTTGAGTTCCACACAGCCTCACTTCTGTCTCCTACACCGGGGCTGTTCCTTTCTGTACAAATAAGAAAAGAGAAGAACGGGCACATTTAAAATGGCCTGTCTGCATAATATGCTCTGATGCTTATACATTGGGCATGCATTTTAATGTAAGAGTATTTTCATGCAGTATAATGCTCTTCCGACGGCATACTATATGTCTCAAAAAATGAGGTTTATTCCCTCAAATTAAAACACCTCTTTTGGGGGGAATACTAAGGATGCGCTGAATACAGTATATTAGTTTGTTTGCAAAAGCAGTCCCCAGATGGTTCTGTGGGTGCTGCTAAAATGGCACATTTCCTAAGCTACAGAATACTAACGCATCTTCATTTGGGTTAGCCAGTTAGCCATTGTAGCCTTTTGGAAACAGATCAGAGAAGTTTACATCACAGGGATCCACTGGATCCCTCCCTGGCAGTGGGTGCTCGCAGTCTGATGACTGCACATGCACTAAGGTCCTGAAACCAGAAGTAGAGTTAATTTCTTATTGCCACAATAACTAGTGATAAGAAGTTAAAATGACTCGATACTGAATCCATTTGCCCAATAGTAACAGTTCCCTGACACCCATGCCCTCCTGTCTCCTATTTCAGGCTCTTGTACATGCATAGATCCCAGTGCCAGTTGTGTAGAAGCGTCACTGGTGATTGTCTTGTTGATAGATAAGACTGGAGTGAATGTTTACATGAGACGTTGCACAAGCGGGCAGCTTGTGTGTCCGCTCTGGCTAGCGGCTATATTTGGGAATTGGCATCTTCTTTGTTGTGTCTGCTGGGTGCTCTGCCATAAGCGACGACTGTGACATCTGAACTGATACTGTATCTTGCCTTTCATATCATATATATATATATATATATATATATATATCCCAATATGAGAGAGTAAGACTAGCCCTGGAGGAGTGATAGTGATAGCTGACAAATGGCAATCAGTTTTCTGGTTTTAATTGACACAATGGTGCGGAAGGGATCACAGTGTGAAATGATGGGGTAACTAGTATTCTGGCCTATTCATTGCAGTGTTCCATCTGGTGCGTATAGTGGCTGACAAGTTCCCATTGTAAGGGATGAGAAGTCCGGGGAGGAGTAAGGGAACATTCCAGTGAATTATAAAATCCGATCCATGCTCTATTAGATCTATTTTATTATAGCAAAATATACAGGGTAACATCTTTAAATACAATATAGTTGGCTGGGCTTAAGCGCTGTCTGTGTGCTTTGATTGCTTTAGAAAAAAGAAGGAAATAATAGTATGTGGGCTGATAGAACGGAAAAAAAGAGATACTGAGATGTGTTTTGTGATGTTTAATTCACATTTTAGTACATTGGGTAATGCATGAACTAGGGAATGGATATTAGGATTTGTTCTGAAATGGGTTGCTGTTGGGTTCAGCAGGTGAAGGTGGGTCAACAGCCCATAGAAGCAATCTTGGTCCCGGCGCCTGTACAATACAAATGACAGGCACCGGGACCAGCAATCACCATTTTTGCATGGCAGCCCGCACAAAGGCGTCCCGGAGGGAGGGAACACCTACCAATGGGACTGCCTTTGTGACTGGCAGGTCGGACTTCCAATTGGAAGTCACTGCCAGTCACAGTGAAGCCAGTGCAGTGTCACAGACTGCATCTGGCTTCACTACAGTGGCGGATTTTACCTGGGGGGGCTGCAGCCCTGCAGCCCATAGGTAAAAACCGCTACTGGTTATTTTGTTTCAGTGCAGGGAAAATACTGACTGCTTTATTTTTACACTGCAATATAGATCTCACTTTGAAGTAAAACCCCACCCAAATCTAATTCTCTCTGCACAAGTGTTATCTGCACCACCTGCAGTGCACATGGGCCCTTATTCTAGTTGAATCAGACGGATGCGTATTTCGGACAGGTACCGAGTGTTCTTAGCCCCGCCTACCGTATGGATCGCTCACAACGTCCGTATGCGGTAAGATGCCGACCGAACGGACCGAACGGACCGTGTTTCATGTGAACACCTCCTCCATCTGTGGGAACCTCCCCCATCCTCCCATGGTCGCCAACCATTGAATGATGGGCCGAGTGGTCAGGCAGCACCGAGTGCCCCAGACCACTCGGACATTGTTCCGTGTGAAAGCAGGGATATGGGCGGGCAGCTGACATCCGGCTACTGTATGTCAGCTGTCTGCCCCCCACACGTGCGTCACGGCCGCATTACCATACATGTGCCTAGCATTTTCATGGGAGCGCCCATGAAACGCGGGGCGTACGCATATGGTAATGAGCCCAAACAGCCCTTCACGCCCCTCTCCACCCCCTGCTCGGACCTCATGCTGTGTTCGTACGTGTGAGGTGTTCGCACGTGCGCAGATACGCCTCTGCACAAACACCAACCATCGGCCGGCCGTCCGCACTCAGACCCATCCGACTAAATCAGAATAAGGGCCATGGTTTTGTCCATTTTAGAAGGAATTTGCCTTTACGAGTGAACGAGAATAAGGGCCTGAATTTCTCCTTTGTGCGCTAAAAGATAACAGAAAGGAAAAGCAATTTTTGCAGGGACGCGGATCCGTTTCAAACTTGCCGGATATGGAGAGAGGGAGCTGTGAAGACAGATTGGAGGTAGGAGCAGATGGGGACTGGGGGTGGGGTTGAGAGTTTGCGGGCTAAAAACGGTCACAGCTCAAAGTGGAAGTAAAAACTGTCACAGCTCAAAGTATATCCTGAGCTTGGTGACAGACAGACGATGTGCCTAGTCATTCTGCTGATGCCTGTAGCAGCTGCTTCTGTTTCAGGGTTGTCTTTATTTGCACACACTGTCGGGACTGGTCAGGGGATCCCATAAATCTACCACATGCCCACCACTGTGACCCGCCCTTCTCTGCCCTGACCTGCAGTTGGAGCAATCTGTATTATCCAGTATCATGAAATGAATGCACCAGTCACAGGACTTTCAACATAAGAAGGGCCAGAAAGATTGCAGAACTCTAGTAGGCTTGCCAAATCTGTCATTTGCTCTTGCTGAGTCACTCAAGGTGATTAATAATACGACCTAGCAACTATACGTTTTGCCTGTGATCGTGGTCAGTCACAGGAAGAAAACACTTCTGTTGAAAGCTTGTTTTTAAAATGCTTTCTGTCTGTCCAAACCAAATGTCAGGATTGACGTACTTGTTTGCACCTGATCTGGCAGCCAAGCAAACTTTTATTTTGTAAGTCAGAAGTTGTTTACAATTGCTTGTCCCAGTAGCAGCTTGTCCAGACGTAATAAGCCTCAGAGACTACACACACACACACAGCGCTATACCGGATTTACACATATACACACACACACACACACACACACACACACACAGCGCTATACCAGATTTCTGTGTCTATAATATATTAACGACTAATTACTAGAGATGTGCAGACTCGGATTCCAGAGATCCGAGCCCCCACGGACGTCATCATTCCGAGCCCGGTTCCTAGCAGCGCTCGGAGATTCCCACCTGACTCGGGTCCGTCCGCGTGGGCAGAACATCATCGCCCGGCGCCGGATTTCGCAAGGCTTTAAATAGCGGCTGCCACGCCCGCCATCTTTACTCCAGTCTAGTAGTGGGTTGGGAGAGGGTGTGTTGGCGCTGCTGCTGGGGCATAAACTTGAGCTTGACCTTGAACGCAATATTTTATTCGCTGGGGCTGTCTCTCAGTGCTGCTGTGTACTCCGTTCTCCTCTCTTAAATTAAGGCAGAAGTCCAGGGATAGAGCATTCTGTCCCTCCTGGAGAGGGTTATGTTGGGAGGTATGGGACAGTCTAACTGTGTACTTGTAGTACTACTGTCTCCTCTGTGCGGTCTACCTCTGGTGTGCTTTGCTGTAATTATTTTATTCGCTGGGGCTGTCTCCCTCAGTGCTGCTGTGTACTCTGTTCTCCTCTCTGCTTAGGGTGGGATCTCCCTAGCAAGGAGGACAGAATAACTGTGTACTTGTAGTACTACTGTCTCCGCTGTGCTGGGACCTACCTCTGGTGCTGTGCTGTAATATATATTGTATTAATAATTATATATATATATATATATATATATATATATATATATATATATATATATATATAGTCCACTGGTGCTGCCTGCACTGAATCTGCCAGTATTATTTACTCAGTCCACTGTTGCCACTGGCAGTGCTACTGCCTACCTAGTGTACATACTAGGCTGCTATATATAATTTAATTAAAAAATAATACCTGTGATGCATGTGACTGTAAAAAATAATTCCATGCTGCAGATGCACTGCCAAGCAGTACCTAATAATAAAATGTATTATTATAAATTCTGCTGGTGCATAATAGTCTGCTACTGGTGCTGTGTAACCACCTTTTGTGGTGGCCACTGGCAGTGCTACTGCCTGCCTACCTAGTAGTTTAGTTTCTCTACCTACTAGGCTGCTATATTATTAATACTTTAAAAAAAATCAGAACCCAAAACCACAAAAATCCAAACACAAAACGTGTAGGGGGTGTTTTGGCAAAACCCATTAGAGTCCAAAACCTCAAGGTAATCAGAACCCAAAACACGAAAAGTGGCCGGTGCACATCCCTACTAATTACTATGTACGTGCAACCGTAATGTGTCTCTCTGACAGACCCGATGGGAAGATAACATAAGGAATAGATGCTGCCAAGTTGGCATAGTATGTAGGACAGAAGAGTACTTCATCAAGTGGTATTATATCGTTAATTCATTTATCTAGTGTGTGCATTATTTTTAGTAAATAAATTATAGGGCAATTAAGAGCCTATTTTCCAGCTAAACCTCTGGGAAAAGGCTTCTGTCAGTTCCAGCAGCCATGGACATGACTGGCCTGTTTCTAAACACTCGGAAGGGCCCTGATTGCTGGCTTTCCCATTGAGAGCCCAGCCAGGCTGCTGGCCACACATCAGACCAACTTTCCTTCAACCATCCAACTAGTTGCTTGAATGGAATAAAAATATGGTACTGGAAGAGAGAAAATTTAATATTTACTTCAGAAATTTGCTCCCAAAATATGAAAAAGGACAAAAACTGCCCCTCAGATGTGTTACTGTAGTTGAAACTGTTTGATTTAAACAATTTGACTGAATGTTTTTGTCCATTTTCCTGGGTTTGTGAGCACATTTCTGATTGTCCTTTGCTCCCATCCAGTAACATATTTTTATTCCATCCAAGCAACTAGTTGGACGGTTGGAGGAAAGTTGGTTTGATGTGTGGCCAGCATAGTCTCAGGCTATGGATGAGATGACGTAACACTACTCTCAGGTGTTACCACTCCCCTCCAGCACTGATGGTAGGCAGTGCCGTCTTTCCCATTGGGCACGATGGGCAGTTGCCCGGGGGCCCTAGGACCTAGGGGCCCCCGGCCCAGCCCAATGGGAAAGATGGTGGCCGGGGTCCGGGAATCCGCTCACCCTCGCTGGGGGATCCGGGCAGGGGGATCAGGGCGGTGGCGGTAGCTAGAAGCCTGATTCGGCGAAGCTCTATTTGCCGGCGGGGCGGGAAGCGCTGTTGCATTTGAATAGACTTGCCGGACGCTGATTGGCTGAATTCAGAAAATCAGCATCCGGCCAGTCTTTGAAAAGGCAACAGCGCTTCCCACCCCGCCGGCAAATAGCGCTTCACCTCCTAGCTAGCAGTGAATTTAATTTCGGGGGTCCGTGTGCCGGGGTTCTGATCACCCTCACTGGGTGATCCGGCAGGGGGATCAGGGCATCGGTGGCGGTAGCTAGGAGCCCGAAGCGGCGAAGCGCTATTTGCCGGCAGGGGGGGCGAGAAGCGCTGCTGCATTTAAAATGACTGGCTGAATGCTGATTGGCTGAATTCAGCCAATCAGCATCCGGCCAGTCTTTTCAAATTCAACAGCGCTTCCCGCCCTCGCCGACAAATAGTGCTTCGCCGCTTCGGGCTCCTAGCTACCGCCACCGCCGCCCTGATCCCCTTCCCCAGCGAGGATGGTCGGATCCCCGCCACCCGGCCACCATCTTTCCCATTAGCGCTATTTGCCGGTGGGGCGGGAACCGCTGCTGCATTTGAAAAGACTGGCCGAACGCTGATTGGCTGAATTCAGCCAATCAGCGTCTGGCCAGTCTTTTCAAATGCAACAGCGCTTCCCGCCCCGCCAGTTAATAGCGCTTTGCCACTTCAGGGCAGGCTCCTAGCTACCGCCGCTGCCCTGATCCCGCTGCCCGGATCCCCCAGCGAAGATAATCGGATCCCCGGCCGCCGGAAGCTGACTGGCTGCCGCACGGAGCCAGAGAGGTGAGGGTTGGGGAGGTGACTGTGGGCTCCTGGGCAAACTAATTTGGGGGGGGGGGGGGTCCAGTGAACTAGGTTGCCCAGGGGCCCTTCCTAATGTTAAGACGGCCCTGATGGTAGGGAATCACCTATCAGCCATCCGCTATACAAACCTGCTCAGTGCACTTACCCAGTGTTTGGTGTCTTTGATTTGGACAGCTTTAGGTGTCATTGCCTTGTCTCCACAGCAGTGATGATGCTTTTCAAGGCTGTGGTGGGTGCCAGCTCCAGGCTGCACAGGAGATCTGGTGAGACTCACAAGATCTTGCACATGTCCAGTGAGCTGGTTCGAGGAACGATACAGCACTAGGCTGATAAACTGTTCGGGGCCTGGCACCGGTCTCACTGCCCTGCTTCGGAATCCGAGATGTTAATACATCAAGTCGCTGCAGCTTCCTGCTACACCTCAGTAAATAGAATTGTTCTAGTATAATATATTCCATTCTGAGTCTTCACTGATGCATTACTGTTAGGTTTGGCCATGCTGAGACTGTCGGGACCTCCCGGGACCTCCTCCCAGTAATGCATCACTGAAGACAGAGTTGGATAGGACAGAAGATTGGACAGCACCCTGCGGCAGCAGACTCCTTGGAAAGGTGCACACGGGGGTCTGGAAATAAGCACTGTGTACTTGAATTATACATACATAGCTCCCACAGTTGGGGGGGGGGGGGGGGGGTATTGCAGTTGTCTCCCAACCCCTTAGCAAAGCAGTGTTGAATAGACGCATGTGACAAATGGACTGGGGGTATGGCCAGCAGCTCGTAGAGTGATAAGGATGTGAGGTGTGGCTTATGGGTGTGTCATCCAGTGAAGCCACGCTCCCTTTTACAGAGGCCATGTCTCCTTTTTGGGGGGAGGGGTTGCATAACAGAGCAGTGTGAATGAGTCCTGATTAGTACAGTTACATAGTTGGCAGGTATGTACATATGTTACATTATACTGCACAGGACTACAGTATGGTGTGTTTTCTACAGTGCATTCCTGTTATTAATATGGTACATAGGGTGAGATGCAACAAAGTTTAAAAAACGTCCAAAACTCTGAAAATGCCATTCTTAATGACCACGTCCATGTTGCCTTAACGCTTGTATTGACCTTCTGTCAATGTTGAACTAGTGTATGTCGATCATTCTTAGGTGTCGACCATTAGTGGTCGACCTAGTGTCTGTCGACCTAGATATTGTCTGTCATCAATACTGTAACCTGGGTAAGGGCATGATCACAATGAGCACAGCTCCTAAATACTGTATGTTGGCATAAACTAAATTAAGAAAAGTAATACTAAAAGCTCTGACGCTGACGGTCGGACCCTGAGAGTTCTCCCATATACTGTAGCTGTCACTATGTCACGCACACAGCAGCAATTAATAAAGCAAAAGGGTTCTAGCCTCAGTGTTAATTTTATGACTCGGTGCAGACCGTAACGCTACCTTGCGTGTCAGCAGCATGCAGAACTGCTGAGTTAACAGACTGAACATTCATGGGGAGAATTAGTTTCTCATTTGTCCTACAAGCCAATGTGACAGCTTGGGCAGCCGGCCAGTCTCTTCTGTTACATCCCAGCTCTTTAAAGCGGCAGCCCCCACTTAACATATTTTGTAACAAGAGAATTTAGCCACATAACACTCTGTCTTACGGTAGCCACGGTTCTCTCATGGCGTGGTCATACAATGCTCTTCTGTTTCTTGGGCATGTCTCATTTTACCCACATTATTTCGGAAACATTCTACTATTTGTAAATTAATATTTAATTAGTAAATTACCAATTACGCACAGTTTGTTTTATTACATAAGGTCATGTTTTTGCCACTCTGTTAATTGCACTGATTTGCATTGTCATACGTATCGTTCTAGTTGCTGCCTTATGAGTAGGACCAGCTGCCTAGAGAACCCAGAATCTGTGCAGATAGCTGTGTATATTACAGGAACGTGGGGAGAGAAAGGGAGAGAAAGGGACTATTGATCCTCCAAGATAGCACATACAGTACTGCACACAGTGGCGGAACTAGAAATTTCGGGTCCCCTGCCCCAAAAATGTCTCCCCCCCCCCACTCCCCCATACATTTACTACAATTTTTTACCAAAATGTTTCATACCAAGGGTTACATGCTCATATGCAGGGGTTACATGCTCATTGCCAGGGGCAATATATATATATATATTTTCCAGGGCCAATATATATTGCTACCCAGAATCTGTCTCCTCCAGGGCGGCAGATATTTTTAGAGGGACATTTTCAGTAGATTCCATATTGATGGCCAGACCCATTGGAATCTGCAGAGACCATGACCCCCCCCCCCCCCCCCACACACACACGCACGCAGCGACCGGTTCACCAATTGTGGTGGGCATGGGGGGTAATTAGGAGGCGGAGGGAAATGAGGCTTAAATATTGTCACAAGATACATCAAGGAAGCATGTCTGCACAACATGCCCCCATTTCTTGTCATTCGGAGGTCAGGTCAAGCACTCTGGACACTCATGGCCCATGATCATTTCTGATGGGGAATGCTGGCCGCCTGTGACTCACTCTGCTGCACAGCTACTGGCACAGACAGAGCAAGGGTGTTTTAGCCACAGACTCCACTGTTCAGTGTTCACTTTAGAGCTGGTGTCTAAAGGCAGGGGCCACTGAAATGTTAGCAAGTTCAAAACCAGCAACTCCACTTCTCACCAGGGAGCATGATGTCAGAATGTCATGCTCCTGGCAGCTCTGCAGCCAAGAAGAAATTGGAGGAGCCAAAGGAGGCGGGGCAGTCACACAGCCAAGACCAAGTGCTATGACTTGCTCAGTACTATCTATCTATTTATCGATCTATCTTGTTAGATTTATCTTTGTTAGGTGTCTGACTGTGGTGCATGAGGTTGGGTGTTTAAGTTCCCAGGATGGCATGCTGAGCTTTGTGTATTTTAAATAAAGGGGGATTTAAATCATTTAACTAAAAGCTATTATTGACAAGGTGCACCCAAATCAAATCATTTCTGATGGCTCATAAATTAAATGTATCCAAAGAGTTGTGCATACAGGAAGGGAATATATACACAACAATATTAATTAACAGGAAGGGAAGCCTGTTTCTGATGCTCTTTTGCACCTCCTGTAGAGTGAGGCTGGTGCAGGTAACAGGAATAATAATGACAGTTGCTGCTGGCGGCATATAAAAGAATGGACAACACTTGCACATCAGTGCCCCTACATTAGGTGAACGGAATCTTACATTTGTATCAAGGAGCCTAGAGGTGTAACTCTGGGAGGCAATGGAGTCATCTGCCGTCAGGCTCCAGCTCCCAACGGGGCACCTTTCCTCCCCTGCAAGTTTGAATCAGTTAATTGAAAGCCACCAATGTCGCTTCTGTGGCTGACTCCCACTCCTAGCAGGACCATAGAGGTCACCACTAACATACACAACACACATACATGCACACACACATGCATACATATATTTATATAAGGCGCTGTGTGTGTGTGTGGGGGGGGGGGGGTGGGGGGACCATTATTTATCTTGCCTCTGGGCAACTGGGATGAACTTATGCCGCTGAAAGAGACCATACTGTACATCTGCAGGCTGAATCCCCTGACCCTTCCGCACCACCAACCAAATGCGCTGATCGGCGATCCGTCGGCAGAATGGGGACAGTAAGCATATAAAAAAAGGTATCGATTTTGTGATTCCCACTAGATCAGGGAATCTGGATTTGCCTCCGGGCAACTGGGACGAACATACGCCACTGAAGGAGCCAATACATCTGGGGACTGAATCCCCTGACCCTTTGGCACCACCAACTCGATGCGCCAATTGGCGATCCGTCA